>NC_088908.1:30971210-31286056 GCF_037157495.1 Lathamus discolor
TAGAAACGGCCAAAAATGCCATTCAAAATTGCTTAGAGATGTGCAAACATGGGTTAGAAATGGACAAAAAATGGTTTAAAAGTGCTTAGAGATGTGCAAAAATGGGTTAGGAATGGCCAAAATGGCTTAAAAGTGCATAGAGATGTGCAATAACGAGTTAGAAATGCTGAAAATGGCTTTAAAGTGCTTAGGGATTTGCAAAAAAGGGTTAGAAATGGCCAAAAATGGCTTCAAAATGGTTAGAGATGTGCAAACTGGATAGAAAAGGCCAAAAAAGGCATAAAAGTTCGTAGAGATCTGCAAAAATGGGATAGAAACAGCGAAAAATGCAATTCAGAATTGCTTAGGGATGAGCAAACATGAGTTAGAAATGGCCAAAAATGGCTTCAAAATTGTTAGAGATGTGCAGACGGGATAGAAAAGGCCAAAAAAGGCTTAAAAGTTCGTAGAGATCGGCAAAAATGGGTTAGAAATGGCCAAAAATGTCATTCAAAATTGCTTAGAGATGAGCAAGCATGGGTTAGAAATGGCCAAAAATGGTTTAAAAGTGCTTAGAGATGTGCAAAAATGGGTTCGAAATGCCAAACATGGCTTTAAAGTGCTTAGAGATTTCCAAAAACGGGTTAGAAATGCCAAAAATGGCTTTAAAGTGCTTAGGGATTTGCAAAAATGGTTAGAAACGGCCAAAAATGCCATTCAAAATTGCTTAGAGATGTGCAAACATGGGTTAGAAATGGACAAAAAATGGTTTAAAAGTGCTTAGAGATGTGCAAAAATGGGTTAGGAATGGCCAAAATGGCTTAAAAGTGCATAGAGATGTGCAATAACGAGTTAGAAATGCTGAAAATGGCTTTAAAGTGCTTAGGGATTTGCAAAAATGGGTTAGAAACGGCCAAAAATGCCATTCAAAATTGCTTAGAGATGTGCAAACATGGGTTAGAAACGTCCAAAAATGCCATTCAAAATTGCTTCGAGATGTGCAAACATGGGTTAGAAATGCTAAAAATGGCTTGAAAGTGCTTAGACATTAGCAAAAAAGGGTTAGAAATGGCCAAAAATGGCTTCAAAATGGTTAGAGATGCACAAACTGCATAGAAAAGGACAAAAAAGTCTTAAAAATGCTTAGAGATCTGCAAAAATGGGTTAGAAACGGCCAAAAATGCCATTCAAAATTGCTTAGAGATGTGCAAACATGGGTTAGAAATGCTAAAAATGGCTTGAAAGTGCTTAGAGATTTGCAAAAATGGGTTAGAAATGGCCAAAAATGGCTTCAAAATGGTTAGAGATGCACAAACTGCATAGAAAAGGACAAAAAAGTCTTAAAAATGCTTAGAGATCTGCAACAATGGGTTAGAAACGGCCAAAAATGCCATTCAAAATTGCTTAGAGATGTGCAAACATGGGTTACAAATGCCGAAAATGGCTTTAAAGTGCTTTGGGATTTGCAAAAATTGGTTAGAAATTGCCAAAATGGCTTTAAAGTGCTTAGACATTAGCAAAAAAGGGTTAGAAATGGCCAAAAATGGCTTTGAAATGGGTAGAGATGTGCAAACTGGAAAGAAAAAGCCAAAAAAGGCTTTGAAGTGCTTAGGGATTTGCAAAAATGGGTTAGAAACGTCCAAAAATGCCATTCAAAATTGCTTAGAGATGTGCAAACATGGGTTAGAAATGCTAAAAATGGCTTGAAAGTGCTTAGAGATTTGCAAAAATGGGTTAGAAATGGCCAAAAATGGCTTCAAAATGGTTAGAGATGTGCAAACTGGATAGAAAAGGCCAAAAAAGGCATAAAAGTTCGTAGAGATCTGCAAAAATGGGATAGAAACAGCGAAAAATGCAATTCAGAATTGCTTAGGGATGAGCAAACATGAGTTAGAAATGGCCAAAAATGGCTTCAAAATTGTTAGAGATGTGCAGACGGGATAGAAAAGGCCAAAAAAGGCTTAAAAGTTCGTAGAGATCGGCAAAAATGGGTTAGAAATGGCCAAAAATGTCATTCAAAATTGCTTAGAGATGAGCAAGCATGGGTTAGAAATGGCCAAAAATGGTTTAAAATTGCTTAGAGATGTGCAAAAATGGGTTCGAAATGCCAAACATGGCTTTAAAGTGCTTAGAGATTTCCAAAAACGGGTTAGAAATGCCAAAAATGGCTTTAAAGTGCTTAGGGATTTGCAAAAATGGTTAGAAACGGTCAAAAATGCCATTCAAAATTGCTTAGAGATGTGCAAACATGGGTTAGAAACGTCCAAAAATGCCATTCAAAATTGCTTCGAGATGTGCAAACATGGGTTAGAAATGCTAAAAATGGCTTGAGAGTGCTTAGACATTAGCAAAAAAGGGTTAGAAATGGCCAAAAATGGCTTCAAAATGGTTAGAGATGCACAAACTGCATAGAAAAGGACAAAAAAGTCTTAAAAATGCTTAGAGATCTGCAACAATGGGTTAGAAACGGCCAAAAATGCCATTCAAAATTGCTTAGAGATGTGCAAACATGGGTTACAAATGCCAAAAATGGCTTTAAAGTGCTTTGGGATTTGCAAAAATTGGTTAGAAATGGCCAAAATGGCTTTAAAGTGCTTAGACATTAGCAAAAAAGGGTTAGAAATGGCCAAAAATGGCTTTGAAATGGGTAGAGATGTGCAAACTGGAAAGAAAAAGCCAAAAAAGGCTTTAAAGTGCTTAGGGATTTGCAAAAATGGGTTAGAAACGGCCAAAAATGCCATTCAAAATTGCTTAGAGATGTGCAAACAAGGGTTAGAAACGTCCAAAAATGCCATTCAAAATTGCTTAGAGATGTGCAAACATGGGTTAGAAATGCTAAAAATGGCTTGAAAGTGCTTAGAGATTTGCAAAAATGAGTTAGAAATGCTAAAAACGGCTTTAAAGTGCTTAGAGATTTGCAAAAAAGGGTTAGAAATGGCCAAAAATGGCTTCAAAATGGTTAGAGATGCACAAACTGCATAGAAAAGGCCAAAAAAGGCATAAAAGTTCGTAGAGATCTGCAAAAATGGGATAGAAACAGCGAAAAATGCAATTCAGAATTGCTTAGGGATGAGCAAACATGAGTTAGAAATGGCCAAAAATGGCTTCAAAATTGTTAGAGATGTGCAGACGGGATAGAAAAGGCCAAAAAAGGCTTAAAAGTTCGTAGAGATCGGCAAAAATGGGTTAGAAATGGCCAAAAATGTCATTCAAAATTGCTTAGAGATGAGCAAGCATGGGTTAGAAATGGCCAAAAATGGTTTAAAAGTGCTTAGAGATGTGCAAAAATGGGTTCGAAATGCCAAACATGGCTTTAAAGTGCTTAGAGATTTCCAAAAACGGGTTAGAAATGCCAAAAATGGCTTTAAAGTGCTTAGGGATTTGCAAAAATGGTTAGAAACGGCCAAAAATGCCATTCAAAATTGCTTAGAGATGTGCAAACATGGGTTAGAAATGGACAAAAAATGATTTAAAAGTGCTTAGAGATGTGCAAAAATGGGTTAGGAATGGCCAAAATGGCTTAAAAGTGCATAGAGATGTGCAATAACGAGTTAGAAATGCTGAACATGGCTTTAAAGTGCTTAGGGATTTGCAAAAATGAGTTAGAAACGGCCAAAAATGCCATTCAAAATTGCTTAGAGATGTGCAAACATGGGTTAGAAACGTCCAAAAATGCCATTCAAAATTGCTTCGAGACGTGAAAACATGGGTTAGAAATGCTAAAAATGGCTTGAAAGTGCTTAGACATTAGCAAAAAAGGGTTAGAAATGGCCAAAAATGGCTTCAAAATGGTTAGAGATGCACAAACTGCATAGAAAAGGACAAAAAAGTCTTAAAAATGCTTAGAGATCTGCAACAATGGGTTAGAAACGGCCAAAAATGCCATTCAAAATTGCTTAGAGATGTGCAAACATGGGTTACAAATGCCAAAAATGGCTTTAAAGTGCTTTGGGATTTGCAAAAATTGGTTAGAAATTGCCAAAATGGCTTTAAAGTGCTTAGACATTAGCAAAAAAGGGTTAGAAATTGCCAAAAATGGCTTTGAAATGGGTAGAGATGTGCAAACTGGAAAGAAAAAGCCAAAAAAGGCTTTAAAGTGCTTAGGGATTTGCAAAAATGGGTTAGAAACGGCCAAAAATGCCATTCAAAATTGCTTAGAGATGTGCAAACATGGGTTAGAAACGTCCAAAAATGCCATTCAAAATTGCTTAGAGATGTGCAAACATGGGTTAGAAATGCTAAAAATGGCTTGAAAGTGCTTAGAGATTTGCAAAAATGGGTTAGAAATGCTAAAAATGGCTTTAAAGTGCTTAGAGATTTGCAAAAAAGGGTTAGAAATGGCCAAAAATGGCTTCAAAATGGTTAGAGATGTGCAAACTGGATAGAAAAGGCCAAAAAAGGCATAAAAGTTCGTAGAGATCTGCAAAAATGGGATAGAAACAGCGAAAAATGCAATTCAGAATTGCTTAGGGATGAGCAAACATGAGTTAGAAATGGCCAAAAATGGCTTCAAAATTGTTAGAGATGTGCAGACGGGATAGAAAAGGCCAAAAAAGGCTTAAAAGTTCGTAGAGATCGGCAAAAATGGGTTCGAAATGGCCAAAAATGTCATTCAAAATTGCTTAGAGATGAGCAAGCATGGGTTAGAAATGGCCAAAAATGGTTTAAAAGTGCTTAGAGATGTGCAAAAATGGGTTCGAAATGCCAAACATGGCTTTAAAGTGCTCAGAGATTTCCAAAAACGGGTTAGAAATGCCAAAAATGGCTTTAAAGTGCTTAGGGATTTGCAACAATGGGTTAGAAACGGCCAAAAATGCCATTCAAAATTGCTTAGAGATGTGCAAACATGGGTTAGAAATGGACAAAAAATGGTTTAAAAGTGCTTAGAGGTGTGCAAAAATGGGTTAGGAATGGCCAAAATGGCTTAAAAGTGCATAGAGATGTGCAATAACGAGTTAGAAATGCTGAAAATGGCTTTAAAGTGCTTAGGGATTTGCAAAAATGAGTTAGAAACGGCCAAAAATGCCATTCAAAATTGCTTAGAGATGTGCAAACATGGGTTAGAAACGTCCAAAAATGCCATTCAAAATTGCTTCGAGATGTGAAAACATAGGTTAGAAATGCTAAAAATGGCTTGAAAGTGCTTAGACATTAGCAAAAAAGGGTTAGAAATGGCCAAAAATGGCTTCAAAATGGTTAGAGATGCACAAACTGCATAGAAAAGGACAAAAAAGTCTTAAAAATGCTTAGAGATCTGCAACAATGGGTTAGAAACGGCCAAAAATGCCATTCAAAATTGCTTAGAGATGTGCAAACATGGGTTACAAATGCCAAAAATGGCTTTAAAGTGCTTTGGGATTTGCAAAAATTGGTTAGAAATTGCCAAAATGGCTTTAAAGTGCTTAGACATTAGCAAAAAAGGGTTAGAAATTGCCAAAAATGGCTTTGAAATGGGTAGAGATGTGCAAACTGGAAAGAAAAAGCCAAAAAAGGCTTTAAAGTGCTTAGGGATTTGCAAAAATGGGTTAGAAACGGCCAAAAATGCCATTCAAAATTGCTTAGAGATGTGCAAACAAGGGTTAGAAACGTCCAAAAATGCCATTCAAAATTGCTTAGAGATGTGCAAACATGGGTTAGAAATGCTAAAAATGGCTTGAAAGTGCTTAGAGATTTGCAAACATGGGTTAGAAATGCTAAAAATGGCTTGAAAGTGCTTAGAGATTTGCAAAAAAGGGTTAGAAATGGCCAAAAATGGCTTCAAAATGGTTAGAGATGTGCAAACTGGATAGAAAAGGCCAAAAAAGGCATAAAAGTTCGTAGAGATCTGCAAAAATGGGATAGAAACAGCGAAAAATGCAATTCAGAATTGCTTAGGGATGAGCAAACATGAGTTAGAAATGGCCAAAAATGGCTTCAAAATTGTTAGAGATGTGCAGACGGGATAGAAAAGGCCAAAAAAGGCTTAAAAGTTCGTAGAGATCGGCAAAAATGGGTTCGAAATGGCCAAAAATGTCATTCAAAATTGCTTAGAGATGAGCAAGCATGGGTTAGAAATGGCCAAAAATGGTTTAAAAGTGCTTAGAGATGTGCAAAAATGGGTTCGAAATGCCAAACATGGCTTTAAAGTGCTTAGAGATTTCCAAAAACGGGTTAGAAATGCCAAAAATGGCTTTAAAGTGCTTAGGGATTTGCAAAAATGGTTAGAAACGGCCAAAAATGCCATTCAAAATTGCTTAGAGATGTGCAGACATGGGTTAGAAACGTCCAAAAATGCCATTCAAAATTGCTTCGAGACGTGAAAACATGGGTTAGAAATGCTAAAAATGGCTTGAAAGTGCTTAGACATTAGCAAAAAAGGGTTAGAAATGGCCAAAAATGGCTTCAAAATGGTTAGAGATGCACAAACTGCATAGAAAAGGACAAAAAAGTCTTAAAAATGCTTAGAGATCTGCAACAATGGGTTAGAAACGGCCAAAAATGCCATTCAAAATTGCTTAGAGATGTGCAAACATGGGTTACAAATGCCAAAAATGGCTTTAAAGTGCTTTGGGATTTGCAAAAATTGGTTAGAAATTGCCAAAATGGCTTTAAAGTGCTTAGACATTAGCAAAAAAGGGTTAGAAATTGCCAAAAATGGCTTTGAAATGGGTAGAGATGTGCAAACTGGAAAGAAAAAGCCAAAAAAGGCTTTAAAGTGCTTAGGGATTTGCAAAAATGGGTTAGAAACGGCCAAAAATGCCATTCAAAATTGCTTAGAGATGTGCAAACATGGGTTAGAAACGTCCAAAAATGCCATTCAAAATTGCTTAGAGATGTGCAAACATGGGTTAGAAATGCTAAAAATGGCTTGAAAGTGCTTAGAGATTTGCAAAAATGGGTTAGAAATGCTAAAAATGGCTTTAAAGTGCTTAGAGATTTGCAAAAAAGGGTTAGAAATGGCCAAAAATGGCTTCAAAATGGTTAGAGATGTGCAAACTGGATAGAAAAGGCCAAAAAAGGCATAAAAGTTCGTAGAGATCTGCAAAAATGGGATAGAAACAGCGAAAAATGCAATTCAGAATTGCTTAGGGATGAGCAAACATGAGTTAGAAATGGCCAAAAATGGCTTCAAAATTGTTAGAGATGTGCAGACGGGATAGAAAAGGCCAAAAAAGGCTTAAAAGTTCGTAGAGATCGGCAAAAATGGGTTAGAAATGGCCAAAAATGTCATTCAAAATTGCTTAGAGATGAGCAAGCATGGGTTAGAAATGGCCAAAAATGGTTTAAAAGTGCTTAGAGATGTGCAAAAATGGGTTCGAAATGCCAAACATGGCTTTAAAGTGCTTAGAGATTTCCAAAAACGGGTTAGAAATGCCAAAAATGGCTTTAAAGTGCTTTGGGATTTGCAAAAATTGGTTAGAAATTGCCAAAATGGCTTTAAAGTGCTTAGACATTAGCAAAAAAGGGTTAGAAATTGCCAAAAATGGCTTTGAAATGGGTAGAGATGTGCAAACTGGAAAGAAAAAGCCAAAAAAGGCTTTAAAGTGCTTAGGGATTTGCAAAAATGGGTTAGAAACGGCCAAAAATGCCATTCAAAATTGCTTAGAGATGTGCAAACATGGGTTAGAAATGGACAAAAAATGGTTTAAAAGTGCTTAGAGATGTGCAAAAATGGGTTAGGAATGGCCAAAATGGCTTAAAAGTGCATAGAGATGTGCAATAACGAGTTAGAAATGCTGAAAATGGCTTTAAAGTGCTTAGCGATTTGCAAAAATGGGTTAGAAACGGCCAAAAATGCCATTCAAAATTGCTTCGAGATGTGCAAACATGGGTTAGAAATGCTAAAAATGGCTTGAAAGTGCTTAGAGATTAGCAAAAAAGGGTTAGAAATGGCAAAAAATGGCTTCAAAATGGTTAGAGATGCACAAACTGCATAGAAAAGGACAAAAAAGTCTTAAAAATGCTTAGAGATCTGCAACAATGGGTTAGAAACGGCCAAAAATGCCATTCAAAATTGCTTAGAGATGTGCAAACATGGGTTACAAATGCCAAAAATGGCTTTAAAGTGCTTTGGGATTTGCAAAAATTGGTTAGAAATTGCCAAAATGGCTTTAAAGTGCTTAGACATTAGCAAAAAAGGGTTAGAAATGGCCAAAAATGGCTTTGAAATGGGTAGAGATGTGCAAACTGGAAAGAAAAAGCCAAAAAAGGCTTTGAAGTGCTTAGGGATTTGCAAACAAGGGTTAGAAACGTCCAAAAATGCCATTCAAAATTGCTTAGAGATGTGCAAACATGGGTTAGAAATGCTAAAAAAGGCTTTAAAGTGCTTAGGGATTTGCAAAAATGGGTTAGAAATGGCCAAAAATGGCTTCAAAATGGTTAGAGATGTGCAAACTGGATAGAAAAGGCCAAAAAAGGCATAAAAGTTCGTAGAGATCTGCAAAAATGGGATAGAAACAGCGAAAAATGCAATTCAGAATTGCTTAGGGATGAGCAAACATGAGTTAGAAATGGCCAAAAATGGCTTCAAAATTGTTAGAGATGTGCAGACGGGATAGAAAAGGCCAAAAAAGGCTTAAAAGTTCGTAGAGATCGGCAAAAATGGGTTAGAAATGGCCAAAAATATCATTCAAAATTGCTTAGAGATGAGCAAGCATGGGTTAGAAATGGCCAAAAATGGTTTAAAAGTGCTTAGAGATGTGCAAAAATGGGTTCGAAATGCCAAACATGGCTTTAAAGTGCTTAGAGATTTCCAAAAACGGGTTAGAAATGCCAAAAATGGCTTTAAAGTGCTTAGGGATTTGCAAAAATGGGTTAGAAACGGCCAAAAATGCCATTCAAAATTGCTTAGAGATGTGCAAACATGGGTTAGAAATGGACAAAAAATGGTTTAAAAGCTTAGAGATGTGCAAAAATGGTTAGGAATGGCCAAAATGGCTTAAAAGTGCATAGAGATGTGCAATAACGAGTTAGAAATGCTGAAAATGGCTTTAAAGTGCTTAGGGATTTGCAAAAATGAGTTAGAAACGGCCAAAAATGCCATTCAAAATTGCTTTAGAGATGTGCAACACATGGGTTAGAAACGTCCAAAAATGCCATTCAAAATTGCTTCGAGATGTGAAAACATGGGTTAGAAATGCTAAAAATGGCTTGAAAGTGCTTAGACATTAGCAAAAAAGGGTTAGAAATGGCCAAAAATGGCTTCAAAATGGTTAGAGATGCACAAACTGCATAGAAAAGGACAAAAAAGTCTTAAAAATGCTTAGAGATCTGCAACAATGGTTAGAAACGGCCAAAAATGCCATTCAAAATTGCTTAGAGATGTGCAAACATGGGTTACAAATGCCAAAAATGGCTTTAAAGTTGCTTTGGGATTTGCAAAAATTGGTTAGAAATTGCCAAAATGGCTTTAAAGTGCTTAGACATTAGCAAAAAAGGGTTAGAAATTGCCAAAAATGGCTTTGAAATGGGTAGAGATGTGCAAACTGGAAAGAAAAAGCCAAAAAAGGCTTTAAAGTGCTTAGGGATTTGCAAAAATGGGTTAGAAACGGCCAAAAATGCCATTCAAAATTGCTTAGAGATGTGCAAACAAGGGTTAGAAACGTCCAAAAATGCCATTCAAAATTGCTTAGAGATGTGCAAACATGGGTTAGAAATGCTAAAAATGGCTTGAAAGTGCTTAGAGATTTGCAAAAATGGGTTAGAAATGCTAAAAATGGCTTGAAAGTGCTTAGAGATTTGCAAAAAAGGGTTAGAAATGGCCAAAAATGGCTTCAAAATGGTTAGAGATGTGCAAACTGGATAGAAAAGGCCAAAAAAGGCATAAAAGTTCGTAGAGATCTGCAAAAATGGGATAGAACACAGCGAAAAAATGCAATTCAGAATTGCTTAGGGATGAGCAAACATGAGTTAGAAATGGCCAAAAATGGCTTCAAAATTGTTAGAGATGTGCAGACGGGATAGAAAAGGCCAAAAAAGGCTTAAAAGTTCGTAGAGATCGGCAAAAATTGGGTTAGAAATGGCCAAAAATGTCATTCAAAATTGCTTAGAGATGAGCAAGCATGGTTTAGAAATGGCCAAAAATGGTTTAAAAGTGCTTAGAGATGTGCAAAAATGGGTTCGAAATGCCAAACATGGCTTTAAAGTGCTTAGAGATTTCCAAAAACGGGTTAGAAATGCCAAAAATGGCTTTAAAGTGCTTAGGGATTTGCAAAAATGGTTAGAAACGGCCAAAAATGCCATTCAAAATTGCTTAGAGATGTGCAGACATGGGTTAGAAACGTCCAAAAATGCCATTCAAAATTGCTTCGAGACGTGAAAACATGGGTTAGAAATGCTAAAAATGGCTTGAAAGTGCTTAGACATTAGCAAAAAAGGGTTAGAAATGGCAAAAAATGGCTTCAAAATGGTTAGAGATGCACAAACTGCATAGAAAAGGACAAAAAAAGTCTTAAAAATGCTTAGAGATCTGCAACAATGGGTTAGAAACGGCCAAAAATGCCATTCAAAATTGCTTAGAGATGTGCAAACATGGGTTACAAATGCCAAAAATGGCTTTAAAGTGCTTTGGGATTTGCAAAAATTGGTTAGAAATTGCCAAAATGGCTTTAAAGTGCTTAGACATTAGCAAAAAAGGGTTAGAAATGGCCAAAAATGGCTTTGAAATGGGTAGAGATGTGCAAACAGGAAAGAAAAAGCCAAAAAAGGCTTTAAAGTGCTTAGGGATTTGCAAAAAATGGGTTAGAAACGGCCAAAAATGCCATTCAAAATTGCTTAGAGACGTGCAAACAAGGGTTAGAAACGTCCAAAAATGCCATTCAAAATTGCTTAGAGATGTGCAAACATGGGTTAGAAATGCTAAAAATGGCTTGAAAGTGCTTAGAGATTTGCAAAAATGGGTTAGAAATGCTAAAAACGGCTTTAAAGTGCTTAGAGATTTGCAAAAAAGGGTTAGAAATGGCCAAAAATGGCTTCAAAATGGTTAGAGATGTGCAAACTGGATAGAAAAGGCCAAAAAAGGCATAAAAGTTCGTAGAGATCTGCAAAAATGGGATAGAAACAGCGAAAAATGCAATTCAGAATTGCTTAGGGATGAGCAAACATGAGTTAGAAATGGCCAAAAATGGCTTCAAAATTGTTAGAGATGTGCAGACGGGATAGAAAAGGCCAAAAAAGGCTTAAAAGTTCGTAGAGATCGGCAAAAATGGGTTAGAAATGGCCAAAAATGTCATTCAAAATTGCTTAGAGATGAGCAAGCATGGGTTAGAAATGGCCAAAAATGGTTTAAAAGTGCTTAGAGATGTGCAAAAATGGGTTCGAAATGCCAAAACATGGCTTTAAAGTGCTTAGAGATTTCCAAAAACAGGTTAGAAATGCCAAAAATGGCTTTAAAGTGCTTAGGGATTTGCAAAAATGGTTAGAAACGGCCAAAAATGCCATTCAAAATTGCTTAGAGATGTGCAAACATGGGTTAGAAATGGACAAAAAATGGTTTAAAAGTGCTTAGAGATGTGCAAAAAATGGGTTCGGAATGGCCAAAATGCTTAAAAGAGCATAGAGATGTGCAATAACGAGTTAGAAATGCTGAAAATGGCTTTAAAGTGCTTAGGGATTTGCAAAAATGAGTTAGAAACGGCCAAAAATGCCATTCAAAATTGCTTAGAGATGTGCAAACATGGGTTAGAAATGCTAAAAATGGCTTGAAAGTGCTTAGAGATTAGCAAAAATGGGTTAGAAATGCTAAAAACGGGTTTAAAGTGCTTAGAGATTTGCAAAAAAGGGTTAGAAATGGCCAAAAATGGCTTCAAAATGGTTAGAGATGCACAAACTGCATAGAAAAGGACAAAAAAGTCTTAAAAATGCTTAGAGATCTGCAACAATGGGTTAGAAACGGCCAAAAATGCCATTCAAAATTGCTTAGAGATGTGCAAACATGGGTTACAAATGCCGAAAATGGCTTTAAAGTGCTTTGGGATTTGCAAAAATTGGTTAGAAATTGCCAAAATGGCTTTAAAGTGCTTAGACATTAGCAAAAAAAGGGTTAGAAATGGCCAAAAATGGCTTTGAAATGGGTAGAGATGTGCAAACTGGAAAGAAAAAGCCAAAAAAGGCTTTAAAGTGCTTAGGGATTTGCAAAAATGGGTTAGAAACGGCCAAAAATGCCATTCAAAATTGCTTAGAGATGTGCAAACATGGGTTAGAAACGTCCAAAAATGCCATTCAACATTGCTTCGAGGTGTGCAAACATGGGTTAGAAATGCTAAAAATGGCTTGAAAGTGCTTAGAGATTTGCAAAAATGGGTTAGAAATGCTAAAAATGGCTTTAAAGTGCTTAGAGATTTGCAAAAAAGGGTTAGAAATGGCCAAAAATGGCTTCAAAATGGTTAGAGATGTGCAAACTGGATAGAAAAGGCCAAAAAAGGCATAAAAGTTCGTGAGAGATCTGCAAAAATGGGATAGAAACAGCGAAAAATGCAATTCAGAATTGCTTAGGGATGAGCAAACATGAGTTAGAAATGGCCAAAAATGGCTTCAAAATTGTTAGAGATGTGCAGACGGGATAGAAAAGGCCAAAAAAGGCTTAAAAGTTCGTAGAGATCGGCAAAAATGGGTTCGAAATGGCCAAAAATGTCATTCAAAATTGCTTAGAGATGAGCAAGCATGGGTTAGAAATGGCCAAAAATGGTTTAAAAGTGCTTAGAGATGTGCAAAAATGGGTTCGAAATGCCAAACATGGCTTTAAAGTGCTCAGAGATTTCCAAAAACGGGTTAGAAATGCCAAAAATGGCTTTAAAGTGCTTAGGGATTTGCAAAAATGGTTAGAAATGCCAAAAATGGCTTAATGTGCTTAGGGATTTGCAAAAATGGGTTAGAAACGGCCAAAATGCCATTCAAAATTGCTTAGAGATGTGCAAACATGGGTTAGAAATGGACAAAAAATGGTTTAAAAGTGCTTAGAAATGTGCAAAAATGGGTTAGGAATGGCCAAAATGGCTTAAAAGTGCATAGAGATGTGCAATAACGAGTTAGAAATGCTGAAAATGGCTTTAAAGTGCTTAGGGATTTGCAAAAATGGGTTAGAAACGGCCAAAATGCCATTCAAAATTGCTTAGAGATGTGCAAACATGGGTTAGAAACGTCCAAAAATGCCATTCAAAATTGCTTCGAGATGTGCAAACATGGGTTAGAAATGCTAAAAAATGGCTTGAAAGTGCTTAGAGATTAGCAAAAAAGGGTTAGAAATGGCCAAAAACTGGCTTCAAAATGGTTAGAGATGCACAAACTGCATAGAAAAGGACAAAAAAGTCTTAAAAATGCTTAGAGATCTGCAACAATGGGTTAGAAACGGCCAAAAATGCCATTCAAAATTGCTTAGAGATGTGCAAACATGGGTTACAAATGCCAAAAATGGCTTTAAAGTGCTTTGGGATTTGCAAAAATTGGTTAGAAATGGCCAAAATGGCTTTAAAGTGCTTAGACATTAGCAAAAAAGGGTTAGAAATGGCCAAAAATGGCTTTGAAATGGGTAGAGATGTGCAAACTGGAAAGAAAAAGCCAAAAAAGGCTTTAAAGTGCTTAGGGATTTGCAAAAATGGGTTAGAAACGTCCAAAAATGCCATCAAAATTGCTTAGAGATGTGCAAACAAGGGTTAGAAACGTCCAAAAATGCCATTCAAAATTGCTTAGAGATGTGCAAACATGGGTTAGAAATGCTAAAAATGGCTTTAAAGTGCTTAGAGATTTGCAAAAAAGGGTTAGAAATGGCCAAAAATGGCTTCAAAATGGTTAGAGATGTGCAAACTGGATAGAAAAGGCCAAAAAAGGCATAAAAGTTCGTAGAGATCTGCAAAAATGGGATAGAAACAGCGAAAAATGCAATTCAGAATTGCTTAGGGATGAGCAAACATGAGTTAGAAATGGCCAAAAATGGCTTCAAAATTGTTAGAGATGTGCAGACGGGATAGAAAAGGCCAAAAAAGGCTTAAAAGTTCGTAGAGATCGGCAAAAATGGGTTAGAAATGGCCAAAAATGTCATTCAAAATTGCTTAGAGATGAGCAAGCATGGGTTAGAAATGGCCAAAAATGGTTTAAAAGTGCTTAGAGATGTGCAAAAATGGGTTCGAAATGCCAAACATGGCTTTAAAGTGCTTAGAGATTTCCAAAAACGGGTTAGAAATGCCAAAAAATGGCTTTAAAGTGCTTTGGGATTTGCAAAAATTGGTTAGAAATTGCCAAAATGGCTTTAAAGTGCTTAGACATTAGCAAAAAAGGGTTAGAAATTGCCAAAAATGGCTTTGAAATGGGTAGAGATGTGCAAACTGGAAAGAAAAAGCCAAAAAAGGCTTTAAAGTGCTTAGGGATTTGCAAAAATGGGTTAGAAACGGCCAAAAATGCCATTCAAAATTGCTTAGAGATGTGCAAACATGGGTTAGAAATGGACAAAAAATGGTTTAAAAGTGCTTAGAGATGTGCAAAAATGAGGTTAGGAATGGCCAAAATGGCTTAAAAGTGCATAGAGATGTGCAATAACGAGTTAGAAATGCTGAAAATGGCTTTAAAGTGCTTAGCGATTTGCAAAAATGGGTTAGAAACGGCCAAAAATGCCATTCAAAATTGCTTCGAGATGTGCAAACATGGGTTAGAAATGCTAAAAATGGCTTGAAAGTGCTTAGACATTTGCAAAAATGGGTTAGAAATGCTAAAAATGGCTTTAAAGTGCTTAGAGATTTGCAAAAAAGGGTTAGAAATGGCCAAAAATGGCTTCAAAATGGTTAGAGATGTGCAAACTGGATAGAAAAGGCCAAAAAAGGCTTAAAAGTTCGTAGAGATCGGCAAAAATGGGTTAGAAATGGCCAAAAATGTCATTCAAAATTGCTTAGAGATGAGCAAGCATGGGTTAGAAATGGCCAAAAATGGTTTAAAAGTGCTTAGAGATGTGCAAAAATGGGTTCGAAATGCCAAACATGGCTTTAAAGTGCTTAGAGATTTCCAAAAACGGGTTAGAAATGCCAAAAATGGCTTTAAAGTGCTTAGGGATTTGCAAAAATGGTTAGAAACGGCCAAAATGCCATTCAAAATTGCTTAGAGATGTGCAAACATGGGTTAGAAATGGACAAAAAATGGTTTAAAAGTGCTTAGAGATGTGCAAAAATGGGTTAGGAATGGCCAAAATGGCATTAAAAGTGCATAGAGATGTGCAATAACGAGTTAGAAATGCTGAAAATGGCTTTAAAGTGCTTAGGGATTTGCAAAAATGAGTTAGAAACGGCCAAAAATGCCATTCAAAATTGCTTAGAGATGGTGCAAACATGGGTTAGAAACGTCCAAAAATGCCATTCAAAATTGCTTCGAGATGTGAAAACATGGGTTAGAAATGCTAAAAATGGCTTGAAAGTGCTTAGACATTAGCAAAAAAGGGTTAGAAATGGCCAAAAATGGCTTCAAAATGGTTAGAGATGCACAAACTGCATAGAAAAGGACAAAAAAGTCTTAAAAATGCTTAGAGATCTGCAACAATGGGTTAGAAACGGCCAAAAATGCCATTCAAAATTGCTTAGAGATGTGCAAACATGGGTTACAAATGCCAAAAATGGCTTTAAAGTGCTTTGGGATTTGCAAAAATTGGTTAGAAATTGCCAAAATGGCTTTAAAGTGCTTAGACATTAGCAAAAAAGGGTTAGAAATGGCCAAAAATGGCTTTGAAATGGGTAGAGATGTGCAAACTGGAAAGAAAAAGCCAAAAAAGGCTTTAAAGTGCTTAGGGATTTGCAAAAATGGGTTAGAAACGGCCAAAAATGCCATTCAAAATTGCTTAGAGATGTGCAAACATGGGTTAGAAACGTCCAAAAATGCCATTCAAAATTGCTTAGAGATGTGCAAACATGGGTTAGAAATGCTAAAAATGGCTTGAAAGTGCTTAGAGATTTGCAAAAATGGGTTAGAAATGCTAAAAATGGCTTTAAAGTGCTTAGAGATTTGCAAAAAAGGGTTAGAAATGGCCAAAAATGGCTTCAAAATGGTTAGAGATGTGCAAACTGGATAGAAAAGGCCAAAAAAGGCATAAAAGTTCGTAGAGATCTGCAAAAATGGGATAGAAACAGCGAAAAATGCAATTCAGAATTGCTTAGGGATGAGCAAACATGAGTTAGAAATGGCCAAAAATGGCTTCAAAATTGTTAGAGATGTGCAGACGGGATAGAAAAGGCCAAAAAAGGCTTAAAAGTTCGTAGAGATCGGCAAAAATGGGTTCGAAATGGCCAAAAATGTCATTCAAAATTGCTTAGAGATGAGCAAGCATGGGTTAGAAATGGCCAAAAATGGTTTAAAAGTGCTTAGAGATGTGCAAAAAATGGGTTCGAAATGCCAAACATGGCTTTAAAGTGCTTAGAGATTTCCAAAAACGGGTTAGAAATGCCAAAAATGGCTTTAAAGTGCTTAGGGATTTGCAAAAATGGTTAGAAACGGCCAAAAATGCCATTCAAAATTGCTTAGAGATGTGCAAACATGGGTTAGAAACGTCCAAAAATGCCATTCAAAATTGCTTCGAGATGTGCAAACATGGGTTAGAAATGCTAAAAATGGCTTGAAAGTGCTTAGACATTAGCAAAAAAGGGTTAGAAATGGCCAAAAATGGCTTCAAAATGGTTAGAGATGCACAAACTGCATAGAAAAGGACAAAAAAGTCTTAAAAATGCTTAGAGATCTGCAACAATGGGTTAGAAACGGCCAAAAATGCCATTCAAAATTGCTTAGAGATGTGCAAACATGGGTTACAAATGCCAAAAATGGCTTTAAAGTGCTTTGGGATTTGCAAAAATTGGTTAGAAATTGCCAAAATGGCTTTAAAGTGCTTAGACATTAGCAAAAAAGGGTTAGAAATTGCCAAAAATGGCTTTGAAATGGGTAGAGATGTGCAAACTGAAAGAAAAAGCCAAAAAAGGCTTTAAAGTGCTTAGGGATTTGCAAAAATGGGTTAGAAACGTCCAAAAATGCCATTCAAAATTGCTTAGAGATGTGCAAACATGGGTTAGAAATGCTAAAAATGGCTTGAAAGTGCTTAGAGATTTGCAAAAAAGGGTTAGAAATGGCCAAAAATGGCTTCAAAATGGTTAGAGATGTGCAAACTGGATAGAAAAGGCCAAAAAAGGCATAAAAGTTCGTAGAGATCTGCAAAAATGGGATAGAAACAGCGAAAAATGCAATTCAGAATTGCTTAGGGATGAGCAAACATGAGTTAGAAATGGCCAAAAATGGCTTCAAAATTGTTAGAGATGTGCAGACGGGATAGAAAAGGCCAAAAAAGGCTTAAAAGTTCGTAGAGATCGGCAAAAATGGGTTAGAAATGGCCAAAAATGTCATTCAAAATTGCTTAGAGATGAGCAAGCATGGGTTAGAAATGGCCAAAAATGGTTTAAAAAGTGCTTAGAGATGTGCAAAAATGGGTTCGAAATGCCAAACATGGCTTTAAAGTGCTTAGAGATTTCCAAAAACGGGTTAGAAATGCCAAAAATGGCTTTAAAGTGCTTAGGGATTTGCAAAAATGGTTAGAAACGGCCAAAAATGCCATTCAAAATTGCTTAGAGATGTGCAAACATGGGTTAGAAATGGACAAAAAATGGTTTAAAAGTGCTTAGAGATGTGCAAAAATGGGTTAGGAATGGCCAAAATGGCTTAAAAGTGCATAGAGATGTGCAATAACGAGTTAGAAATGCTGAAAATGGCTTTAAAGTGCTTAGGGATTTGCAAAAATGAGTTAGAAACGGCCAAAAAATGCCATTCAAAATTGCTTAGAGATGTGCAAACATGGGTTAGAAACGTCCAAAAATGCCATTCAAAATTGCTTCGAGATGTGAAAACATGGGTTAGAAATGCTAAAAATGGCTTGAAAGTGCTTAGACATTAGCAAAAAAGGGTTAGAAATGGCCAAAAATGGCTTCAAAATGGTTAGAGATGCACAAACTGCATAGAAAAGGACAAAAAAGTCTTAAAAATGCTTAGAGATCTGCAACAATGGGTTAGAAACGGCCAAAAATGCCATTCAAAATTGCTTAGAGATGTGCAAACATGGGTTACAAATGCCAAAAATGGCTTTAAAGTGCTTTGGATTTGCAAAAATTGGTTAGAAATGGCCAAAATGGCTTTAAAGTGCTTAGACATTAGCAAAAAAGGGTTAGAAATTGCCAAAAATGGCTTTGAAATGGGTAGAGATGTGCAAACTGGAAAGAAAAAGCCAAAAAAGGCTTTAAAGTGCTTAGGGATTTGCAAAAATGGGTTAGAAACGGCCAAAAATGCCATTCAAAATTGCTTAGAGATGTGCAAACAAGGGTTAGAAACGTCCAAAAATGCCATTCAAAATTGCTTAGAGATGTGCAAACATGGGTTAGAAATGCTAAAAATGGCTTGAAAGTGCTTAGAGATTTGCAAAAATGGGTTAGAAATGCTAAAAATGGCTTTAAAGTGCTTAGAGATTTGCAAAAAAGGGTTAGAAATGGCCAAAAATGGCTTCAAAATGGTTAGAGATGTGCAAACTGGATAGAAAAGGCCAAAAAAGGCATAAAAGTTCGTAGAGATCTGCAAAAATGGGATAGAAACAGCGAAAAATGCAATTCAGAATTGCTTAGGGATGAGCAAACATGAGTTAGAAATGGCCAAAAATGGCTTCAAAATTGTTAGAGATGTGCAGACGGGATAGAAAAGGCCAAAAAAGGCTTAAAAGTTCGTAGAGATCGGCAAAAATGGGTTCGAAATGGCCAAAAATGTCATTCAAAATTGCTTAGAGATGAGCAAGCATGGGTTAGAAATGGCCAAAAATGGTTTAAAAGTGCTTAGAGATGTGCAAAAATGGGTTCGAAATGCCAAACATGGCTTTAAAGTGCTCAGAGATTTCCAAAAACGGGTTAGAAATGCCAAAAATGGCTTTAAAGTGCTTAGGGATTTGCAACAATGGGTTAGAAACGGCCAAAAATGCCATTCAAAATTGCTTAGAGATGTGCAAACATGGGTTAGAAATGGACAAAAAATGGTTTAAAAGTGCTTAGAGGTGTGCAAAAATGGGTTAGGAATGGCCAAAATGGCTTAAAAGTGCATAGAGATGTGCAATAACGAGTTAGAAATGCTGAAAATGGCTTTAAAGTGCTTAGGGATTTGCAAAAATGAGTTAGAAACGGCCAAAAATGCCATTCAAAATTGCTTAGAGATGTGCAAACATGGGTTAGAAACGTCCAAAAATGCCATTCAAAATTGCTTCGAGATGTGAAAACATAGGTTAGAAATGCTAAAAATGGCTTGAAAGTGCTTAGACATTAGCAAAAAAGGGTTAGAAATGGCCAAAAATGGCTTCAAAATGGTTAGAGATGCACAAACTGCATAGAAAAGGACAAAAAAGTCTTAAAAATGCTTAGAGATCTGCAACAATGGGTTAGAAACGGCCAAAAATGCCATTCAAAATTGCTTAGAGATGTGCAAACATGGGTTACAAATGCCAAAAATGGCTTTAAAGTGCTTTGGGATTTGCAAAAATTGGTTAGAAATTGCCAAAATGGCTTTAAAGTGCTTAGACATTAGCAAAAAAGGGTTAGAAATTGCCAAAAATGGCTTTGAAATGGGTAGAGATGTGCAAACTGGAAAGAAAAAGCCAAAAAAGGCTTTAAAGTGCTTAGGGATTTGCAAAAATGGGTTAGAAACGGCCAAAAATGCCATTCAAAATTGCTTAGAGATGTGCAAACAAGGGTTAGAAACGTCCAAAAATGCCATTCAAAATTGCTTAGAGATGTGCAAACATGGGTTAGAAATGCTAAAAATGGCTTGAAAGTGCTTAGAGATTTGCAAACATGGGTTAGAAATGCTAAAAATGGCTTGAAAGTGCTTAGAGATTTGCAAAAAAGGGTTAGAAATGGCCAAAAATGGCTTCAAAATGGTTAGAGATGTGCAAACTGGATAGAAAAGGCCAAAAAAGGCATAAAAGTTCGTAGAGATCTGCAAAAATGGGATAGAAACAGCGAAAAATGCAATTCAGAATTGCTTAGGGATGAGCAAACATGAGTT
Source organism: Lathamus discolor (assembly GCF_037157495.1). Classification (NCBI taxonomy): domain Eukaryota; kingdom Metazoa; phylum Chordata; class Aves; order Psittaciformes; family Psittacidae; genus Lathamus; species Lathamus discolor. Next base: position 30,991,212 of record NC_088908.1, read on the forward strand.
AGAAATGGCCAAAAATGGCTTCAAAATTGTTAGAGATGTGCAGACGGGATAGAAAAGGCCAAAAAAGGCTTAAAAGTTCGTAGAGATCGGCAAAAATGGGTTCGAAATGGCCAAAAATGTCATTCAAAATTGCTTAGAGATGAGCAAGCATGGGTTAGAAATGGCCAAAAATGGTTTAAAAGTGCTTAGAGATGTGCAAAAATGGGTTCGAAATGCCAAACATGGCTTTAAAGTGCTTAGAGATTTCCAAAAACGGGTTAGAAATGCCAAAAATGGCTTTAAAGTGCTTAGGGATTTGCAAAAATGGTTAGAAACGGCCAAAAATGCCATTCAAAATTGCTTAGAGATGTGCAGACATGGGTTAGAAACGTCCAAAAATGCCATTCAAAATTGCTTCGAGACGTGAAAACATGGGTTAGAAATGCTAAAAATGGCTTGAAAGTGCTTAGACATTAGCAAAAAAGGGTTAGAAATGGCCAAAAATGGCTTCAAAATGGTTAGAGATGCACAAACTGCATAGAAAAGGACAAAAAAGTCTTAAAAATGCTTAGAGATCTGCAACAATGGGTTAGAAACGGCCAAAAATGCCATTCAAAATTGCTTAGAGATGTGCAAACATGGGTTACAAATGCCAAAAATGGCTTTAAAGTGCTTTGGGATTTGCAAAAATTGGTTAGAAATTGCCAAAATGGCTTTAAAGTGCTTAGACATTAGCAAAAAAGGGTTAGAAATTGCCAAAAATGGCTTTGAAATGGGTAGAGATGTGCAAACTGGAAAGAAAAAGCCAAAAAAGGCTTTAAAGTGCTTAGGGATTTGCAAAAATGGGTTAGAAACGGCCAAAAATGCCATTCAAAATTGCTTAGAGATGTGCAAACATGGGTTAGAAACGTCCAAAAATGCCATTCAAAATTGCTTAGAGATGTGCAAACATGGGTTAGAAATGCTAAAAATGGCTTGAAAGTGCTTAGAGATTTGCAAAAATGGGTTAGAAATGCTAAAAATGGCTTTAAAGTGCTTAGAGATTTGCAAAAAAGGGTTAGAAATGGCCAAAAATGGCTTCAAAATGGTTAGAGATGTGCAAACTGGATAGAAAAGGCCAAAAAAGGCATAAAAGTTCGTAGAGATCTGCAAAAATGGGATAGAAACAGCGAAAAATGCAATTCAGAATTGCTTAGGGATGAGCAAACATGAGTTAGAAATGGCCAAAAATGGCTTCAAAATTGTTAGAGATGTGCAGACGGGATAGAAAAGGCCAAAAAAGGCTTAAAAGTTCGTAGAGATCGGCAAAAATGGGTTCGAAATGGCCAAAAATGTCATTCAAAATTGCTTAGAGATGAGCAAGCATGGGTTAGAAATGGCCAAAAATGGTTTAAAAGTGCTTAGAGATGTGCAAAAATGGGTTCGAAATGCCAAACATGGCTTTAAAGTGCTCAGAGATTTCCAAAAACGGGTTAGAAATGCCAAAAATGGCTTTAAAGTGCTTAGGGATTTGCAACAATGGGTTAGAAACGGCCAAAAATGCCATTCAAAATTGCTTAGAGATGTGCAAACATGGGTTAGAAATGGACAAAAAATGGTTTAAAAGTGCTTAGAGGTGTGCAAAAATGGGTTAGGAATGGCCAAAATGGCTTAAAAGTGCATAGAGATGTGCAATAACGAGTTAGAAATGCTGAAAATGGCTTTAAAGTGCTTAGGGATTTGCAAAAATGAGTTAGAAACGGCCAAAAATGCCATTCAAAATTGCTTAGAGATGTGCAAACATGGGTTAGAAACGTCCAAAAATGCCATTCAAAATTGCTTCGAGATGTGAAAACATAGGTTAGAAATGCTAAAAATGGCTTGAAAGTGCTTAGACATTAGCAAAAAAGGGTTAGAAATGGCCAAAAATGGCTTCAAAATGGTTAGAGATGCACAAACTGCATAGAAAAGGACAAAAAAGTCTTAAAAATGCTTAGAGATCTGCAACAATGGGTTAGAAACGGCCAAAAATGCCATTCAAAATTGCTTAGAGATGTGCAAACATGGGTTACAAATGCCAAAAATGGCTTTAAAGTGCTTTGGGATTTGCAAAAATTGGTTAGAAATTGCCAAAATGGCTTTAAAGTGCTTAGACATTAGCAAAAAAGGGTTAGAAATTGCCAAAAATGGCTTTGAAATGGGTAGAGATGTGCAAACTGGAAAGAAAAAGCCAAAAAAGGCTTTAAAGTGCTTAGGGATTTGCAAAAATGGGTTAGAAACGGCCAAAAATGCCATTCAAAATTGCTTAGAGATGTGCAAACAAGGGTTAGAAACGTCCAAAAATGCCATTCAAAATTGCTTAGAGATGTGCAAACATGGGTTAGAAATGCTAAAAATGGCTTGAAAGTGCTTAGAGATTTGCAAACATGGGTTAGAAATGCTAAAAATGGCTTGAAAGTGCTTAGAGATTTGCAAAAAAGGGTTAGAAATGGCCAAAAATGGCTTCAAAATGGTTAGAGATGTGCAAACTGGATAGAAAAGGCCAAAAAAGGCATAAAAGTTCGTAGAGATCTGCAAAAATGGGATAGAAACAGCGAAAAATGCAATTCAGAATTGCTTAGGGATGAGCAAACATGAGTTAGAAATGGCCAAAAATGGCTTCAAAATTGTTAGAGATGTGCAGACGGGATAGAAAAGGCCAAAAAAGGCTTAAAAGTTCGTAGAGATCGGCAAAAATGGGTTCGAAATGGCCAAAAATGTCATTCAAAATTGCTTAGAGATGAGCAAGCATGGGTTAGAAATGGCCAAAAATGGTTTAAAAGTGCTTAGAGATGTGCAAAAATGGGTTCGAAATGCCAAACATGGCTTTAAAGTGCTTAGAGATTTCCAAAAACGGGTTAGAAATGCCAAAAATGGCTTTAAAGTGCTTAGGGATTTGCAAAAATGGTTAGAAACGGCCAAAAATGCCATTCAAAATTGCTTAGAGATGTGCAGACATGGGTTAGAAACGTCCAAAAATGCCATTCAAAATTGCTTCGAGACGTGAAAACATGGGTTAGAAATGCTAAAAATGGCTTGAAAGTGCTTAGACATTAGCAAAAAAGGGTTAGAAATGGCCAAAAATGGCTTCAAAATGGTTAGAGATGCACAAACTGCATAGAAAAGGACAAAAAAGTCTTAAAAATGCTTAGAGATCTGCAACAATGGGTTAGAAACGGCCAAAAATGCCATTCAAAATTGCTTAGAGATGTGCAAACATGGGTTACAAATGCCAAAAATGGCTTTAAAGTGCTTTGGGATTTGCAAAAATTGGTTAGAAATTGCCAAAATGGCTTTAAAGTGCTTAGACATTAGCAAAAAAGGGTTAGAAATTGCCAAAAATGGCTTTGAAATGGGTAGAGATGTGCAAACTGGAAAGAAAAAGCCAAAAAAGGCTTTAAAGTGCTTAGGGATTTGCAAAAATGGGTTAGAAACGGCCAAAAATGCCATTCAAAATTGCTTAGAGATGTGCAAACATGGGTTAGAAACGTCCAAAAATGCCATTCAAAATTGCTTAGAGATGTGCAAACATGGGTTAGAAATGCTAAAAATGGCTTGAAAGTGCTTAGAGATTTGCAAAAATGGGTTAGAAATGCTAAAAATGGCTTTAAAGTGCTTAGAGATTTGCAAAAAAGGGTTAGAAATGGCCAAAAATGGCTTCAAAATGGTTAGAGATGTGCAAACTGGATAGAAAAGGCCAAAAAAGGCATAAAAGTTCGTAGAGATCTGCAAAAATGGGATAGAAACAGCGAAAAATGCAATTCAGAATTGCTTAGGGATGAGCAAACATGAGTTAGAAATGGCCAAAAATGGCTTCAAAATTGTTAGAGATGTGCAGACGGGATAGAAAAGGCCAAAAAAGGCTTAAAAGTTCGTAGAGATCGGCAAAAATGGGTTAGAAATGGCCAAAAATGTCATTCAAAATTGCTTAGAGATGAGCAAGCATGGGTTAGAAATGGCCAAAAATGGTTTAAAAGTGCTTAGAGATGTGCAAAAATGGGTTCGAAATGCCAAACATGGCTTTAAAGTGCTTAGAGATTTCCAAAAACGGGTTAGAAATGCCAAAAATGGCTTTAAAGTGCTTTGGGATTTGCAAAAATTGGTTAGAAATTGCCAAAATGGCTTTAAAGTGCTTAGACATTAGCAAAAAAGGGTTAGAAATTGCCAAAAATGGCTTTGAAATGGGTAGAGATGTGCAAACTGGAAAGAAAAAGCCAAAAAAGGCTTTAAAGTGCTTAGGGATTTGCAAAAATGGGTTAGAAACGGCCAAAAATGCCATTCAAAATTGCTTAGAGATGTGCAAACATGGGTTAGAAATGGACAAAAAATGGTTTAAAAGTGCTTAGAGATGTGCAAAAATGGGTTAGGAATGGCCAAAATGGCTTAAAAGTGCATAGAGATGTGCAATAACGAGTTAGAAATGCTGAAAATGGCTTTAAAGTGCTTAGCGATTTGCAAAAATGGGTTAGAAACGGCCAAAAATGCCATTCAAAATTGCTTCGAGATGTGCAAACATGGGTTAGAAATGCTAAAAATGGCTTGAAAGTGCTTAGAGATTAGCAAAAAAGGGTTAGAAATGGCAAAAAATGGCTTCAAAATGGTTAGAGATGCACAAACTGCATAGAAAAGGACAAAAAAGTCTTAAAAATGCTTAGAGATCTGCAACAATGGGTTAGAAACGGCCAAAAATGCCATTCAAAATTGCTTAGAGATGTGCAAACATGGGTTACAAATGCCAAAAATGGCTTTAAAGTGCTTTGGGATTTGCAAAAATTGGTTAGAAATTGCCAAAATGGCTTTAAAGTGCTTAGACATTAGCAAAAAAGGGTTAGAAATGGCCAAAAATGGCTTTGAAATGGGTAGAGATGTGCAAACTGGAAAGAAAAAGCCAAAAAAGGCTTTGAAGTGCTTAGGGATTTGCAAACAAGGGTTAGAAACGTCCAAAAATGCCATTCAAAATTGCTTAGAGATGTGCAAACATGGGTTAGAAATGCTAAAAAAGGCTTTAAAGTGCTTAGGGATTTGCAAAAATGGGTTAGAAATGGCCAAAAATGGCTTCAAAATGGTTAGAGATGTGCAAACTGGATAGAAAAGGCCAAAAAAGGCATAAAAGTTCGTAGAGATCTGCAAAAATGGGATAGAAACAGCGAAAAATGCAATTCAGAATTGCTTAGGGATGAGCAAACATGAGTTAGAAATGGCCAAAAATGGCTTCAAAATTGTTAGAGATGTGCAGACGGGATAGAAAAGGCCAAAAAAGGCTTAAAAGTTCGTAGAGATCGGCAAAAATGGGTTAGAAATGGCCAAAAATATCATTCAAAATTGCTTAGAGATGAGCAAGCATGGGTTAGAAATGGCCAAAAATGGTTTAAAAGTGCTTAGAGATGTGCAAAAATGGGTTCGAAATGCCAAACATGGCTTTAAAGTGCTTAGAGATTTCCAAAAACGGGTTAGAAATGCCAAAAATGGCTTTAAAGTGCTTAGGGATTTGCAAAAATGGGTTAGAAACGGCCAAAAATGCCATTCAAAATTGCTTAGAGATGTGCAAACATGGGTTAGAAATGGACAAAAAATGGTTTAAAAGTGCTTAGAGATGTGCAAAAATGGGTTAGGAATGGCCAAAATGGCTTAAAAGTGCATAGAGATGTGCAATAACGAGTTAGAAATGCTGAAAATGGCTTTAAAGTGCTTAGGGATTTGCAAAAATGAGTTAGAAACGGCCAAAAATGCCATTCAAAATTGCTTAGAGATGTGCAAACATGGGTTAGAAACGTCCAAAAATGCCATTCAAAATTGCTTCGAGATGTGAAAACATGGGTTAGAAATGCTAAAAATGGCTTGAAAGTGCTTAGACATTAGCAAAAAAGGGTTAGAAATGGCCAAAAATGGCTTCAAAATGGTTAGAGATGCACAAACTGCATAGAAAAGGACAAAAAAGTCTTAAAAATGCTTAGAGATCTGCAACAATGGGTTAGAAACGGCCAAAAATGCCATTCAAAATTGCTTAGAGATGTGCAAACATGGGTTACAAATGCCAAAAATGGCTTTAAAGTGCTTTGGGATTTGCAAAAATTGGTTAGAAATTGCCAAAATGGCTTTAAAGTGCTTAGACATTAGCAAAAAAGGGTTAGAAATTGCCAAAAATGGCTTTGAAATGGGTAGAGATGTGCAAACTGGAAAGAAAAAGCCAAAAAAGGCTTTAAAGTGCTTAGGGATTTGCAAAAATGGGTTAGAAACGGCCAAAAATGCCATTCAAAATTGCTTAGAGATGTGCAAACATGGGTTAGAAATGCTAAAAATGGCTTGAAAGTGCTTAGAGATTAGCAAAAATGGGTTAGAAATGCTAAAAACTGGTTTAAAGTGCTTAGAGATTTGCAAAAAAGGGTTAGAAATGGCCAAAAATGGCTTCAAAATGGTTAGAGATGCACAAACTGCATAGAAAAGGACAAAAAAGTCTTAAAAATGCTTAGAGATCTGCAACAATGGGTTAGAAACGGCCAAAAATGCCATTCAAAATTGCTTAGAGATGTGCAAACATGGGTTACAAATGCCGAAAATGGCTTTAAAGTGCTTTGGGATTTGCAAAAATTGGTTAGAAATTGCCAAAATGGCTTTAAAGTGCTTAGACATTAGCAAAAAAGGGTTAGAAATGGCCAAAAATGGCTTTGAAATGGGTAGAGATGTGCAAACTGGAAAGAAAAAGCCAAAAAAGGCTTTAAAGTGCTTAGGGATTTGCAAAAATGGGTTAGAAACGGCCAAAAATGCCATTCAAAATTGCTTAGAGATGTGCAAACATGGGTTAGAAACGTCCAAAAATGCCATTCAAAATTGCTTCGAGGTGTGCAAACATGGGTTAGAAATGCTAAAAATGGCTTGAAAGTGCTTAGAGATTTGCAAAAATGGGTTAGAAATGCTAAAAATGGCTTTAAAGTGCTTAGAGATTTGCAAAAAAGGGTTAGAAATGGCCAAAAATGGCTTCAAAATGGTTAGAGATGTGCAAACTGGATAGAAAAGGCCAAAAAAGGCATAAAAGTTCGTAGAGATCTGCAAAAATGGGATAGAAACAGCGAAAAATGCAATTCAGAATTGCTTAGGGATGAGCAAACATGAGTTAGAAATGGCCAAAAATGGCTTCAAAATTGTTAGAGATGTGCAGACGGGATAGAAAAGGCCAAAAAAGGCTTAAAAGTTCGTAGAGATCGGCAAAAATGGGTTCGAAATGGCCAAAAATGTCATTCAAAATTGCTTAGAGATGAGCAAGCATGGGTTAGAAATGGCCAAAAATGGTTTAAAAGTGCTTAGAGATGTGCAAAAATGGGTTCGAAATGCCAAACATGGCTTTAAAGTGCTCAGAGATTTCCAAAAACGGGTTAGAAATGCCAAAAATGGCTTTAAAGTGCTTAGGGATTTGCAAAAATGGTTAGAAATGCCAAAAATGGCTTTAATGTGCTTAGGGATTTGCAAAAATGGGTTAGAAACGGCCAAAAATGCCATTCAAAATTGCTTAGAGATGTGCAAACATGGGTTAGAAATGGACAAAAAATGGTTTAAAAGTGCTTAGAAATGTGCAAAAATGGGTTAGGAATGGCCAAAATGGCTTAAAAGTGCATAGAGATGTGCAATAACGAGTTAGAAATGCTGAAAATGGCTTTAAAGTGCTTAGGGATTTGCAAAAATGGGTTAGAAACGGCCAAAAATGCCATTCAAAATTGCTTAGAGATGTGCAAACATGGGTTAGAAACGTCCAAAAATGCCATTCAAAATTGCTTAGAGATGTGCAAACATGGGTTAGAAATGCTAAAAATGGCTTGAAAGTGCTTAGAGATTAGCAAAAAAGGGTTAGAAATGGCCAAAAATGGCTTCAAAATGGTTAGAGATGCACAAACTGCATAGAAAAGGACAAAAAAGTCTTAAAAATGCTTAGAGATCTGCAACAATGGGTTAGAAACGGCCAAAAATGCCATTCAAAATTGCTTAGAGATGTGCAAACATGGGTTACAAATGCCAAAAATGGCTTTAAAGTGCTTTGGGATTTGCAAAAATTGGTTAGAAATGGCCAAAATGGCTTTAAAGTGCTTAGACATTAGCAAAAAAGGGTTAGAAATGGCCAAAAATGGCTTTGAAATGGGTAGAGATGTGCAAACTGGAAAGAAAAAGCCAAAAAAGGCTTTAAAGTGCTTAGGGATTTGCAAAAATGGGTTAGAAACGTCCAAAAATGCCATTCAAAATTGCTTAGAGATGTGCAAACAAGGGTTAGAAACGTCCAAAAATGCCATTCAAAATTGCTTAGAGATGTGCAAACATGGGTTAGAAATGCTAAAAATGGCTTTAAAGTGCTTAGAGATTTGCAAAAAAGGGTTAGAAATGGCCAAAAATGGCTTCAAAATGGTTAGAGATGTGCAAACTGGATAGAAAAGGCCAAAAAAGGCATAAAAGTTCGTAGAGATCTGCAAAAATGGGATAGAAACAGCGAAAAATGCAATTCAGAATTGCTTAGGGATGAGCAAACATGAGTTAGAAATGGCCAAAAATGGCTTCAAAATTGTTAGAGATGTGCAGACGGGATAGAAAAGGCCAAAAAAGGCTTAAAAGTTCGTAGAGATCGGCAAAAATGGGTTAGAAATGGCCAAAAATGTCATTCAAAATTGCTTAGAGATGAGCAAGCATGGGTTAGAAATGGCCAAAAATGGTTTAAAAGTGCTTAGAGATGTGCAAAAATGGGTTCGAAATGCCAAACATGGCTTTAAAGTGCTTAGAGATTTCCAAAAACGGGTTAGAAATGCCAAAAATGGCTTTAAAGTGCTTTGGGATTTGCAAAAATTGGTTAGAAATTGCCAAAATGGCTTTAAAGTGCTTAGACATTAGCAAAAAAGGGTTAGAAATTGCCAAAAATGGCTTTGAAATGGGTAGAGATGTGCAAACTGGAAAGAAAAAGCCAAAAAAGGCTTTAAAGTGCTTAGGGATTTGCAAAAATGGGTTAGAAACGGCCAAAAATGCCATTCAAAATTGCTTAGAGATGTGCAAACATGGGTTAGAAATGGACAAAAAATGGTTTAAAAGTGCTTAGAGATGTGCAAAAATGGGTTAGGAATGGCCAAAATGGCTTAAAAGTGCATAGAGATGTGCAATAACGAGTTAGAAATGCTGAAAATGGCTTTAAAGTGCTTAGCGATTTGCAAAAATGGGTTAGAAACGGCCAAAAATGCCATTCAAAATTGCTTCGAGATGTGCAAGCATGGGTTAGAAATGCTAAAAATGGCTTGAAAGTGCTTAGACATTTGCAAAAATGGGTTAGAAATGCTAAAAATGGCTTTAAAGTGCTTAGAGATTTGCAAAAAAGGGTTAGAAATGGGCAAAAATGGCTTCAAAATGGTTAGAGATGTGCAAACTGGATAGAAAAGGCCAAAAAAGGCATAAAAGTTCGTAGAGATCTGCAAAAATGGGATGGAAACAGCGAAAAATGCAATTCAGAATTGCTTAGGGATGAGCAAACATGAGTTAGAAATGGCCAAAAATGGCTTCAAAATTGTTAGAGATGTGCAGACGGGATAGAAAAGGCCAAAAAAGGCTTAAAAGTTCGTAGAGATCGGCAAAAATGGGTTAGAAATGGCCAAAAATGTCATTCAAAATTGCTTAGAGATGAGCAAGCATGGGTTAGAAATGGCCAAAAATGGTTTAAAAGTGCTTAGAGATGTGCAAAAATGGGTTCGAAATGCCAAACATGGCTTTAAAGTGCTTAGAGATTTCCAAAAACGGGTTAGAAATGCCAAAAATGGCTTTAAAGTGCTTAGGGATTTGCAAAAATGGTTAGAAACGGCCAAAAATGCCATTCAAAATTGCTTAGAGATGTGCAAACATGGGTTAGAAATGGACAAAAAATGGTTTAAAAGTGCTTAGAGATGTGCAAAAATGGGTTAGGAATGGCCAAAATGGCTTAAAAGTGCATAGAGATGTGCAATAACGAGTTAGAAATGCTGAAAATGGCTTTAAAGTGCTTAGGGATTTGCAAAAATGAGTTAGAAACGGCCAAAAATGCCATTCAAAATTGCTTAGAGATGTGCAAACATGGGTTAGAAACGTCCAAAAATGCCATTCAAAATTGCTTCGAGATGTGAAAACATGGGTTAGAAATGCTAAAAATGGCTTGAAAGTGCTTAGACATTAGCAAAAAAGGGTTAGAAATGGCCAAAAATGGCTTCAAAATGGTTAGAGATGCACAAACTGCATAGAAAAGGACAAAAAAGTCTTAAAAATGCTTAGAGATCTGCAACAATGGGTTAGAAACGGCCAAAAATGCCATTCAAAATTGCTTAGAGATGTGCAAACATGGGTTACAAATGCCAAAAATGGCTTTAAAGTGCTTTGGGATTTGCAAAAATTGGTTAGAAATTGCCAAAATGGCTTTAAAGTGCTTAGACATTAGCAAAAAAGGGTTAGAAATGGCCAAAAATGGCTTTGAAATGGGTAGAGATGTGCAAACTGGAAAGAAAAAGCCAAAAAAGGCTTTAAAGTGCTTAGGGATTTGCAAAAATGGGTTAGAAACGGCCAAAAATGCCATTCAAAATTGCTTAGAGATGTGCAAACATGGGTTAGAAACGTCCAAAAATGCCATTCAAAATTGCTTAGAGATGTGCAAACATGGGTTAGAAATGCTAAAAATGGCTTGAAAGTGCTTAGAGATTTGCAAAAATGGGTTAGAAATGCTAAAAATGGCTTTAAAGTGCTTAGAGATTTGCAAAAAAGGGTTAGAAATGGCCAAAAATGGCTTCAAAATGGTTAGAGATGTGCAAACTGGATAGAAAAGGCCAAAAAAGGCATAAATGTTCGTAGAGATCTGCAAAAATGGGATAGAAACAGCGAAAAATGCAATTCAGAATTGCTTAGGGATGAGCAAACATGAGTTAGAAATGGCCAAAAATGGCTTCAAAATTGTTAGAGATGTGCAGACGGGATAGAAAAGGCCAAAAAAGGCTTAAAAGTTCGTAGAGATCGGCAAAAATGGGTTAGAAATGGCCAAAAATGTCATTCAAAATTGCTTAGAGATGAGCAAGCATGGGTTAGAAATGGCCAAAAATGGTTTAAAAGTGCTTAGAGATGTGCAAAAATGGGTTCGAAATGCCAAACATGGCTTTAAAGTGCTTAGAGATTTCCAAAAACGGGTTAGAAATGCCAAAAATGGCTTTAAAGTGCTTAGGGATTTGCAAAAATGGTTAGAAACGGCCAAAAATGCCATTCAAAATTGCTTAGAGATGTGCAAACATGGGTTAGAAATGGACAAAAAATGGTTTAAAAGTGCTTAGAGATGTGCAAAAATGGGTTAGGAATGGCCAAAATGGCTTAAAAGTGCATAGAGATGTGCAATAACGAGTTAGAAATGCTGAAAATGGCTTTAAAGTGCTTAGGGATTTGCAAAAATGAGTTAGAAACGGCCAAAAATGCCATTCAAAATTGCTTAGAGATGTGCAAACATGGGTTAGAAACGTCCAAAAATGCCATTCAAAATTGCTTCGAGATGTGAAAACATGGGTTAGAAATGCTAAAAATGGCTTGAAAGTGCTTAGACATTAGCAAAAAAGGGTTAGAAATGGCCAAAAATGGCTTCAAAATGGTTAGAGATGCACAAACTGCATAGAAAAGGACAAAAAAGTCTTAAAAATGCTTAGAGATCTGCAACAATGGGTTAGAAACGGCCAAAAATGCCATTCAAAATTGCTTAGAGATGTGCAAACATGGGTTACAAATGCCAAAAATGGCTTTAAAGTGCTTTGGGATTTGCAAAAATTGGTTAGAAATTGCCAAAATGGCTTTAAAGTGCTTAGACATTAGCAAAAAAGGGTTAGAAATTGCCAAAAATGGCTTTGAAATGGGTAGAGATGTGCAAACTGGAAAGAAAAAGCCAAAAAAGGCTTTAAAGTGCTTAGGGATTTGCAAAAATGGGTTAGAAACGGCCAAAAATGCCATTCAAAATTGCTTAGAGATGTGCAAACAAGGGTTAGAAACGTCCAAAAATGCCATTCAAAATTGCTTAGAGATGTGCAAACATGGGTTAGAAATGCTAAAAATGGCTTGAAAGTGCTTAGAGATTTGCAAAAATGGGTTAGAAATGCTAAAAATGGCTTGAAAGTGCTTAGAGATTTGCAAAAAAGGGTTAGAAATGGCCAAAAATGGCTTCAAAATGGTTAGAGATGTGCAAACTGGATAGAAAAGGCCAAAAAAGGCATAAAAGTTCGTAGAGATCTGCAAAAATGGGATAGAAACAGCGAAAAATGCAATTCAGAATTGCTTAGGGATGAGCAAACATGAGTTAGAAATGGCCAAAAATGGCTTCAAAATTGTTAGAGATGTGCAGACGGGATAGAAAAGGCCAAAAAAGGCTTAAAAGTTCGTAGAGATCGGCAAAAATGGGTTCGAAATGGCCAAAAATGTCATTCAAAATTGCTTAGAGATGAGCAAGCATGGGTTAGAAATGGCCAAAAATGGTTTAAAAGTGCTTAGAGATGTGCAAAAATGGGTTCGAAATGCCAAACATGGCTTTAAAGTGCTTAGAGATTTCCAAAAACGGGTTAGAAATGCCAAAAATGGCTTTAAAGTGCTTAGGGATTTGCAAAAATGGTTAGAAACGGCCAAAAATGCCATTCAAAATTGCTTAGAGATGTGCAAACATGGGTTAGAAACGTCCAAAAATGCCATTCAAAATTGCTTCGAGATGTGCAAACATGGGTTAGAAATGCTAAAAATGGCTTGAAAGTGCTTAGACATTAGCAAAAAAGGGTTAGAAATGGCCAAAAATGGCTTCAAAATGGTTAGAGATGCACAAACTGCATAGAAAAGGACAAAAAAGTCTTAAAAATGCTTAGAGATCTGCAACAATGGGTTAGAAACGGCCAAAAATGCCATTCAAAATTGCTTAGAGATGTGCAAACATGGGTTACAAATGCCAAAAATGGCTTTAAAGTGCTTTGGGATTTGCAAAAATTGGTTAGAAATTGCCAAAATGGCTTTAAAGTGCTTAGACATTAGCAAAAAAGGGTTAGAAATTGCCAAAAATGGCTTTGAAATGGGTAGAGATGTGCAAACTGGAAAGAAAAAGCCAAAAAAGGCTTTAAAGTGCTTAGGGATTTGCAAAAATGGGTTAGAAACGTCCAAAAATGCCATTCAAAATTGCTTAGAGATGTGCAAACATGGGTTAGAAATGCTAAAAATGGCTTGAAAGTGCTTAGAGATTTGCAAAAAAGGGTTAGAAATGGCCAAAAATGGCTTCAAAATGGTTAGAGATGTGCAAACTGGATAGAAAAGGCCAAAAAAGGCATAAAAGTTCGTAGAGATCTGCAAAAATGGGATAGAAACAGCGAAAAATGCAATTCAGAATTGCTTAGGGATGAGCAAACATGAGTTAGAAATGGCCAAAAATGGCTTCAAAATTGTTAGAGATGTGCAGACGGGATAGAAAAGGCCAAAAAAGGCTTAAAAGTTCGTAGAGATCGGCAAAAATGGGTTAGAAATGGCCAAAAATGTCATTCAAAATTGCTTAGAGATGAGCAAGCATGGGTTAGAAATGGCCAAAAATGGTTTAAAAGTGCTTAGAGATGTGCAAAAATGGGTTCGAAATGCCAAACATGGCTTTAAAGTGCTTAGAGATTTCCAAAAACGGGTTAGAAATGCCAAAAATGGCTTTAAAGTGCTTAGGGATTTTCAAAAATGGTTAGAAACGGCCAAAAATGCCATTCAAAATTGCTTAGAGATGTGCAAACATGGGTTAGAAATGGACAAAAAATGGTTTAAAAGTGCTTAGAGATGTGCAAAAATGGGTTAGGAATGGCCAAAATGGCTTAAAAGTGCATAGAGATGTGCAATAACGAGTTAGAAATGCTGAAAATGGCTTTAAAGTGCTTAGGGATTTGCAAAAATGAGTTAGAAACGGCCAAAAATGCCATTCAAAATTGCTTAGAGATGTGCAGACATGGGTTAGAAACGTCCAAAAATGCCATTCAAAATTGCTTCGAGATGTGAAAACATGGGTTAGAAATGCTAAAAATGGCTTGAAAGTGCTTAGACATTAGCAAAAAAGGGTTAGAAATGGCCAAAAATGGCTTCAAAATGGTTAGAGATGCACAAACTGCATAGAAAAGGACAAAAAAGTCTTAAAAATGCTTAGAGATCTGCAACAATGGGTTAGAAACGGCCAAAAATGCCATTCAAAATTGCTTAGAGATGTGCAAACATGGGTTACAAATGCCAAAAATGGCTTTAAAGTGCTTTGGGATTTGCAAAAATTGGTTAGAAATTGCCAAAATGGCTTTAAAGTGCTTAGACATTAGCAAAAAAGGGTTAGAAATTGCCAAAAATGGCTTTGAAATGGGTAGAGATGTGCAAACTGGAAAGAAAAAGCCAAAAAAGGCTTTAAAGTGCTTAGGGATTTGCAAAAATGGGTTAGAAACGGCCAAAAATGCCATTCAAAATTGCTTAGAGATGTGCAAACAAGGGTTAGAAACGTCCAAAAATGCCATTCAAAATTGCTTAGAGATGTGCAAACATGGGTTAGAAATGCTAAAAATGGCTTGAAAGTGCTTAGAGATTTGCAAAAATGGGTTAGAAATGCTAAAAATGGCTTGAAAGTGCTTAGAGATTTGCAAAAAAGGGTTAGAAATGGCCAAAAATGGCTTCAAAATGGTTAGAGATGTGCAAACTGGATAGAAAAGGCCAAAAAAGGCATAAAAGTTCGTAGAGATCTGCAAAAATGGGATAGAAACAGCGAAAAATGCAATTCAGAATTGCTTAGGGATGAGCAAACATGAGTTAGAAATGGCCAAAAATGGCTTCAAAAATGTTAGAGATGTGCAGACGGGATAGAAAAGGCCAAAAAAGGCTTAAAAGTTCGTAGAGATCGGCAAAAATGGGTTCGAAATGGCCAAAAATGTCATTCAAAATTGCTTAGAGATGAGCAAGCATGGGTTAGAAATGGCCAAAAATGGTTTAAAAGTGCTTAGAGATGTGCAAAAATGGGTTCGAAATGCCAAACATGGCTTTAAAGTGCTTAGAGATTTCCAAAAACGGGTTAGAAATGCCAAAAATGGCTTTAAAGTGCTTAGGGATTTGCAAAAATGGTTAGAAACGGCCAAAAATGCCATTCAAAATTGCTTAGAGATGTGCAAACATGGGTTAGAAATGGACAAAAAATGGTTTAAAAGTGCTTAGAGATGTGCAAAAATGGGTTAGGAATGGCCAAAATGGCTTAAAAGAGCATAGAGATGTGCAATAACGAGTTAGAAATGCTGAAAATGGCTTTAAAGTGCTTAGGGATTTGCAAAAATGGGTTAGAAACGGCCAAAAATGCCATTCAAAATTGCTTAGAGATGTGCAAACATGGGTTAGAAATGCTAAAAATGGCTTGAAAGTGCTTAGAGATTAGCAAAAATGGGTTAGAAATGCTAAAAACGGGTTTAAAGTGCTTAGAGATTTGCAAAAAAGGGTTAGAAATGGCCAAAAATGGCTTCAAAATGGTTAGAGATGCACAAACTGCATAGAAAAGGACAAAAAAGTCTTAAAAATGCTTAGAGATCTGCAACAATGGGTTAGAAACGGCCAAAAATGCCATTCAAAATTGCTTAGAGATGTGCAAACATGGGTTACAAATGCCGAAAATGGCTTTAAAGTGCTTTGGGATTTGCAAAAATTGGTTAGAAATTGCCAAAATGGCTTTAAAGTGCTTAGACATTAGCAAAAAAGGGTTAGAAATGGCCAAAAATGGCTTTGAAATGGGTAGAGATGTGCAAACTGGAAAGAAAAAGCCAAAAAAGGCTTTAAAGTGCTTAGGGATTTGCAAAAATGGGTTAGAAACGGCCAAAAATGCCATTCAAAATTGCTTAGAGATGTGCAAACATGGGTTAGAAACGTCCAAAAATGCCATTCAAAATTGCTTCGAGATGTGCAAACATGGGTTAGAAATGCTAAAAATGGCTTGAAAGTGCTTAGAGATTAGCAAAAAAGGGTTAGAAATGGCAAAAAATGGCTTCAAAATGGTTAGAGATGCACAAACTGCATAGAAAAGGACAAAAAAGTCTTAAAAATGCTTAGAGATCTGCAACAATGGGTTAGAAACGGCCAAAAATGCCATTCAAAATTGCTTAGAGATGTGCAAACATGGGTTACAAATGCCAAAAATGGCTTTAAAGTGCTTTGGGATTTGCAAAAATTGGTTAGAAATTGCCAAAATGGCTTTAAAGTGCTTAGACATTAGCAAAAAAGGGTTAGAAATGGCCAAAAATGGCTTTGAAATGGGTAGAGATGTGCAAACTGGAAAGAAAAAGCCAAAAAAGGCTTTGAAGTGCTTAGGGATTTGCAAAAATGGGTTAGAAACGTCCAAAAATGCCATTCAAAATTGCTTAGAGATGTGCAAACATGGGTTAGAAATGCTAAAAATGGCTTGAAAGTGCTTAGAGATTTGCAAAAATGGGTTAGAAATGGCCAAAAATGGCTTCAAAATGGTTAGAGATGTGCAAACTGGATAGAAAAGGCCAAAAAAGGCATAAAAGTTCGTAGAGATCTGCAAAAATGGGATAGAAACAGCGAAAAATGCAATTCAGAATTGCTTAGGGATGAGCAAACATGAGTTAGAAATGGCCAAAAATGGCTTCAAAATTGTTAGAGATGTGCAGACGGGATAGAAAAGGCCAAAAAAGGCTTAAAAGTTCGTAGAGATCGGCAAAAATGGGTTAGAAATGGCCAAAAATATCATTCAAAATTGCTTAGAGATGAGCAAGCATGGGTTAGAAATGGCCAAAAATGGTTTAAAAGTGCTTAGAGATGTGCAAAAATGGGTTCGAAATGCCAAACATGGCTTTAAAGTGCTTAGAGATTTCCAAAAACGGGTTAGAAATGCCAAAAATGGCTTTAAAGTGCTTAGGGATTTGCAAAAATGGGTTAGAAACGGCCAAAAATGCCATTCAAAATTGCTTAGAGATGTGCAAACAAGGGTTAGAAACGTCCAAAAATGCCATTCAAAATTGCTTAGAGATGTGCAAACATGGGTTAGAAATGCTAAAAATGGCTTGAAAGTGCTTAGAGATTTGCAAAAATGGGTTAGAAATGCTAAAAATGGCTTGAAAGTGCTTAGAGATTTGCAAAAAAGGGTTAGAAATGGCCAAAAATGGCTTCAAAATGGTTAGAGATGTGCAAACTGGATAGAAAAGGCCAAAAAAGGCATAAAAGTTCGTAGAGATCTGCAAAAATGGGATAGAAACAGCGAAAAATGCAATTCAGAATTGCTTAGGGATGAGCAAACATGAGTTAGAAATGGCCAAAAATGGCTTCAAAATTGTTAGAGATGTGCAGACGGGATAGAAAAGGCCAAAAAAGGCTTAAAAGTTCGTAGAGATCGGCAAAAATGGGTTAGAAATGGCCAAAAATGTCATTCAAAATTGCTTAGAGATGAGCAAGCATGGGTTAGAAATGGCCAAAAATGGTTTAAAAGTGCTTAGAGATGTGCAAAAATGGGTTCGAAATGCCAAACATGGCTTTAAAGTGCTTAGAGATTTCCAAAAACGGGTTAGAAATGCCAAAAATGGCTTTAAAGTGCTTAGGGATTTGCAAAAATGGTTAGAAACGGCCAAAAATGCCATTCAAAATTGCTTAGAGATGTGCAGACATGGGTTAGAAACGTCCAAAAATGCCATTCAAAATTGCTTCGAGACGTGAAAACATGGGTTAGAAATGCTAAAAATGGCTTGAAAGTGCTTAGACATTAGCAAAAAAGGGTTAGAAATGGCCAAAAATGGCTTCAAAATGGTTAGAGATGCACAAACTGCATAGAAAAGGACAAAAAAGTCTTAAAAATGCTTAGAGATCTGCAACAATGGGTTAGAAACGGCCAAAAATGCCATTCAAAATTGCTTAGAGATGTGCAAACATGGGTTACAAATGCCAAAAATGGCTTTAAAGTGCTTTGGGATTTGCAAAAATTGGTTAGAAATTGCCAAAATGGCTTTAAAGTGCTTAGACATTAGCAAAAAAGGGTTAGAAATGGCCAAAAATGGCTTTGAAATGGGTAGAGATGTGCAAACAGGAAAGAAAAAGCCAAAAAAGGCTTTAAAGTGCTTAGGGATTTGCAAAAATGGGTTAGAAACGGCCAAAAATGCCATTCAAAATTGCTTAGAGACGTGCAAACAAGGGTTAGAAACGTCCAAAAATGCCATTCAAAATTGCTTAGAGATGTGCAAACATGGGTTAGAAATGCTAAAAATGGCTTGAAAGTGCTTAGAGATTTGCAAAAATGGGTTAGAAATGCTAAAAACGGCTTTAAAGTGCTTAGAGATTTGCAAAAAAGGGTTAGAAATGGCCAAAAATGGCTTCAAAATGGTTAGAGATGTGCAAACTGGATAGAAAAGGCCAAAAAAGGCATAAAAGTTCGTAGAGATCTGCAAAAATGGGATAGAAACAGCGAAAAATGCAATTCAGAATTGCTTAGGGATGAGCAAACATGAGTTAGAAATGGCCAAAAATGGCTTCAAAATTGTTAGAGATGTGCAGACGGGATAGAAAAGGCCAAAAAAGGCTTAAAAGTTCGTAGAGATCGGCAAAAATGGGTTAGAAATGGCCAAAAATGTCATTCAAAATTGCTTAGAGATGAGCAAGCATGGGTTAGAAATGGCCAAAAATGGTTTAAAAGTGCTTAGAGATGTGCAAAAATGGGTTCGAAATGCCAAACATGGCTTTAAAGTGCTTAGAGATTTCCAAAAACAGGTTAGAAATGCCAAAAATGGCTTTAAAGTGCTTAGGGATTTGCAAAAATGGTTAGAAACGGCCAAAAATGCCACTCAAAATTGCTTAGAGATGTGCAAACATGGGTTAGAAATGGACAAAAAATGGTTTAAAAGTGCTTAGAGATGTGCAAAAATGGGTTCGGAATGGCCAAAATGGCTTAAAAGAGCATAGAGATGTGCAATAACGAGTTAGAAATGCTGAAAATGGCTTTAAAGTGCTTAGGGATTTGCAAAAATGGGTTAGAAACGGCCAAAAATGCCATTCAAAATTGCTTAGAGATGTGCAAACATGGGTTAGAAATGCTAAAAATGGCTTGAAAGTGCTTAGAGATTAGCAAAAATGGGTTAGAAATGCTAAAAACGGGTTTAAAGTGCTTAGAGATTTGCAAAAAAGGGTTAGAAATGGCCAAAAATGGCTTCAAAATGGTTAGAGATGCACAAACTGCATAGAAAAGGACAAAAAAGTCTTAAAAATGCTTAGAGATCTGCAACAATGGGTTAGAAACGGCCAAAAA
The DNA here is from genome assembly GCF_037157495.1 of Lathamus discolor. Classification (NCBI taxonomy): domain Eukaryota; kingdom Metazoa; phylum Chordata; class Aves; order Psittaciformes; family Psittacidae; genus Lathamus; species Lathamus discolor. The sequence goes on from NC_088908.1 coordinate 31,010,482, forward strand.
TGCCATTCAAAATTGCTTAGAGATGTGCAAACATGGGTTACAAATGCCGAAAATGGCTTTAAAGTGCTTTGGGATTTGCAAAAATTGGTTAGAAATTGCCAAAATGGCTTTAAAGTGCTTAGACATTAGCAAAAAAGGGTTAGAAATGGCCAAAAATGGCTTTGAAATGGGTAGAGATGTGCAAACTGGAAAGAAAAAGCCAAAAAAGGCTTTAAAGTGCTTAGGGATTTGCAAAAATGGGTTAGAAACGGCCAAAAATGCCATTCAAAATTGCTTAGAGATGTGCAAACATGGGTTAGAAACGTCCAAAAATGCCATTCAAAATTGCTTCGAGGTGTGCAAACATGGGTTAGAAATGCTAAAAATGGCTTGAAAGTGCTTAGAGATTTGCAAAAATGGGTTAGAAATGCTAAAAATGGCTTTAAAGTGCTTAGAGATTTGCAAAAAAGGGTTAGAAATGGCCAAAAATGGCTTCAAAATGGTTAGAGATGTGCAAACTGGATAGAAAAGGCCAAAAAAGGCATAAAAGTTCGTAGAGATCTGCAAAAATGGGATAGAAACAGCGAAAAATGCAATTCAGAATTGCTTAGGGATGAGCAAACATGAGTTAGAAATGGCCAAAAATGGCTTCAAAATTGTTAGAGATGTGCAGACGGGATAGAAAAGGCCAAAAAAGGCTTAAAAGTTCGTAGAGATCGGCAAAAATGGGTTCGAAATGGCCAAAAATGTCATTCAAAATTGCTTAGAGATGAGCAAGCATGGGTTAGAAATGGCCAAAAATGGTTTAAAAGTGCTTAGAGATGTGCAAAAATGGGTTCGAAATGCCAAACATGGCTTTAAAGTGCTCAGAGATTTCCAAAAACGGGTTAGAAATGCCAAAAATGGCTTTAAAGTGCTTAGGGATTTGCAAAAATGGTTAGAAATGCCAAAAATGGCTTTAATGTGCTTAGGGATTTGCAAAAATGGGTTAGAAACGGCCAAAAATGCCATTCAAAATTGCTTAGAGATGTGCAAACATGGGTTAGAAATGGACAAAAAATGGTTTAAAAGTGCTTAGAAATGTGCAAAAATGGGTTAGGAATGGCCAAAATGGCTTAAAAGTGCATAGAGATGTGCAATAACGAGTTAGAAATGCTGAAAATGGCTTTAAAGTGCTTAGGGATTTGCAAAAATGGGTTAGAAACGGCCAAAAATGCCATTCAAAATTGCTTAGAGATGTGCAAACATGGGTTAGAAACGTCCAAAAATGCCATTCAAAATTGCTTAGAGATGTGCAAACATGGGTTAGAAATGCTAAAAATGGCTTGAAAGTGCTTAGAGATTAGCAAAAAAGGGTTAGAAATGGCCAAAAATGGCTTCAAAATGGTTAGAGATGCACAAACTGCATAGAAAAGGACAAAAAAGTCTTAAAAATGCTTAGAGATCTGCAACAATGGGTTAGAAACGGCCAAAAATGCCATTCAAAATTGCTTAGAGATGTGCAAACATGGGTTACAAATGCCAAAAATGGCTTTAAAGTGCTTTGGGATTTGCAAAAATTGGTTAGAAATTGCCAAAATGGCTTTAAAGTGCTTAGACATTAGCAAAAAAGGGTTAGAAATGGCCAAAAATGGCTTTGAAATGGGTAGAGATGTGCAAACTGGAAAGAAAAAGCCAAAAAAGGCTTTAAAGTGCTTAGGGATTTGCAAAAATGGGTTAGAAACGTCCAAAAATGCCATTCAAAATTGCTTAGAGATGTGCAAACATGGGTTAGAAATGCTAAAAATGGCTTGAAAGTGCTTAGAGATTTGCAAAAAAGGGTTAGAAATGGCCAAAAATGGCTTCAAAATGGTTAGAGATGTGCAAACTGGATAGAAAAGGCCAAAAAAGGCATAAAAGTTCGTAGAGATCTGCAAAAATGGGATAGAAACAGCGAAAAATGCAATTCAGAATTGCTTAGGGATGAGCAAACATGAGTTAGAAATGGCCAAAAATGGCTTCAAAATTGTTAGAGATGTGCAGACGGGATAGAAAAGGCCAAAAAAGGCTTAAAAGTTCGTAGAGATCGGCAAAAATGGGTTAGAAATGGCCAAAAATGTCATTCAAAATTGCTTAGAGATGAGCAAGCATGGGTTAGAAATGGCCAAAAATGGTTTAAAAGTGCTTAGAGATGTGCAAAAATGGGTTCGAAATGCCAAACATGGCTTTAAAGTGCTTAGAGATTTCCAAAAACGGGTTAGAAATGCCAAAAATGGCTTTAAAGTGCTTAGGGATTTGCAAAAATGGTTAGAAACGGCCAAAAATGCCATTCAAAATTGCTTAGAGATGTGCAAACATGGGTTAGAAATGGACAAAAAATGGTTTAAAAGTGCTTAGAGATGTGCAAAAATGGGTTAGGAATGGCCAAAATGGCTTAAAAGTGCATAGAGATGTGCAATAACGAGTTAGAAATGCTGAAAATGGCTTTAAAGTGCTTAGGGATTTGCAAAAATGAGTTAGAAACGGCCAAAAATGCCATTCAAAATTGCTTAGAGATGTGCAAACATGGGTTAGAAACGTCCAAAAATGCCATTCAAAATTGCTTCGAGATGTGAAAACATGGGTTAGAAATGCTAAAAATGGCTTGAAAGTGCTTAGACATTAGCAAAAAAGGGTTAGAAATGGCCAAAAATGGCTTCAAAATGGTTAGAGATGCACAAACTGCATAGAAAAGGACAAAAAAGTCTTAAAAATGCTTAGAGATCTGCAACAATGGGTTAGAAACGGCCAAAAATGCCATTCAAAATTGCTTAGAGATGTGCAAACATGGGTTACAAATGCCAAAAATGGCTTTAAAGTGCTTTGGGATTTGCAAAAATTGGTTAGAAATTGCCAAAATGGCTTTAAAGTGCTTAGACATTAGCAAAAAAGGGTTAGAAATTGCCAAAAATGGCTTTGAAATGGGTAGAGATGTGCAAACTGGAAAGAAAAAGCCAAAAAAGGCTTTAAAGTGCTTAGGGATTTGCAAAAATGGGTTAGAAACGGCCAAAAATGCCATTCAAAATTGCTTAGAGATGTGCAAACAAGGGTTAGAAACGTCCAAAAATGCCATTCAAAATTGCTTAGAGATGTGCAAACATGGGTTAGAAATGCTAAAAATGGCTTGAAAGTGCTTAGAGATTTGCAAAAATGGGTTAGAAATGCTAAAAATGGCTTTAAAGTGCTTAGAGATTTGCAAAAAAGGGTTAGAAATGGCCAAAAATGGCTTCAAAATGGTTAGAGATGTGCAAACTGGATAGAAAAGGCCAAAAAAGGCATAAAAGTTCGTAGAGATCTGCAAAAATGGGATAGAAACAGCGAAAAATGCAATTCAGAATTGCTTAGGGATGAGCAAACATGAGTTAGAAATGGCCAAAAATGGCTTCAAAATTGTTAGAGATGTGCAGACGGGATAGAAAAGGCCAAAAAAGGCTTAAAAGTTCGTAGAGATCGGCAAAAATGGGTTCGAAATGGCCAAAAATGTCATTCAAAATTGCTTAGAGATGAGCAAGCATGGGTTAGAAATGGCCAAAAATGGTTTAAAAGTGCTTAGAGATGTGCAAAAATGGGTTCGAAATGCCAAACATGGCTTTAAAGTGCTTAGAGATTTCCAAAAACGGGTTAGAAATGCCAAAAATGGCTTTAAAGTGCTTAGGGATTTGCAAAAATGGTTAGAAACGGCCAAAAATGCCATTCAAAATTGCTTAGAGATGTGCAAACATGGGTTAGAAACGTCCAAAAATGCCATTCAAAATTGCTTCGAGATGTGCAAACATGGGTTAGAAATGCTAAAAATGGCTTGAAAGTGCTTAGACATTAGCAAAAAAGGGTTAGAAATGGCCAAAAATGGCTTCAAAATGGTTAGAGATGCACAAACTGCATAGAAAAGGACAAAAAAGTCTTAAAAATGCTTAGAGATCTGCAACAATGGGTTAGAAACGGCCAAAAATGCCATTCAAAATTGCTTAGAGATGTGCAAACATGGGTTACAAATGCCAAAAATGGCTTTAAAGTGCTTTGGGATTTGCAAAAATTGGTTAGAAATTGCCAAAATGGCTTTAAAGTGCTTAGACATTAGCAAAAAAGGGTTAGAAATTGCCAAAAATGGCTTTGAAATGGGTAGAGATGTGCAAACTGGAAAGAAAAAGCCAAAAAAGGCTTTAAAGTGCTTAGGGATTTGCAAAAATGGGTTAGAAACGTCCAAAAATGCCATTCAAAATTGCTTAGAGATGTGCAAACATGGGTTAGAAATGCTAAAAATGGCTTGAAAGTGCTTAGAGATTTGCAAAAAAGGGTTAGAAATGGCCAAAAATGGCTTCAAAATGGTTAGAGATGTGCAAACTGGATAGAAAAGGCCAAAAAAGGCATAAAAGTTCGTAGAGATCTGCAAAAATGGGATAGAAACAGCGAAAAATGCAATTCAGAATTGCTTAGGGATGAGCAAACATGAGTTAGAAATGGCCAAAAATGGCTTCAAAATTGTTAGAGATGTGCAGACGGGATAGAAAAGGCCAAAAAAGGCTTAAAAGTTCGTAGAGATCGGCAAAAATGGGTTAGAAATGGCCAAAAATGTCATTCAAAATTGCTTAGAGATGAGCAAGCATGGGTTAGAAATGGCCAAAAATGGTTTAAAAGTGCTTAGAGATGTGCAAAAATGGGTTCGAAATGCCAAACATGGCTTTAAAGTGCTTAGAGATTTCCAAAAACGGGTTAGAAATGCCAAAAATGGCTTTAAAGTGCTTAGGGATTTGCAAAAATGGTTAGAAACGGCCAAAAATGCCATTCAAAATTGCTTAGAGATGTGCAAACATGGGTTAGAAATGGACAAAAAATGGTTTAAAAGTGCTTAGAGATGTGCAAAAATGGGTTAGGAATGGCCAAAATGGCTTAAAAGTGCATAGAGATGTGCAATAACGAGTTAGAAATGCTGAAAATGGCTTTAAAGTGCTTAGGGATTTGCAAAAATGAGTTAGAAACGGCCAAAAATGCCATTCAAAATTGCTTAGAGATGTGCAAACATGGGTTAGAAACGTCCAAAAATGCCATTCAAAATTGCTTCGAGATGTGAAAACATGGGTTAGAAATGCTAAAAATGGCTTGAAAGTGCTTAGACATTAGCAAAAAAGGGTTAGAAATGGCCAAAAATGGCTTCAAAATGGTTAGAGATGCACAAACTGCATAGAAAAGGACAAAAAAGTCTTAAAAATGCTTAGAGATCTGCAACAATGGGTTAGAAACGGCCAAAAATGCCATTCAAAATTGCTTAGAGATGTGCAAACATGGGTTACAAATGCCAAAAATGGCTTTAAAGTGCTTTGGGATTTGCAAAAATTGGTTAGAAATTGCCAAAATGGCTTTAAAGTGCTTAGACATTAGCAAAAAAGGGTTAGAAATTGCCAAAAATGGCTTTGAAATGGGTAGAGATGTGCAAACTGGAAAGAAAAAGCCAAAAAAGGCTTTAAAGTGCTTAGGGATTTGCAAAAATGGGTTAGAAACGGCCAAAAATGCCATTCAAAATTGCTTAGAGATGTGCAAACAAGGGTTAGAAACGTCCAAAAATGCCATTCAAAATTGCTTAGAGATGTGCAAACATGGGTTAGAAATGCTAAAAATGGCTTGAAAGTGCTTAGAGATTTGCAAAAATGGGTTAGAAATGCTAAAAATGGCTTGAAAGTGCTTAGAGATTTGCAAAAAAGGGTTAGAAATGGCCAAAAATGGCTTCAAAATGGTTAGAGATGTGCAAACTGGATAGAAAAGGCCAAAAAAGGCATAAAAGTTCGTAGAGATCTGCAAAAATGGGATAGAAACAGCGAAAAATGCAATTCAGAATTGCTTAGGGATGAGCAAACATGAGTTAGAAATGGCCAAAAATGGCTTCAAAATTGTTAGAGATGTGCAGACGGGATAGAAAAGGCCAAAAAAGGCTTAAAAGTTCGTAGAGATCGGCAAAAATGGGTTCGAAATGGCCAAAAATGTCATTCAAAATTGCTTAGAGATGAGCAAGCATGGGTTAGAAATGGCCAAAAATGGTTTAAAAGTGCTTAGAGATGTGCAAAAATGGGTTCGAAATGCCAAACATGGCTTTAAAGTGCTTAGAGATTTCCAAAAACGGGTTAGAAATGCCAAAAATGGCTTTAAAGTGCTTAGGGATTTGCAAAAATGGTTAGAAACGGCCAAAAATGCCATTCAAAATTGCTTAGAGATGTGCAAACATGGGTTAGAAATGGACAAAAAATGGTTTAAAAGTGCTTAGAGATGTGCAAAAATGGGTTAGGAATGGCCAAAATGGCTTAAAAGTGCATAGAGATGTGCAATAACGAGTTAGAAATGCTGAAAATGGCTTTAAAGTGCTTAGGGATTTGCAAAAATGAGTTAGAAACGGAAAAAAAATGCCATTCAAAATTGCTTAGAGATGTGCAAACATGGGTTAGAAACGTCCAAAAATGCTATTCAAAATTACTTCGAGATGTGAAAACATGGGTTAGAAATGCTAAAAATGGCTTGAAAGTGCTTAGACATTAGCAAAAAAGGGTTAGAAATGGCCAAAAATGGCTTCAAAATGGTTAGAGATGCACAAACTGCATAGAAAAGGACAAAAAAGTCTTAAAAATGCTTAGAGATCTGCAACAATGGGTTAGAAACGGCCAAAAATGCCATTCAAAATTGCTTAGAGATGTGCAAACATGGGTTACAAATGCCAAAAATGGCTTTAAAGTGCTTTGGGATTTGCAAAAATTGGTTAGAAATTGCCAAAATGGCTTTAAAGTGCTTAGACATTAGCAAAAAAGGGTTAGAAATTGCCAAAAATGGCTTTGAAATGGGTAGAGATGTGCAAACTGGAAAGAAAAAGCCAAAAAAGGCTTTAAAGTGCTTAGGGATTTGCAAAAATGGGTTAGAAACGTCCAAAAATGCCATTCAAAATTGCTTAGAGATGTGCAAACAAGGGTTAGAAACGTCCAAAAATGCCATTCAAAATTGCTTAGAGATGTGCAAACATGGGTTAGAAATGCTAAAAATGGCTTGAAAGTGCTTAGAGATTTGCAAAAATGGGTTAGAAATGCTAAAAATGGCTTGAAAGTGCTTAGAGATTTGCAAAAAAGGGTTAGAAATGGCCAAAAATGGCTTCAAAATTGTTAGAGATGTGCAGACGGGATAGAAAAGGCCAAAAAAGGCATAAAAGTTCGTAGAGATCTGCAAAAATGGGATAGAAACAGCGAAAAATGCAATTCAGAATTGCTTAGGGATGAGCAAACATGAGTTAGAAATGGCCAAAAATGGCTTCAAAATTGTTAGAGATGTGCAGACGGGATAGAAAAGGCCAAAAAAGGCTTAAAAGTTCGTAGAGATCGGCAAAAATGGGTTCGAAATGGCCAAAAATGTCATTCAAAATTGCTTAGAGATGAGCAAGCATGGGTTAGAAATGGCCAAAAATGGTTTAAAAGTGCTTAGAGATGTGCAAAAATGGGTTCGAAATGCCAAACATGGCTTTAAAGTGCTTAGAGATTTCCAAAAACGGGTTAGAAATGCCAAAAATGGCTTTAAAGTGCTTAGGGATTTGCAAAAATGGTTAGAAACGGCCAAAAATGCCATTCAAAATTGCATAGAGATGTGCAGACATGGGTTAGAAACGTCCAAAAATGCCATTCAAAATTGCTTCGAGACGTGAAAACATGGGTTAGAAATGCTAAAAATGGCTTGAAAGTGCTTAGACATTAGCAAAAAAGGGTTAGAAATGGCCAAAAATGGCTTCAAAATGGTTAGAGATGCACAAACTGCATAGAAAAGGACAAAAAAGTCTTAAAAATGCTTAGAGATCTGCAACAATGGGTTAGAAACGGCCAAAAATGCCATTCAAAATTGCTTAGAGATGTGCAAACATGGGTTACAAATGCCAAAAATGGCTTTAAAGTGCTTTGGGATTTGCAAAAATTGGTTAGAAATTGCCAAAATGGCTTTAAAGTGCTTAGACATTAGCAAAAAAAAGTTAGAAACGGCCAAAAATGGCTTTGAAATGGGTAGAGATGTGCAAGCAGGAAAGAAAAAGCCAAAAAAGGCTTTAAAGTGCTTAGGGATTTGCAAAAATGGGTTAGAAACGGCCAAAAATGCCATTCAAAATTGCTTAGAGATGTGCAAACATGGGTTAGAAACGTCCAAAAATGCCATTCAAAATTGCTTAGAGATGTGCAAACATGGGTTAGAAATGCTAAAAATGGCTTGAAAGTGCTTAGAGATTTGCAAAAATGGGTTAGAAATGCTAAAAATGGCTTTAAAGTGCTTAGAGATTTGCAAAAAAGGGTTAGAAATGGCCAAAAATGGCTTCAAAATGGTTAGAGATGTGCAAACTGGATAGAAAAGGCCAAAAAAGGCATAAAAGTTCGTAGAGATCTGCAAAAATGGGATAGAAACAGCGAAAAATGCAATTCAGAATTGCTTAGGGATGAGCAAACATGAGTTAGAAATGGCCAAAAATGGCTTCAAAATTGTTAGAGATGTGCAGACGGGATAGAAAAGGCCAAAAAAGGCTTAAAAGTTCGTAGAGATCGGCAAAAATGGGTTAGAAATGGCCAAAAATGTCATTCAAAATTGCTTAGAGATGAGCAAGCATGGGTTAGAAATGGCCAAAAATGGTTTAAAAGTGCTTAGAGATGTGCAAAAATGGGTTAGGAATGGCCAAAATGGCTTAAAAGAGCATAGAGATGTGCAATAACGAGTTAGAAATGCTGAAAATGGCTTTAAAGTGCTTAGGGATTTGCAAAAATGGGTTAGAAACGGCCAAAAATGCCATTCAAAATTGCTTAGAGATGTGCAAACATGGGTTAGAAATGCTAAAAATGGCTTGAAAGTGCTTAGAGATTAGCAAAAATGGGTTAGAAATGCTAAAAACGGGTTTAAAGTGCTTAGAGATTTGCAAAAAAGGGTTAGAAATGGCCAAAAATGGCTTCAAAATGGTTAGAGATGCACAAACTGCATAGAAAAGGACAAAAAAGTCTTAAAAATGCTTAGAGATCTGCAACAATGGGTTAGAAACGGCCAAAAATGCCATTCAAAATTGCTTAGAGATGTGCAAACATGGGTTACAAATGCCGAAAATGGCTTTAAAGTGCTTTGGGATTTGCAAAAATTGGTTAGAAATTGCCAAAATGGCTTTAAAGTGCTTAGACATTAGCAAAAAAGGGTTAGAAATGGCCAAAAATGGCTTTGAAATGGGTAGAGATGTGCAAACTGGAAAGAAAAAGCCAAAAAAGGCTTTAAAGTGCTTAGGGATTTGCAAAAATGGGTTAGAAACGGCCAAAAATGCCATTCAAAATTGCTTAGAGATGTGCAAACATGGGTTAGAAACGTCCAAAAATGCCATTCAAAATTGCTTCGAGGTGTGCAAACATGGGTTAGAAATGCTAAAAATGGCTTGAAAGTGCTTAGAGATTTGCAAAAATGGGTTAGAAATGCTAAAAATGGCTTTAAAGTGCTTAGAGATTTGCAAAAAAGGGTTAGAAATGGCCAAAAATGGCTTCAAAATGGTTAGAGATGTGCAAACTGGATAGAAAAGGCCAAAAAAGGCATAAAAGTTCGTAGAGATCTGCAAAAATGGGATAGAAACAGCGAAAAATGCAATTCAGAATTGCTTAGGGATGAGCAAACATGAGTTAGAAATGGCCAAAAATGGCTTCAAAATTGTTAGAGATGTGCAGACGGGATAGAAAAGGCCAAAAAAGGCTTAAAAGTTCGTAGAGATCGGCAAAAATGGGTTCGAAATGGCCAAAAATGTCATTCAAAATTGCTTAGAGATGAGCAAGCATGGGTTAGAAATGGCCAAAAATGGTTTAAAAGTGCTTAGAGATGTGCAAAAATGGGTTCGAAATGCCAAACATGGCTTTAAAGTGCTCAGAGATTTCCAAAAACGGGTTAGAAATGCCAAAAATGGCTTTAAAGTGCTTAGGGATTTGCAAAAATGGTTAGAAATGCCAAAAATGTCTTTAATGTCCTTAGGGATTTGCAAAAATGGGTTAGAAACGGCCAAAAATGCCATTCAAAATTGCTTAGAGATGTGCAAACATGGGTTAGAAATGGACAAAAAATGGTTTAAAAGTGCTTAGAAATGTGCAAAAATGGGTTAGGAATGGCCAAAATGGCTTAAAAGTGCATAGAGATGTGCAATAACGAGTTAGAAATGCTGAAAATGGCTTTAAAGTGCTTAGGGATTTGCAAAAATGGGTTAGAAACGGCCAAAAATGCCATTCAAAATTGCTTAGAGATGTGCAAACATGGGTTAGAAACGTCCAAAAATGCCATTCAAAATTGCTTCGAGATGTGCAAACATGGGTTAGAAATGCTAAAAACGGGTTTAAAGTGCTTAGAGATTTGCAAAAAAGGGTTAGAAATGGCCAAAAATGGCTTCAAAATGGTTAGAGATGCACAAACTGCATAGAAAAGGACAAAAAAGTCTTAAAAATGCTTAGAGATCTGCAACAATGGGTTAGAAACGGCCAAAAATGCCATTCAAAATTGCTTAGAGATGTGCAAACATGGGTTACAAATGCCGAAAATGGCTTTAAAGTGCTTTGGGATTTGCAAAAATTGGTTAGAAATGGCCAAAATGGCTTTAAAGTGCTTAGACATTAGCAAAAAAGGGTTAGAAATGGCCAAAAATGGCTTTGAAATGGGTAGAGATGTGCAAACTGGAAAGAAAAAGCCAAAAAAGGCTTTAAAGTGCTTAGGGATTTGCAAAAATGGGTTAGAAACGTCCAAAAATGCCATTCAAAATTGCTTAGAGATGTGCAAACATGGGTTAGAAATGCTAAAAATGGCTTGAAAGTGCTTAGAGATTTGCAAAAATGGGTTAGAAATGCTAAAAATGGCTTTAAAGTGCTTAGAGATTTGCAAAAAAGGGTTAGAAATGGCCAAAAATGGCTTCAAAATGGTTAGAGATGTGCAAACTGGATAGAAAAGGCCAAAAAAGGCATAAAAGTTCGTAGAGATCTGCAAAAATGGGATAGAAACAGCGAAAAATGCAATTCAGAATTGCTTAGGGATGAGCAAACATGAGTTAGAAATGGCCAAAAATGGCTTCAAAATTGTTAGAGATGTGCAGACGGGATAGAAAAGGCCAAAAAAGGCTTAAAAGTTCGTAGAGATCGGCAAAAATGGGTTCGAAATGGCCAAAAATGTCATTCAAAATTGCTTAGAGATGAGCAAGCATGGGTTAGAAATGGCCAAAAATGGTTTAAAAGTGCTTAGAGATGTGCAAAAATGGGTTCGAAATGCCAAACATGGCTTTAAAGTGCTTAGAGATTTCCAAAAACGGGTTAGAAATGCCAAAAATGGCTTTAAAGTGCTTAGGGATTTGCAAAAATGGTTAGAAACGGCCAAAAATGCCATTCAAAATTGCTTAGAGATGTGCAAACATGGGTTAGAAATGGACAAAAAATGGTTTAAAAGTGCTTAGAGATGTGCAAAAATGGGTTAGGAATGGCCAAAATGGCTTAAAAGTGCATAGAGATGTGCAATAACGAGTTAGAAATGCTGAAAATGGCTTTAAAGTGCTTAGGGATTTGCAAAAATGAGTTAGAAACGGCCAAAAATGCCATTCAAAATTGCTTAGAGATGTGCAAACATGGGTTAGAAACGTCCAAAAATGCCATTCAAAATTGCTTCGAGATGTGAAAACATGGGTTAGAAATGCTAAAAATGGCTTGAAAGTGCTTAGACATTAGCAAAAAAGGGTTAGAAATGGCCAAAAATGGCTTCAAAATGGTTAGAGATGCACAAACTGCATAGAAAAGGACAAAAAAGTCTTAAAAATGCTTAGAGATCTGCAACAATGGGTTAGAAACGGCCAAAAATGCCATTCAAAATTGCTTAGAGATGTGCAAACATGGGTTACAAATGCCAAAAATGGCTTTAAAGTGCTTTGGGATTTGCAAAAATTGGTTAGAAATTGCCAAAATGGCTTTAAAGTGCTTAGAGATTAGCAAAAAAGGGTTAGAAATTGCCAAAAATGGCTTTGAAATGGGTAGAGATGTGCAAAAAAGGGTTAGAAATGGCCAAAAATGGCTTCAAAATTGTTAGAGATGTGCAAACTGGATAGAAAAGGCCAAAAAAGGCATAAAAGTTCGTAGAGATCTGCAAAAATGGGATAGAAACAGCGAAAAATGCAATTCAGAATTGCTTAGGGATGAGCAAACATGAGTTAGAAATGGCCAAAAATGGCTTCAAAATTGTTAGAGATGTGCAGACGGGATAGAAAAGGCCAAAAAAGGCTTAAAAGTTCGTAGAGATCGGCAAAAATGGGTTAGAAATGGCCAAAAATGTAATTCAAAATTGCTTAGAGATGAGCAAGCATGGGTTAGAAATGGCCAAAAATGGTTTAAAAGTGCTTAGAGATGTGCAAAAATGGGTTCGAAATGCCAAACATGGCTTTAAAGTGCTTAGAGATTTCCAAAAACGGGTTAGAAATGCCAAAAATGGCTTTAAAGTGCTTAGGGATTTGCAAAAATGGTTAGAAACGGCCAAAAATGCCATTCAAAATTGCTTAGAGATGTGCAAACATGGGTTAGAAACGTCCAAAAATGCCATTCAAAATTGCTTCGAGATGTGCAAACATGGGTTAGAAATGCTAAAAATGGCTTGAAAGTGCTTAGACATTAGCAAAAAAGGGTTAGAAATGGCCAAAAATGGCTTCAAAATGGTTAGAGATGCACAAACTGCATAGAAAAGGACAAAAAAGTCTTAAAAATGCTTAGAGATCTGCAACAATGGGTTAGAAACGGCCAAAAATGCCATTCAAAATTGCTTAGAGATGTGCAAACATGGGTTACAAATGCCAAAAATGGCTTTAAAGTGCTTTGGGATTTGCAAAAATTGGTTAGAAATTGCCAAAATGGCTTTAAAGTGCTTAGACATTAGCAAAAAAGGGTTAGAAATTGCCAAAAATGGCTTTGAAATGGGTAGAGATGTGCAAACTGGAAAGAAAAAGCCAAAAAAGGCTTTAAAGTGCTTAGGGATTTGCAAAAATGGGTTAGAAACGGCCAAAAATGCCATTCAAAATTGCTTAGAGATGTGCAAACATGGGTTAGAAATGCTAAAAATGGCTTGAAAGTGCTTAGAGATTTGCAAAAAAGGGTTAGAAATGGCCAAAAATGGCTTCAAAATGGTTAGAGATGTGCAAACTGGATAGAAAAGGCCAAAAAAGGCATAAAAGTTCGTAGAGATCTGCAAAAATGGGATAGAAACAGCGAAAAATGCAATTCAGAATTGCTTAGGGATGAGCAAACATGAGTTAGAAATGGCCAAAAATGGCTTCAAAATTGTTAGAGATGTGCAGACGGGATAGAAAAGGCCAAAAAAGGCTTAAAAGTTCGTAGAGATCGGCAAAAATGGGTTAGAAATGGCCAAAAATGTCATTCAAAATTGCTTAGAGATGAGCAAGCATGGGTTAGAAATGGCCAAAAATGGTTTAAAAGTGCTTAGAGATGTGCAAAAATGGGTTCGAAATGCCAAACATGGCTTTAAAGTGCTTAGAGATTTCCAAAAACGGGTTAGAAATGCCAAAAATGGCTTTAAAGTGCTTAGGGATTTGCAAAAATGGTTAGAAACGGCCAAAAATGCCATTCAAAATTGCTTAGAGATGTGCAAACATGGGTTAGAAATGGACAAAAAATGGTTTAAAAGTGCTTAGAGATGTGCAAAAATGGGTTAGGAATGGCCAAAATGGCTTAAAAGTGCATAGAGATGTGCAATAACGAGTTAGAAATGCTGAAAATGGCTTTAAAGTGCTTAGGGATTTGCAAAAATGAGTTAGAAACGGCCAAAAATGCCATTCAAAATTGCTTAGAGATGTGCAAACATGGGTTAGAAACGTCCAAAAATGCCATTCAAAATTGCTTCGAGATGTGAAAACATGGGTTAGAAATGCTAAAAATGGCTTGAAAGTGCTTAGACATTAGCAAAAAAGGGTTAGAAATGGCCAAAAATGGCTTCAAAATGGTTAGAGATGCACAAACTGCATAGAAAAGGACAAAAAAGTCTTAAAAATGCTTAGAGATCTGCAACAATGGGTTAGAAACGGCCAAAAATGCCATTCAAAATTGCTTAGAGATGTGCAAACATGGGTTACAAATGCCAAAAATGGCTTTAAAGTGCTTTGGGATTTGCAAAAATTGGTTAGAAATTGCCAAAATGGCTTTAAAGTGCTTAGACATTAGCAAAAAAGGGTTAGAAATTGCCAAAAATGGCTTTGAAATGGGTAGAGATGTGCAAACTGGAAAGAAAAAGCCAAAAAAGGCTTTAAAGTGCTTAGGGATTTGCAAAAATGGGTTAGAAACGGCCAAAAATGCCATTCAAAATTGCTTAGAGATGTGCAAACAAGGGTTAGAAACGTCCAAAAATGCCATTCAAAATTGCTTAGAGATGTGCAAACATGGGTTAGAAATGCTAAAAATGGCTTGAAAGTGCTTAGAGATTTGCAAAAATGGGTTAGAAATGCTAAAAATGGCTTTAAAGTGCTTAGAGATTTGCAAAAAAGGGTTAGAAATGGCCAAAAATGGCTTCAAAATGGTTAGAGATGTGCAAACTGGATAGAAAAGGCCAAAAAAGGCATAAAAGTTCGTAGAGATCTGCAAAAATGGGATAGAAACAGCGAAAAATGCAATTCAGAATTGCTTAGGGATGAGCAAACATGAGTTAGAAATGGCCAAAAATGGCTTCAAAATTGTTAGAGATGTGCAGACGGGATAGAAAAGGCCAAAAAAGGCTTAAAAGTTCGTAGAGATCGGCAAAAATGGGTTCGAAATGGCCAAAAATGTCATTCAAAATTGCTTAGAGATGAGCAAGCATGGGTTAGAAATGGCCAAAAATGGTTTAAAAGTGCTTAGAGATGTGCAAAAATGGGTTCGAAATGCCAAACATGGCTTTAAAGTGCTTAGAGATTTCCAAAAACGGGTTAGAAATGCCAAAAATGGCTTTAAAGTGCTTAGGGATTTGCAAAAATGGTTAGAAACGGCCAAAAATGCCATTCAAAATTGCTTAGAGATGTGCAAACATGGGTTAGAAACGTCCAAAAATGCCATTCAAAATTGCTTCGAGATGTGCAAACATGGGTTAGAAATGCTAAAAATGGCTTGAAAGTGCTTAGACATTAGCAAAAAAGGGTTAGAAATGGCCAAAAATGGCTTCAAAATGGTTAGAGATGCACAAACTGCATAGAAAAGGACAAAAAAGTCTTAAAAATGCTTAGAGATCTGCAACAATGGGTTAGAAACGGCCAAAAATGCCATTCAAAATTGCTTAGAGATGTGCAAACATGGGTTACAAATGCCAAAAATGGCTTTAAAGTGCTTTGGGATTTGCAAAAATTGGTTAGAAATTGCCAAAATGGCTTTAAAGTGCTTAGACATTAGCAAAAAAGGGTTAGAAATTGCCAAAAATGGCTTTGAAATGGGTAGAGATGTGCAAACTGGAAAGAAAAAGCCAAAAAAGGCTTTAAAGTGCTTAGGGATTTGCAAAAATGGGTTAGAAACGTCCAAAAATGCCATTCAAAATTGCTTAGAGATGTGCAAACATGGGTTAGAAATGCTAAAAATGGCTTGAAAGTGCTTAGAGATTTGCAAAAAAGGGTTAGAAATGGCCAAAAATGGCTTCAAAATGGTTAGAGATGTGCAAACTGGATAGAAAAGGCCAAAAAAGGCATAAAAGTTCGTAGAGATCTGCAAAAATGGGATAGAAACAGCGAAAAATGCAATTCAGAATTGCTTAGGGATGAGCAAACATGAGTTAGAAATGGCCAAAAATGGCTTCAAAATTGTTAGAGATGTGCAGACGGGATAGAAAAGGCCAAAAAAGGCTTAAAAGTTCGTAGAGATCGGCAAAAATGGGTTAGAAATGGCCAAAAATGTCATTCAAAATTGCTTAGAGATGAGCAAGCATGGGTTAGAAATGGCCAAAAATGGTTTAAAAGTGCTTAGAGATGTGCAAAAATGGGTTCGAAATGCCAAACATGGCTTTAAAGTGCTTAGAGATTTCCAAAAACGGGTTAGAAATGCCAAAAATGGCTTTAAAGTGCTTAGGGATTTGCAAAAATGGTTAGAAACGGCCAAAAATGCCATTCAAAATTGCTTAGAGATGTGCAAACATGGGTTAGAAATGGACAAAAAATGGTTTAAAAGTGCTTAGAGATGTGCAAAAATGGGTTAGGAATGGCCAAAATGGCTTAAAAGTGCATAGAGATGTGCAATAACGAGTTAGAAATGCTGAAAATGGCTTTAAAGTGCTTAGGGATTTGCAAAAATGAGTTAGAAACGGCCAAAAATGCCATTCAAAATTGCTTAGAGATGTGCAAACATGGGTTAGAAACGTCCAAAAATGCCATTCAAAATTGCTTCGAGATGTGAAAACATGGGTTAGAAATGCTAAAAATGGCTTGAAAGTGCTTAGACATTAGCAAAAAAGGGTTAGAAATGGCCAAAAATGGCTTCAAAATGGTTAGAGATGCACAAACTGCATAGAAAAGGACAAAAAAGTCTTAAAAATGCTTAGAGATCTGCAACAATGGGTTAGAAACGGCCAAAAATGCCATTCAAAATTGCTTAGAGATGTGCAAACATGGGTTACAAATGCCAAAAATGGCTTTAAAGTGCTTTGGGATTTGCAAAAATTGGTTAGAAATTGCCAAAATGGCTTTAAAGTGCTTAGACATTAGCAAAAAAGGGTTAGAAATTGCCAAAAATGGCTTTGAAATGGGTAGAGATGTGCAAACTGGAAAGAAAAAGCCAAAAAAGGCTTTAAAGTGCTTAGGGATTTGCAAAAATGGGTTAGAAACGGCCAAAAATGCCATTCAAAATTGCTTAGAGATGTGCAAACAAGGGTTAGAAACGTCCAAAAATGCCATTCAAAATTGCTTAGAGATGTGCAAACATGGGTTAGAAATGCTAAAAATGGCTTGAAAGTGCTTAGAGATTTGCAAAAATGGGTTAGAAATGCTAAAAATGGCTTTAAAGTGCTTAGAGATTTGCAAAAAAGGGTTAGAAATGGCCAAAAATGGCTTCAAAATGGTTAGAGATGTGCAAACTGGATAGAAAAGGCCAAAAAAGGCATAAAAGTTCGTAGAGATCTGCAAAAATGGGATAGAAACAGCGAAAAATGCAATTCAGAATTGCTTAGGGATGAGCAAACATGAGTTAGAAATGGCCAAAAATGGCTTCAAAATTGTTAGAGATGTGCAGACGGGATAGAAAAGGCCAAAAAAGGCTTAAAAGTTCGTAGAGATCGGCAAAAATGGGTTCGAAATGGCCAAAAATGTCATTCAAAATTGCTTAGAGATGAGCAAGCATGGGTTAGAAAT
The DNA here is from genome assembly GCF_037157495.1 of Lathamus discolor. Taxonomy (NCBI): domain Eukaryota; kingdom Metazoa; phylum Chordata; class Aves; order Psittaciformes; family Psittacidae; genus Lathamus; species Lathamus discolor. Next base: position 31,027,814 of record NC_088908.1, read on the forward strand.
GGCCAAAAATGGTTTAAAAGTGCTTAGAGATGTGCAAAAATGGGTTCGAAATGCCAAACATGGCTTTAAAGTGCTTAGAGATTTCCAAAAACGGGTTAGAAATGCCAAAAATGGCTTTAAAGTGCTTAGGGATTTGCAAAAATGGTTAGAAACGGCCAAAAATGCCATTCAAAATTGCTTAGAGATGTGCAAACATGGGTTAGAAACGTCCAAAAATGCCATTCAAAATTGCTTCGAGATGTGCAAACATGGGTTAGAAATGCTAAAAATGGCTTGAAAGTGCTTAGACATTAGCAAAAAAGGGTTAGAAATGGCCAAAAATGGCTTCAAAATGGTTAGAGATGCACAAACTGCATAGAAAAGGACAAAAAAGTCTTAAAAATGCTTAGAGATCTGCAACAATGGGTTAGAAACGGCCAAAAATGCCATTCAAAATTGCTTAGAGATGTGCAAACATGGGTTACAAATGCCAAAAATGGCTTTAAAGTGCTTTGGGATTTGCAAAAATTGGTTAGAAATTGCCAAAATGGCTTTAAAGTGCTTAGACATTAGCAAAAAAGGGTTAGAAATTGCCAAAAATGGCTTTGAAATGGGTAGAGATGTGCAAACTGGAAAGAAAAAGCCAAAAAAGGCTTTAAAGTGCTTAGGGATTTGCAAAAATGGGTTAGAAACGGCCAAAAATGCCATTCAAAATTGCTTAGAGATGTGCAAACAAGGGTTAGAAACGTCCAAAAATGCCATTCAAAATTGCTTAGAGATGTGCAAACATGGGTTAGAAATGCTAAAAATGGCTTGAAAGTGCTTAGAGATTTGCAAAAATGGGTTAGAAATGCTAAAAATGGCTTGAAAGTGCTTAGAGATTTGCAAAAAAGGGTTAGAAATGGCCAAAAATGGCTTCAAAATGGTTAGAGATGTGCAAACTGGATAGAAAAGGCCAAAAAAGGCATAAAAGTTCGTAGAGATCTGCAAAAATGGGATAGAAACAGCGAAAAATGCAATTCAGAATTGCTTAGGGATGAGCAAACATGAGTTAGAAATGGCCAAAAATGGCTTCAAAATTGTTAGAGATGTGCAGACGGGATAGAAAAGGCCAAAAAAGGCTTAAAAGTTCGTAGAGATCGGCAAAAATGGGTTCGAAATGGCCAAAAATGTCATTCAAAATTGCTTAGAGATGAGCAAGCATGGGTTAGAAATGGCCAAAAATGGTTTAAAAGTGCTTAGAGATGTGCAAAAATGGGTTCGAAATGCCAAACATGGCTTTAAAGTGCTTAGAGATTTCCAAAAACGGGTTAGAAATGCCAAAAATGGCTTTAAAGTGCTTAGGGATTTGCAAAAATGGTTAGAAACGGCCAAAAATGCCATTCAAAATTGCTTAGAGATGTGCAAACATGGGTTAGAAACGTCCAAAAATGCCATTCAAAATTGCTTCGAGATGTGCAAACATGGGTTAGAAATGCTAAAAATGGCTTGAAAGTGCTTAGACATTAGCAAAAAAGGGTTAGAAATGGCCAAAAATGGCTTCAAAATGGTTAGAGATGCACAAACTGCATAGAAAAGGACAAAAAAGTCTTAAAAATGCTTAGAGATCTGCAACAATGGGTTAGAAACGGCCAAAAATGCCATTCAAAATTGCTTAGAGATGTGCAAACATGGGTTACAAATGCCAAAAATGGCTTTAAAGTGCTTTGGGATTTGCAAAAATTGGTTAGAAATTGCCAAAATGGCTTTAAAGTGCTTAGACATTAGCAAAAAAGGGTTAGAAATTGCCAAAAATGGCTTTGAAATGGGTAGAGATGTGCAAACTGGAAAGAAAAAGCCAAAAAAGGCTTTAAAGTGCTTAGGGATTTGCAAAAATGGGTTAGAAACGGCCAAAAATGCCATTCAAAATTGCTTAGAGATGTGCAAACATGGGTTAGAAATGCTAAAAATGGCTTGAAAGTGCTTAGAGATTTGCAAAAAAGGGTTAGAAATGGCCAAAAATGGCTTCAAAATGGTTAGAGATGTGCAAACTGGATAGAAAAGGCCAAAAAAGGCATAAAAGTTCGTAGAGATCTGCAAAAATGGGATAGAAACAGCGAAAAATGCAATTCAGAATTGCTTAGGGATGAGCAAACATGAGTTAGAAATGGCCAAAAATGGCTTCAAAATTGTTAGAGATGTGCAGACGGGATAGAAAAGGCCAAAAAAGGCTTAAAAGTTCGTAGAGATCGGCAAAAATGGGTTAGAAATGGCCAAAAATGTCATTCAAAATTGCTTAGAGATGAGCAAGCATGGGTTAGAAATGGCCAAAAATGGTTTAAAAGTGCTTAGAGATGTGCAAAAATGGGTTCGAAATGCCAAACATGGCTTTAAAGTGCTTAGAGATTTCCAAAAACGGGTTAGAAATGCCAAAAATGGCTTTAAAGTGCTTAGGGATTTGCAAAAATGGTTAGAAACGGCCAAAAATGCCATTCAAAATTGCTTAGAGATGTGCAAACATGGGTTAGAAATGGACAAAAAATGGTTTAAAAGTGCTTAGAGATGTGCAAAAATGGGTTAGGAATGGCCAAAATGGCTTAAAAGTGCATAGAGATGTGCAATAACGAGTTAGAAATGCTGAAAATGGCTTTAAAGTGCTTAGGGATTTGCAAAAATGAGTTAGAAACGGCCAAAAATGCCATTCAAAATTGCTTAGAGATGTGCAAACATGGGTTAGAAACGTCCAAAAATGCCATTCAAAATTGCTTCGAGATGTGAAAACATGGGTTAGAAATGCTAAAAATGGCTTGAAAGTGCTTAGACATTAGCAAAAAAGGGTTAGAAATGGCCAAAAATGGCTTCAAAATGGTTAGAGATGCACAAACTGCATAGAAAAGGACAAAAAAGTCTTAAAAATGCTTAGAGATCTGCAACAATGGGTTAGAAACGGCCAAAAATGCCATTCAAAATTGCTTAGAGATGTGCAAACATGGGTTACAAATGCCAAAAATGGCTTTAAAGTGCTTTGGGATTTGCAAAAATTGGTTAGAAATTGCCAAAATGGCTTTAAAGTGCTTAGACATTAGCAAAAAAGGGTTAGAAATTGCCAAAAATGGCTTTGAAATGGGTAGAGATGTGCAAACTGGAAAGAAAAAGCCAAAAAAGGCTTTAAAGTGCTTAGGGATTTGCAAAAATGGGTTAGAAACGTCCAAAAATGCCATTCAAAATTGCTTAGAGATGTGCAAACAAGGGTTAGAAACGTCCAAAAATGCCATTCAAAATTGCTTAGAGATGTGCAAACATGGGTTAGAAATGCTAAAAATGGCTTGAAAGTGCTTAGAGATTTGCAAAAATGGGTTAGAAATGCTAAAAATGGCTTGAAAGTGCTTAGAGATTTGCAAAAAAGGGTTAGAAATGGCCAAAAATGGCTTCAAAATGGTTAGAGATGTGCAAACTGGATAGAAAAGGCCAAAAAAGGCATAAAAGTTCGTAGAGATCTGCAAAAATGGGATAGAAACAGCGAAAAATGCAATTCAGAATTGCTTAGGGATGAGCAAACATGAGTTAGAAATGGCCAAAAATGGCTTCAAAATTGTTAGAGATGTGCAGACGGGATAGAAAAGGCCAAAAAAGGCTTAAAAGTTCGTAGAGATCGGCAAAAATGGGTTCGAAATGGCCAAAAATGTCATTCAAAATTGCTTAGAGATGAGCAAGCATGGGTTAGAAATGGCCAAAAATGGTTTAAAAGTGCTTAGAGATGTGCAAAAATGGGTTCGAAATGCCAAACATGGCTTTAAAGTGCTTAGAGATTTCCAAAAACGGGTTAGAAATGCCAAAAATGGCTTTAAAGTGCTTAGGGATTTGCAAAAATGGTTAGAAACGGCCAAAAATGCCATTCAAAATTGCTTAGAGATGTGCAGACATGGGTTAGAAACGTCCAAAAATGCCATTCAAAATTGCTTCGAGACGTGAAAACATGGGTTAGAAATGCTAAAAATGGCTTGAAAGTGCTTAGACATTAGCAAAAAAGGGTTAGAAATGGCCAAAAATGGCTTCAAAATGGTTAGAGATGCACAAACTGCATAGAAAAGGACAAAAAAGTCTTAAAAATGCTTAGAGATCTGCAACAATGGGTTAGAAACGGCCAAAAATGCCATTCAAAATTGCTTAGAGATGTGCAAACATGGGTTACAAATGCCAAAAATGGCTTTAAAGTGCTTTGGGATTTGCAAAAATTGGTTAGAAATTGCCAAAATGGCTTTAAAGTGCTTAGACATTAGCAAAAAAAAGTTAGAAATGGCCAAAAATGGCTTTGAAATGGGTAGAGATGTGCAAGCAGGAAAGAAAAAGCCAAAAAAGGCTTTAAAGTGCTTAGGGATTTGCAAAAATGGGTTAGAAACGGCCAAAAATGCCATTCAAAATTGCTTAGAGATGTGCAAACATGGGTTAGAAACGTCCAAAAATGCCATTCAAAATTGCTTAGAGATGTGCAAACATGGGTTAGAAATGCTAAAAATGGCTTGAAAGTGCTTAGAGATTTGCAAAAATGGGTTAGAAATGCTAAAAATGGCTTTAAAGTGCTTAGAGATTTGCAAAAAAGGGTTAGAAATGGCCAAAAATGGCTTCAAAATGGTTAGAGATGTGCAAACTGGATAGAAAAGGCCAAAAAAGGCATAAAAGTTCGTAGAGATCTGCAAAAATGGGATAGAAACAGCGAAAAATGCAATTCAGAATTGCTTAGGGATGAGCAAACATGAGTTAGAAATGGCCAAAAATGGCTTCAAAATTGTTAGAGATGTGCAGACGGGATAGAAAAGGCCAAAAAAGGCTTAAAAGTTCGTAGAGATCGGCAAAAATGGGTTAGAAATGGCCAAAAATGTCATTCAAAATTGCTTAGAGATGAGCAAGCATGGGTTAGAAATGGCCAAAAATGGTTTAAAAGTGCTTAGAGATGTGCAAAAATGGGTTCGAAATGCCAAACATGGCTTTAAAGTGCTTAGAGATTTCCAAAAACGGGTTAGAAATGCCAAAAATGGCTTTAAAGTGCTTAGGGATTTGCAAAAATGGTTAGAAACGGCCAAAAATGCCATTCAAAATTGCTTAGAGATGTGCAAACATGGGTTAGAAACGTCCAAAAATGCCATTCAAAATTGCTTCGAGATGTGCAAACATGGGTTAGAAATGCTAAAAATGGCTTGAAAGTGCTTAGACATTAGCAAAAAAGGGTTAGAAATGGCCAAAAATGGCTTCAAAATGGTTAGAGATGCACAAACTGCATAGAAAAGGACAAAAAAGTCTTAAAAATGCTTAGAGATCTGCAACAATGGGTTAGAAACGGCCAAAAATGCCATTCAAAATTGCTTAGAGATGTGCAAACATGGGTTACAAATGCCAAAAATGGCTTTAAAGTGCTTTGGGATTTGCAAAAATTGGTTAGAAATTGCCAAAATGGCTTTAAAGTGCTTAGACATTAGCAAAAAAGGGTTAGAAATTGCCAAAAATGGCTTTGAAATGGGTAGAGATGTGCAAACTGGAAAGAAAAAGCCAAAAAAGGCTTTAAAGTGCTTAGGGATTTGCAAAAATGGGTTAGAAACGGCCAAAAATGCCATTCAAAATTGCTTAGAGATGTGCAAACATGGGTTAGAAATGCTAAAAATGGCTTGAAAGTGCTTAGAGATTTGCAAAAAAGGGTTAGAAATGGCCAAAAATGGCTTCAAAATGGTTAGAGATGTGCAAACTGGATAGAAAAGGCCAAAAAAGGCATAAAAGTTCGTAGAGATCTGCAAAAATGGGATAGAAACAGCGAAAAATGCAATTCAGAATTGCTTAGGGATGAGCAAACATGAGTTAGAAATGGCCAAAAATGGCTTCAAAATTGTTAGAGATGTGCAGACGGGATAGAAAAGGCCAAAAAAGGCTTAAAAGTTCGTAGAGATCGGCAAAAATGGGTTAGAAATGGCCAAAAATGTCATTCAAAATTGCTTAGAGATGAGCAAGCATGGGTTAGAAATGGCCAAAAATGGTTTAAAAGTGCTTAGAGATGTGCAAAAATGGGTTCGAAATGCCAAACATGGCTTTAAAGTGCTTAGAGATTTCCAAAAACGGGTTAGAAATGCCAAAAATGGCTTTAAAGTGCTTAGGGATTTGCAAAAATGGTTAGAAACGGCCAAAAATGCCATTCAAAATTGCTTAGAGATGTGCAAACATGGGTTAGAAATGGACAAAAAATGGTTTAAAAGTGCTTAGAGATGTGCAAAAATGGGTTAGGAATGGCCAAAATGGCTTAAAAGTGCATAGAGATGTGCAATAACGAGTTAGAAATGCTGAAAATGGCTTTAAAGTGCTTAGGGATTTGCAAAAATGAGTTAGAAACGGAAAAAAAATGCCATTCAAAATTGCTTAGAGATGTGCAAACATGGGTTAGAAACGTCCAAAAATGCTATTCAAAATTACTTCGAGATGTGAAAACATGGGTTAGAAATGCTAAAAATGGCTTGAAAGTGCTTAGACATTAGCAAAAAAGGGTTAGAAATGGACAAAAATGGCTTCAAAATGGTTAGAGATGCACAAACTGCATAGAAAAGGACAAAAAAGTCTTAAAAATGCTTAGAGATCTGCAACAATGGGTTAGAAACGGCCAAAAATGCCATTCAAAATTGCTTAGAGATGTGCAAACATGGGTTACAAATGCCAAAAATGGCTTTAAAGTGCTTTGGGATTTGCAAAAATTGGTTAGAAATTGCCAAAATGGCTTTAAAGTGCTTAGACATTAGCAAAAAAGGGTTAGAAATTGCCAAAAATGGCTTTGAAATGGGTAGAGATGTGCAAACTGGAAAGAAAAAGCCAAAAAAGGCTTTAAAGTGCTTAGGGATTTGCAAAAATGGGTTAGAAACGTCCAAAAATGCCATTCAAAATTGCTTAGAGATGTGCAAACAAGGGTTAGAAACATCCAAAAATGCCATTCAAAATTGCTTAGAGATGTGCAAACATGGGTTAGAAATGCTAAAAATGGCTTGAAAGTGCTTAGAGATTTGCAAAAATGGGTTAGAAATGCTAAAAATGGCTTGAAAGTGCTTAGAGATTTGCAAAAAAGGGTTAGAAATGGCCAAAAATGGCTTCAAAATGGTTAGAGATGTGCAAACTGGATAGAAAAGGCCAAAAAAGGCATAAAAGTTCGTAGAGATCTGCAAAAATGGGATAGAAACAGCGAAAAATGCAATTCAGAATTGCTTAGGGATGAGCAAACATGAGTTAGAAATGGCCAAAAATGGCTTCAAAATTGTTAGAGATGTGCAGACGGGATAGAAAAGGCCAAAAAAGGCTTAAAAGTTCGTAGAGATCGGCAAAAATGGGTTCGAAATGGCCAAAAATGTCATTCAAAATTGCTTAGAGATGAGCAAGCATGGGTTAGAAATGGCCAAAAATGGTTTAAAAGAGCTTAGAGATGTGCAAAAATGGGTTCGAAATGCCAAACATGGCTTTAAAGTGCTTAGAGATTTCCAAAAACGGGTTAGAAATGCCAAAAATGGCTTTAAAGTGCTTAGGGATTTGCAAAAATGGTTAGAAACGGCCAAAAATGCCATTCAAAATTGCTTAGAGATGTGCAGACATGGGTTAGAAACGTCCAAAAATGCCATTCAAAATTGCTTCGAGACGTGAAAACATGGGTTAGAAATGCTAAAAATGGCTTGAAAGTGCTTAGACATTAGCAAAAAAGGGTTAGAAATGGCCAAAAATGGCTTCAAAATGGTTAGAGATGCACAAACTGCATAGAAAAGGACAAAAAAGTCTTAAAAATGCTTAGAGATCTGCAACAATGGGTTAGAAACGGCCAAAAATGCCATTCAAAATTGCTTAGAGATGTGCAAACATGGGTTACAAATGCCAAAAATGGCTTTAAAGTGCTTTGGGATTTGCAAAAATTGGTTAGAAATTGCCAAAATGGCTTTAAAGTGCTTAGACATTAGCAAAAAAAAGTTAGAAATGGCCAAAAATGGCTTTGAAATGGGTAGAGATGTGCAAGCAGGAAAGAAAAAGCCAAAAAAGGCTTTAAAGTGCTTAGGGATTTGCAAAAATGGGTTAGAAACGGCCAAAAATGCCATTCAAAATTGCTTAGAGATGTGCAAACATGGGTTAGAAACGTCCAAAAATGCCATTCAAAATTGCTTAGAGATGTGCAAACATGGGTTAGAAATGCTAAAAATGGCTTGAAAGTGCTTAGAGATTTGCAAAAATGGGTTAGAAATGCTAAAAATGGCTTTAAAGTGCTTAGAGATTTGCAAAAAAGGGTTAGAAATGGCCAAAAATGGCTTCAAAATGGTTAGAGATGTGCAAACTGGATAGAAAAGGCCAAAAAAGGCATAAAAGTTCGTAGAGATCTGCAAAAATGGGATAGAAACAGCGAAAAATGCAATTCAGAATTGCTTAGGGATGAGCAAACATGAGTTAGAAATGGCCAAAAATGGCTTCAAAATTGTTAGAGATGTGCAGACGGGATAGAAAAGGCCAAAAAAGGCTTAAAAGTTCGTAGAGATCGGCAAAAATGGGTTAGAAATGGCCAAAAATGTCATTCAAAATTGCTTAGAGATGAGCAAGCATGGGTTAGAAATGGCCAAAAATGGTTTAAAAGTGCTTAGAGATGTGCAAAAATGGGTTCGAAATGCCAAACATGGCTTTAAAGTGCTTAGAGATTTCCAAAAACGGGTTAGAAATGCCAAAAATGGCTTTAAAGTGCTTTGGGATTTGCAAAAATTGGTTAGAAATTGCCAAAATGGCTTTAAAGTGCTTAGACATTAGCAAAAAAGGGTTAGAAATTGCCAAAAATGGCTTTGAAATGGGTAGAGATGTGCAAACTGGAAAGAAAAAGCCAAAAAAGGCTTTAAAGTGCTTAGGGATTTGCAAAAATGGGTTAGAAACGGCCAAAAATGCCATTCAAAATTGCTTAGAGATGTGCAAACAAGGGTTAGAAACGTCCAAAAATGCCATTCAAAATTGCTTAGAGATGTGCAAACATGGGTTAGAAATGCTAAAAATGGCTTGAAAGTGCTTAGAGATTTGCAAAAATGGGTTAGAAATGCTAAAAATGGCTTTAAAGTGCTTAGAGATTTGCAAAAAAGGGTTAGAAATGGCCAAAAATGGCTTCAAAATGGTTAGAGATGTGCAAACTGGATAGAAAAGGCCAAAAAAGGCATAAAAGTTCGTAGAGATCTGCAAAAATGGGATAGAAACAGCGAAAAATGCAATTCAGAATTGCTTAGGGATGAGCAAACATGAGTTAGAAATGGCCAAAAATGGCTTCAAAATTGTTAGAGATGTGCAGACGGGATAGAAAAGGCCAAAAAAGGCTTAAAAGTTCGTAGAGATCGGCAAAAATGGGTTCGAAATGGCCAAAAATGTCATTCAAAATTGCTTAGAGATGAGCAAGCATGGGTTAGAAATGGCCAAAAATGGTTTAAAAGTGCTTAGAGATGTGCAAAAATGGGTTCGAAATGCCAAACATGGCTTTAAAGTGCTTAGAGATTTCCAAAAACGGGTTAGAAATGCCAAAAATGGCTTTAAAGTGCTTAGGGATTTGAAAAAATGGTTAGAAACGGCCAAAAAATGCCATTCAAAATTGCTTAGAGATGTGCAAACATGGGTTAGAAATGGACAAAAAATGGTTTAAAAGTGCTTAGAGATGTGCAAAAATGGGTTAGGAATGGCCAAAATGGCTTAAAAGTGCATAGAGATGTGCAATAACGAGTTCGAAATGCTGAAAATGGCTTTAAAGTGCTTAGGGATTTGCAAAAATGAGTTAGAAACGGCCAAAAATGCCATTCAAAATTGCTTAGAGATGTGCAAACATGGGTTAGAAATGCTAAAAATGGCTTGAAAGTGCTTAGACATTAGCAAAAAAGGGTTAGAAATGGCCAAAAATGGCTTCAAAATGGTTAGAGATGCACAAACTGCATAGAAAAGGACAAAAAAGTCTTAAAAATGCTTAGAGATCTGCAACAATGGGTTAGAAACGGCCAAAAATGCCATTCAAAATTGCTTAGAGATGTGCAAACATGGGTTACAAATGCCAAAAATGGCTTTAAAGTGCTTTGGGATTTGCAAAAATTGGTTAGAAATTGCCAAAATGGCTTTAAAGTGCTTAGACATTAGCAAAAAAGGGTTAGAAATTGCCAAAAATGGCTTTGAAATGGGTAGAGATGTGCAAAAAAGGGTTAGAAATGGCCAAAAATGGCTTCAAAATTGTTAGAGATGTGCAAACTGGATAGAAAAGGCCAAAAAAGGCATAAAAGTTCGTAGAGATCTGCAAAAATGGGATAGAAACAGCGAAAAATGCAATTCAGAATTGCTTAGGGATGAGCAAACATGAGTTAGAAATGGCCAAAAATGGCTTCAAAATTGTTAGAGATGTGCAGACGGGATAGAAAAGGCCAAAAAAGGCTTAAAAGTTCGTAGAGATCGGCAAAAATGGGTTAGAAATGGCCAAAAATGTCATTCAAAATTGCTTAGAGATGAGCAAGCATGGGTTAGAAATGGCCAAAAATGGTTTAAAAGTGCTTAGAGATGTGCAAAAATGGGTTCGAAATGCCAAACATGGCTTTAAAGTGCTTAGAGATTTCCAAAAACGGGTTAGAAATGCCAAAAATGGCTTTAAAGTGCTTAGGGATTTGCAAAAATGGTTAGAAACGGCCAAAAATGCCATTCAAAATTGCTTAGAGATGTGCAAACATGGGTTAGAAACGTCCAAAAATGCCATTCAAAATTGCTTCGAGATGTGCAAACATGGGTTAGAAATGCTAAAAATGGCTTGAAAGTGCTTAGACATTAGCAAAAAAGGGTTAGAAATGGCCAAAAATGGCTTCAAAATGGTTAGAGATGCACAAACTGCATAGAAAAGGACAAAAAAGTCTTAAAAATGCTTAGAGATCTGCAACAATGGGTTAGAAACGGCCAAAAATGCCATTCAAAATTGCTTAGAGATGTGCAAACATGGGTTACAAATGCCAAAAATGGCTTTAAAGTGCTTTGGGATTTGCAAAAATTGGTTAGAAATTGCCAAAATGGCTTTAAAGTGCTTAGACATTAGCAAAAAAGGGTTAGAAATTGCCAAAAATGGCTTTGAAATGGGTAGAGATGTGCAAACTGGAAAGAAAAAGCCAAAAAAGGCTTTAAAGTGCTTAGGGATTTGCAAAAATGGGTTAGAAACGGCCAAAAATGCCATTCAAAATTGCTTAGAGATGTGCAAACAAGGGTTAGAAACGTCCAAAAATGCCATTCAAAATTGCTTAGAGATGTGCAAACATGGGTTAGAAATGCTAAAAATGGCTTGAAAGTGCTTAGAGATTTGCAAAAAAGGGTTAGAAATGGCCAAAAATGGCTTCAAAATGGTTAGAGATGTGCAAACTGGATAGAAAAGGCCAAAAAAGGCATAAAAGTTCGTAGAGATCTGCAAAAATGGGATAGAAACAGCGAAAAATGCAATTCAGAATTGCTTAGGGATGAGCAAACATGAGTTAGAAATGGCCAAAAATGGCTTCAAAATTGTTAGAGATGTGCAGACGGGATAGAAAAGGCCAAAAAAGGCTTAAAAGTTCGTAGAGATCGGCAAAAATGGGTTCGAAATGGCCAAAAATGTCATTCAAAATTGCTTAGAGATGAGCAAGCATGGTTTAGAAATGGCCAAAAATGGTTTAAAAGTGCTTAGAGATGTGCAAAAATGGGTTCGAAATGCCAAACATGGCTTTAAAGTGCTTAGAGATTTCCAAAAACGGGTTAGAAATGCCAAAAATGGCTTTAAAGTGCTTAGGGATTTGCAAAAATGGTTAGAAACGGCCAAAAATGCCATTCAAAATTGCTTCGAGATGTGCAAACATGGGTTAGAAACGTCCAAAAATGCCATTCAAAATTGCTTCGAGATGTGCAAACATGGGTTAGAAATGCTAAAAATGGCTTGAAAGTGCTTAGACATTAGCAAAAAAGGGTTAGAAATGGCCAAAAATGGCTTCAAAATGGTTAGAGATGCACAAACTGCATAGAAAAGGACAAAAAAGTCTTAAAAATGCTTAGAGATCTGCAACAATGGGTTAGAAACGGCCAAAAATGCCATTCAAAATTGCTTAGAGATGTGCAAACATGGGTTACAAATGCCAAAAATGGCTTTAAAGTGCTTTGGGATTTGCAAAAATTGGTTAGAAATTGCCAAAATGGCTTTAAAGTGCTTAGACATTAGCAAAAAAGGGTTAGAAATTGCCAAAAATGGCTTTGAAATGGGTAGAGATGTGCAAACTGGAAAGAAAAAGCCAAAAAAGGCTTTAAAGTGCTTAGGGATTTGCAAAAATGGGTTAGAAACGGCCAAAAATGCCATTCAAAATTGCTTAGAGATGTGCAAACAAGGGTTAGAAACGTCCAAAAATGCCATTCAAAATTGCTTAGAGATGTGCAAACATGGGTTAGAAATGCTAAAAATGGCTTGAAAGTGCTTAGAGATTTGCAAAAATGGGTTAGAAATGCTAAAAATGGCTTTAAAGTGCTTAGAGATTTGCAAAAAAGGGTTAGAAATGGCCAAAAATGGCTTCAAAATGGTTAGAGATGTGCAAACTGGATAGAAAAGGCCAAAAAAGGCATAAAAGTTCGTAGAGATCTGCAAAAATGGGATAGAAACAGCGAAAAATGCAATTCAGAATTGCTTAGGGATGAGCAAACATGAGTTAGAAATGGCCAAAAATGGCTTCAAAATTGTTAGAGATGTGCAGACGGGATAGAAAAGGCCAAAAAAGGCTTAAAAGTTCGTAGAGATCGGCAAAAATGGGTTCGAAATGGCCAAAAATGTCATTCAAAATTGCTTAGAGATGAGCAAGCATGGTTTAGAAATGGCCAAAAATGGTTTAAAAGTGCTTAGAGATGTGCAAAAATGGGTTCGAAATGCCAAACATGGCTTTAAAGTGCTTAGAGATTTCCAAAAACGGGTTAGAAATGCCAAAAATGGCTTTAAAGTGCTTAGGGATTTGCAAAAATGGTTAGAAACGGCCAAAAATGCCATTCAAAATTGCTTAGAGATGTGCAGACATGGGTTAGAAACGTCCAAAAATGCCATTCAAAATTGCTTCGAGACGTGAAAACATGGGTTAGAAATGCTAAAAATGGCTTGAAAGTGCTTAGACATTAGCAAAAAAGGGTTAGAAATGGCCAAAAATGGCTTCAAAATGGTTAGAGATGCACAAACTGCATAGAAAAGGACAAAAAAGTCTTAAAAATGCTTAGAGATCTGCAACAATGGGTTAGAAACGGCCAAAAATGCCATTCAAAATTGCTTAGAGATGTGCAAACATGGGTTACAAATGCCAAAAATGGCTTTAAAGTGCTTTGGGATTTGCAAAAATTGGTTAGAAATTGCCAAAATGGCTTTAAAGTGCTTAGACATTAGCAAAAAAAAGTTAGAAATGGCCAAAAATGGCTTTGAAATGGGTAGAGATGTGCAAACAGGAAAGAAAAAGCCAAAAAAGGCTTTAAAGTGCTTAGGGATTTGAAAAAATGGGTTAGAAACGGCCAAAAATGCCATTCAAAATTGCTTAGAGATGTGCAAACATGGGTTAGAAACGTCCAAAAATGCCATTCAAAATTGCTTAGAGATGTGCAAACATGGGTTAGAAATGCTAAAAATGGCTTGAAAGTGCTTAGAGATTTGCAAAAATGGGTTAGAAATGCTAAACATGGCTTTAAAGTGCTTAGAGATTTCCAAAAACGGGTTAGAAATGCCAAAAATGGCTTTAAAGTGCTTTGGGATTTGCAAAAATTGGTTAGAAATTGCCAAAATGGCTTTAAAGTGCTTAGACATTAGCAAAAAAGGGTTAGAAATTGCCAAAAATGGCTTTGAAATGGGTAGAGATGTGCAAACTGGAAAGAAAAAGCCAAAAAAGGCTTTAAAGTGCTTAGGGATTTGCAAAAATGGGTTAGAAACGGCCAAAAATGCCATTCAAAATTGCTTAGAGATGTGCAAACAAGGGTTAGAAAGGTCCAAAAATGCCATTCAAAATTGCTTAGAGATGTGCAAACATGGGTTAGAAATGCTAAAAATGGCTTGAAAGTGCTTAGAGATTTGCAAAAATGGGTTAGAAATGCTAAAAATGGCTTTAAAGTGCTTAGAGATTTGCAAAAAAGGGTTAGAAATGGCCAAAAATGGCTTCAAAATGGTTAGAGATGTGCAAACTGGATAGAAAAGGCCAAAAAAGGCATAAAAGTTCGTAGAGATCTGCAAAAATGGGATAGAAACAGCGAAAAATGCAATTCAGAATTGCTTAGGGATGAGCAAACATGAGTTAGAAATGGCCAAAAATGGCTTCAAAATTGTTAGAGATGTGCAGACGGGATAGAAAAGGCCAAAAAAGGCTTAAAAGTTCGTAGAGATCGGCAAAAACGGGTTAGAAATGGCCAAAAATGTCATTCAAAATTGCTTAGAGATGAGCAAGCATGGGTTAGAAATGGCCAAAAATGGTTTAAAAGTGCTTAGAGATGTGCAAAAATGGGTTCGAAATGCCAAACATGGCTTTAAAGTGCTTAGAGATTTCCAAAAACGGGTTAGAAATGCCAAAAATGGCTTTAAAGTGCTTAGGGATTTGCAAAAATGGTTAGAAACGGCCAAAAATGACATTCAAAATTGCTTAGAGATGTGCAAACATGGGTTAGAAATGGACAAAAAATGGTTTAAAAGTGCTTAGAGATGTGCAAAAATGGGTTAGGAATGGCCAAAATGGCTTAAAAGTGCATAGAGATGTGCAATAACGAGTTAGAAATGCTGAAAATGGCTTTAAAGTGCTTAGGGATTTGCAAAAATGAGTTAGAAACGGCCAAAAATGCCATTCAGAATTGCTTAGAGATGTGCAAACATGGGTTAGAAATGCTAAAAATGGCTTGAAAGTGCTTAGACATTAGCAAAAAAGGGTTAGAAATGGCCAAAAATGGCTTCAAAATGGTTAGAGATGCACAAACTGCATAGAAAAGGACAAAAAAGTCTTAAAAATGCTTAGAGATCTGCAACAATGGGTTAGAAACGGCCAAAAATGCCATTCAAAATTGCTTAGAGATGTGCAAACATGGGTTACAAATGCCAAAAATGGCTTTAAAGTGCTTTGGGATTTGCAAAAATTGGTTAGAAATTGCCAAAATGGCTTTAAAGTGCTTAGACATGAGCAAAAAAGGGTTAGAAATTGCCAAAAATGGCTTTGAAATGGGTAGAGATGTGCAAACTGGAAAGAAAAAGCCAAAAAAGGCTTTAAAGTGCTTAGGGATTTGCAAAAATGGGTTAGAAACGGCCAAAAATGCCATTCAAAATTGCTTAGAGATGTGCAAACAAGGGTTAGAAACGTCCAAAAATGCCATTCAAAATTGCTTAGAGATGTGCAAACATGGGTTAGAAATGCTAAAAATGGCTTGAAAGTGCTTAGAGATTTGCAAAAATGGGTTAGAAATGCTAAAAATGGCTTTAAAGTGCTTAGAGATTTGCAAAAAAGGGTTAGAAATGGCCAAAAATGGCTTCAAAATGGTTAGAGATGTGCAAACTGGATAGAAAAGGCCAAAAAAGGCATAAAAGTTCGTAGAGATCTGCAAAAATGGGATAGAAACAGCGAAAAATGCAATTCAGAATTGCTTAGGGATGAGCAAACATGAGTTAGAAATGGCCAAAAATGGCTTCAAAATTGTTAGAGATGTGCAGACGGGATAGAAAAGGCCAAAAAAGGCTTAAAAGTTCGTAGAGATCGGCAAAAATGGGTTAGAAATGGCCAAAAATGTCATTCAAAATTGCTTAGAGATGAGCAAGCATGGGTTAGAAATGGCCAAAAATGGTTTAAAAGTGCTTAGAGATGTGCAAAAATGGGTTCGAAATGCCAAACATGGCTTTAAAGTGCTTAGAGATTTCCAAAAACGGGTTAGAAATGCCAAAAATGGCTTTAAAGTGCTTAGGGATTTGCAAAAATGGTTAGAAACGGCCAAAAATGCCATTCAAAATTGCTTAGAGATGTGCAAACATGGGTTAGAAATGGACAAAAAATGGTTTAAAAGTGCTTAGAGATGTGCAAAAATGGGTTAGGAATGGCCAAAATGGCTTAAAAGTGCATAGAGATGTGCAATAACGAGTTAGAAATGCTGAAAATGGCTTTAAAGTGCTTAGGGATTTGCAAAAATGGGTTAGAAACGGCCAAAAATGCCATTCAAAATTGCTTAGAGATGTGCAAACATGGGTTAGAAACGTCCAAAAATGCCATTCAAAATTGCTTCGAGATGTGCAAACATGGGTTAGAAATGCTAAAAATGGCTTGAAAGTGCTTAGACATTAGCAAAAAAGGGTTAGAAATGGCCAAAAATGGCTTCAAAATGGTTAGAGATGCACAAACTGCATAGAAAAGGACAAAAAAGTCTTAAAAATGCTTAGAGATCTGCAACAATGGGTTAGAAACGGCCAAAAATGCCATTCAAAATTGCTTAGAGATGTGCAAACATGGGTTACAAATGCCAAAAATGGCTTTAAAGTGCTTTGGGATTTGCAAAAATTGGTTAGAAATTGCCAAAATGGCTTTAAAGTGCTTAGACATTAGCAAAAAAGGGTTAGAAATGGCCAAAAATGGCTTTGAAATGGGTAGAGATGTGCAAACTGGAAAGAAAAAGCCAAAAAAGGCTTTAAAGTGCTTAGGGATTTGCAAAAATGGGTTAGAAACGGCCAAAAATGCCATTCAAAATTGCTTAGAGATGTGCAAACAAGGGTTAGAAACGTCCAAAAATGCCATTCAAAATTGCTTAGAGATGTGCAAACATGGGTTAGAAATGCTAAAAATGGCTTGAAAGTGCTTAGAGATTTGCAAAAAAGGGTTAGAAATGGCCAAAAATGGCTTCAAAATGGTTAGAGATGTGCAAACTGGATAGAAAAGGCCAAAAAAGGCATAAAAGTTCGTAGAGATCTGCAAAAATGGGATAGAAACAGCGAAAAATGCAATTCAGAATTGCTTAGGGATGAGCAAACATGAGTTAGAAATGGCCAAAAATGGCTTCAAAATTGTTAGAGATGTGCAGACGGGATAGAAAAGGCCAAAAAAGGCTTAAAAGTTCGTAGAGATCGGCAAAAATGGGTTAGAAATGGCCAAAAATGTCATTCAAAATTGCTTAGAGATGAGCAAGCATGGGTTAGAAATGGCCAAAAATGGTTTAAAAGTGCTTAGAGATGTGCAAAAATGGGTTCGAAATGCCAAACATGGCTTTAAAGTGCTTAGAGATTTCCAAAAACGGGTTAGAAATGCCAAAAATGGCTTTAAAGTGCTTAGGGATTTGCAAAAATGGGTTAGAAACGGCCAAAAATGCCATTCAAAATTGCTTAGAGATGTGCAAACAAGGGTTAGAAACGTCCAAAAATGCCATTCAAAATTGCTTAGAGATGTGCAAACATGGGTTAGAAATGCTAAAAATGGCTTGAAAGTGCTTAGACATTAGCAAAAAAGGGTTAGAAATGGCCAAAAATGGCTTCAAAATGGTTAGAGATGCACAAACTGCATAGAAAAGGACAAAAAAGTCTTAAAAATGCTTAGAGATCTGCAACAATGGGTTAGAAACGGCCAAAAATGCCATTCAAAATTGCTTAGAGATGTGCAAACATGGGTTACAAATGCCAAAAATGGCTTTAAAGTGCTTTGGGATTTGCAAAAATTGGTTAGAAATTGCCAAAATGGCTTTAAAGTGCTTAGACATTAGCAAAAAAGGGTTAGAAATTGCCAAAAATGGCTTTGAAATGGGTAGAGATGTGCAAACTGGAAAGAAAAAGCCAAAAAAGGCTTTAAAGTGCTTAGGGATTTGCAAAAATGGGTTAGAAACGGCCAAAAATGCCATTCAAAATTGCTTAGAGATGTGCAAACATGGGTTAGAAACGTCCAAAAATGCCATTCAAAATTGCTTCGAGATGTGCAAACATGGGTTAGAAATGCTAAAAATGGCTTGAAAGTGCTTAGACATTAGCAAAAAAGGGTTAGAAATGGCCAAAAATGGCTTCAAAATGGTTAGAGATGCACAAACTGCATAGAAAAGGACAAAAAAGTCTTAAAAATGCTTAGAGATCTGCAACAATGGGTTAGAAACGGCCAAAAATGCCATTCAAAATTGCTTAGAGATGTGCAAACATGGGTTACAAATGCCAAAAATGGCTTTAAAGTGCTTTGGGATTTGCAAAAATTGGTTAGAAATTGCCAAAATGGCTTTAAAGTGCTTAGACATTAGCAAAAAAGGGTTAGAAATGGCCAAAAATGGCTTTGAAATGGGTAGAGATGTGCAAACTGGAAAGAAAAAGCCAAAAAAGGCTTTAAAGTGCTTAGGGATTTGCAAAAATGGGTTAGAAACGGCCAAAAATGCCATTCAAAATTGCTTAGAGATGTGCAAACAAGGGTTAGAAACGTCCAAAAATGCCATTCAAAATTGCTTAGAGATGTGCAAACATGGGTTAGAAATGCTAAAAATGGCTTGAAAGTGCTTAGAGATTTGCAAAAAAGGGTTAGAAATGGCCAAAAATGGCTTCAAAATGGTTAGAGATGTGCAAACTGGATAGAAAAGGCCAAAAAAGGCATAAAAGTTCGTAGAGATCTGCAAAAATGGGATAGAAACAGCGAAAAATGCAATTCAGAATTGCTTAGGGATGAGCAAACATGAGTTAGAAATGGCCAAAAATGGCTTCAAAATTGTTAGAGATGTGCAGACGGGATAGAAAAGGCCAAAAAAGGCTTAAAAGTTCGTAGAGATCGGCAAAAATGGGTTAGAAATGGCCAAAAATGTCATTCAAAATTGCTTAGAGATGAGCAAGCATGGGTTAGAAATGGCCAAAAATGGTTTAAAAGTGCTTAGAGATGTGCAAAAATGGGTTCGAAATGCCAAACATGGCTTTAAAGTGCTTAGAGATTTCCAAAAACGGGTTAGAAATGCCAAAAATGGCTTTAAAGTGCTTAGGGATTTGCAAAAATGGGTTAGAAACGGCCAAAAATGCCATTCAAAATTGCTTAGAGATGTGCAAACAAGGGTTAGAAACGTCCAAAAATGCCATTCAAAATTGCTTAGAGATGTGCAAACATGGGTTAGAAATGCTAAAAATGGCTTGAAAGTGCTTAGACATTAGCAAAAAAGGGTTAGAAATGGCCAAAAATGGCTTCAAAATGGTTAGAGATGCACAAACTGCATAGAAAAGGACAAAAAAGTCTTAAAAATGCTTAGAGATCTGCAACAATGGGTTAGAAACGGCCAAAAATGCCATTCAAAATTGCTTAGAGATGTGCAAACATGGGTTACAAATGCCAAAAATGGCTTTAAATTGCTTTGGGATTTGCAAAAATTGGTTAGAAATTGCCAAAATGGCTTTAAAGTGCTTAGACATTAGCAAAAAAGGGTTAGAAATTGCCAAAAATGGCTTTGAAATGGGTAGAGATGTGCAAACTGGAAAGAAAAAGCCAAAAAAGGCTTTAAAGTGCTTAGGGATTTGCAAAAATGGGTTAGAAACGGCCAAAAATGCCATTCAAAATTGCTTAGAGATGTGCAAACAAGGGTTAGAAACGTCCAAAAATGCCATTCAAAATTGCTTAGAGATGTGCAAACATGGGTTAGAAATGCTAAAAATGGCTTGAAAGTGCTTAGAGATTTGCAAAAAAGGGTTAGAAATGGCCAAAAATGGCTTCAAAATGGTTAGAGATGTGCAAACTGGATAGAAAAGGCCAAAAAAGGCATAAAAGTTCGTAGAGATCTGCAAAAATGGGATAGAAACAGCGAAAAATGCAATTCAGAATTGCTTAGGGATGAGCAAACATGAGTTAGAAATGGCCAAAAATGGCTTCAAAATTGTTAGAGATGTGCAGACGGGATAGAAAAGGCCAAAAAAGGCTTAAAAGTTCGTAGAGATCGGCAAAAATGGGTTAGAAATGGCCAAAAATGTCATTCAAAATTGCTTAGAGATGAGCAAGCATGGGTTAGAAATGGCCAAAAATGGTTTAAAAGTGCTTAGAGATGTGCAAAAATGGGTTCGAAATGCCAAACATGGCTTTAAAGTGCTTAGAGATTTCCAAAAACGGGTTAGAAATGCCAAAAATGGCTTTAAAGTGCTTAGGGATTTGCAAAAATGGGTTAGAAACGGCCAAAAATGCCATTCAAAATTGCTTAGAGATGTGCAAACAAGGGTTAGAAACGTCCAAAAATGCCATTCAAAATTGCTTAGAGATGTGCAAACATGGGTTAGAAATGCTAAAAATGGCTTGAAAGTGCTTAGACATTAGCAAAAAAGGGTTAGAAATGGCCAAAAATGGCTTCAAAATGGTTAGAGATGCACAAACTGCATAGAAAAGGACAAAAAAGTCTTAAAAATGCTTAGAGATCTGCAACAATGGGTTAGAAACGGCCAAAAATGCCATTCAAAATTGCTTAGAGATTTGCAAACATGGGTTACAAATGCCAAAAATGGCTTTAAAGTGCTTTGGGATTTGCAAAAATTGGTTAGAAATTGCCAAAATGGCTTTAAAGTGCTTAGACATTAGCAAAAAAGGGTTAGAAATTGCCAAAAATGGCTTTGAAATGGGTAGAGATGTGCAAACTGGAAAGAAAAAGCCAAAAAAGGCTTTAAAGTGCTTAGGGATTTGCAAAAATGGGTTAGAAACGGCCAAAAATGCCATTCAAAATTGCTTAGAGATGTGCAAACAAGGGTTAGAAACGTCCAAAAATGCCATTCAAAATTGCTTAGAGATGTGCAAACATGGGTTAGAAATGCTAAAAATGGCTTGAAAGTGCTTAGAGATTTGCAAAAAAGGGTTAGAAATGGCCAAAAATGGCTTCAAAATGGTTAGAGATGTGCAAACTGGATAGAAAAGGCCAAAAAAGGCATAAAAGTTCGTAGAGATCTGCAAAAATGGGATAGAAACAGCGAAAAATGCAATTCAGAATTGCTTAGGGATGAGCAAACATGAGTTAGAAATGGCCAAAAATGGCTTCAAAATTGTTAGAGATGTGCAGACGGGATAGAAAAGGCCAAAAAAGGCTTAAAAGTTCGTAGAGATCGGCAAAAATGGGTTAGAAATGGCCAAAAATGTCATTCAAAATTGCTTAGAGATGAGCAAGCATGGGTTAGAAATGGCCAAAAATGGTTTAAAAGTGCTTAGAGATGTGCAAAAATGGGTTCGAAATGCCAAACATGGCTTTAAAGTGCTTAGAGATTTCCAAAAACGGGTTAGAAATGCCAAAAATGGCTTTAAAGTGCTTAGGGATTTGCAAAAATGGTTAGAAACGGCCAAAAATGCCATTCAAAATTGCTTAGAGATGTGCAAACATGGGTTAGAAATGGACAAAAAATGGTTTAAAAGTGCTTAGAGATGTGCAAAAATGGGTTAGGAATGGCCAAAATGGCTTAAAAGTGCATAGAGATGTGCAATAACGAGTTAGAAATGCTGAAAATGGCTTTAAAGTGCTTAGGGATTTGCAAAAATGGGTTAGAAACGGCCAAAAATGCCATTCAAAATTGCTTAGAGATGTGCAAACATGGGTTAGAAACGTCCAAAAATGCCATTCAAAATTGCTTCGAGATGTGCAAACATGGGTTAGAAATGCTAAAAATGGCTTGAAAGTGCTTAGACATTAGCAAAAAAGGGTTAGAAATGGCCAAAAATGGCTTCAAAATGGTTAGAGAAGCACAAACTGCATAGAAAAGGACAAAAAAGTCTTAAAAATGCTTAGAGATCTGCAACAATGGGTTAGAAACGGCCAAAAATGCCATTCAAAATTGCTTAGAGATGTGCAAACATGGGTTACAAATGCCAAAAATGGCTTTAAAGTGCTTTGGGATTTGCAAAAATTGGTTAGAAATTGCCAAAATGGCTTTAAAGTGCTTAGACATTAGCAAAAAAGGGTTAGAAATGGCCAAAAATGGCTTTGAAATGGGTAGAGATGTGCAAACTGGAAAGAAAAAGCCAAAAAAGGCTTTAAAGTGCTTAGGGATTCGCAAAAATGGGTTAGAAACGGCCAAAAATGCCATTCAAAATTGCTTAGAGATGTGCAAACAAGGGTTAGAAACGTCCAAAAATGCCATTCAAAATTGCTTAGAGATGTGCAAACATGGGTTAGAAATGCTAAAAATGGCTTGAAAGTGCTTAGAGATTTGCAAAAAAGGGTTAGAAATGGCCAAAAATGGCTTCAAAATGGTTAGAGATGTGCAAACTGTATAGAAAAGGCCAAAAAAGGCATAAAAGTTCGTAGAGATCTGCAAAAATGGGATAGAAACAGCGAAAAATGCAATTCAGAATTGCTTAGGGATGAGCAAACATGAGTTAGAAATGGCCAAAAATGGCTTCAAAATGGTTAGATGTGGGAAATCGCCGGGAGACGAGCTCATCAGATGATGACCAACAAGTCTCGTTTATTGCTAAGCAGATGGATACTTATATACCTTGCTTGCATGTTTATAGTTTGGTTACAGAGAGATCATTGGCTTACAGCTTTTACATGTTACAAGATCATTGGTTTGTAGCTTCTACATTTTTTGCAGCTACACCGTGCACCCCCCCACCATCCTCTTTCTCATGAACTTATCACTTAGTGTCCTTGGCTGTGATTGGTCATAGTATGTTGCTGTTTGCCGGTGTCCTTCATTTCCTCATTATCTGGCGTGAGAGGTTTGCACCATCTTCTACACAGATGTCTTGTTTCAGCTCGTTGATGGGAGCATGACCTTTTGACCTTTTTCGACAAGCCAATCCTCCACAGTTAGAGATGTGCAGACGGGATAGAAAAGGCCAAAAAAGGCTTAAAAGTTCGTAGAGATCGGCAAAAATGGGTTAGAAATGGCCAAAAATGTCATTCAAAATTGCTTAGAGATGAGCAAGCATGGGTTAGAAATGGCCAAAAATGGTTTAAAAGTGCTTAGAGATGTGCAAAAATGGGTTCGAAATGCCAAACATGGCTTTAAAGTGCTTAGAGATTTCCAAAAACGGGTTAGAAATGCCAAAAATGGCTTTAAAGTGCTTAGGGATTTGCAAAAATGGTTAGAAACGGTCAAAAATGCCATTCAAAATTGCTTAGAGATGTGCAAACATGGGTTAGAAATGGACAAAAAATGGTTTAAAAGTGCTTAGAGATGTGCAAAAATGGGTTAGGAATGGCCAAAATGGCTTAAAAGTGCATAGAGATGTGCAATAACGAGTTAGAAATGCTGAAAATGGCTTTAAAGTGCTTAGGGATTTGCAAAAATGGGTTAGAAACGGCCAAAAATGCCATTCAAAATTGCTTAGAGATGTGCAAACAAGGGTTAGAAACGTCCAAAAATGCCATTCAAAATTGCTTCGAGATGTGCAAACATGGGTTAGAAATGCTAAAAATGGCTTGAAAGTGCTTAGACATTAGCAAAAAAGGGTTAGAAATGGCCAAAAATGGCTTCAAAATGGTTAGAGATGCACAAACTGCATAGAAAAGGACAAAAAAGTCTTAAAAATGCTTAGAGATCTGCAACAATGGGTTAGAAACGGCCAAAAATGCCATTCAAAATTGCTTAGAGATGTGCAAACATGGGTTACAAATGCCAAAAATGGCTTTAAAGTGCTTTGGGATTTGCAAAAATTGGTTAGAAATTGCCAAAATGGCTTTAAAGTGCTTAGACATTAGCAAAAAAGGGTTAGAAATGGCCAAAAATGGCTTTGAAATGGGTAGAGATGTGCAAACTGGAAAGAAAAAGCCAAAAAAGGCTTTAAAGTGCTTAGGGATTTGCAAAAATGGGTTAGAAACGGCCAAAAATGCCATTCAAAATTGCTTAGAGATGTGCAAACAAGGGTTAGAAACGTCCAAAAATGCCATTCAAAATTGCTTAGAGATGTGCAAACATGGGTTAGAAATGCTAAAAATGGCTTTAAAGTGCTTAGAGATTTGCAAAAAAGGGTTAGAAATGGCCAAAAAAGGCTTCAAAATGGTTAGAGATGTGCAAACTGGATAGAAAAGGCCAAAAAAGGCATAAAAGTTCGTAGAGATCTGCAAAAATGGGATAGAAACAGCGAAAAATGCAATTCAGAATTGCTTAGGGATGAGCAAACATGAGTTAGAAATGGCCAAAAATGGCTTCAAAATTGTTAGAGATGTGCAGACGGGATAGAAAAGGCCAAAAAAGGCTTAAAAGTTCGTAGAGATCGGCAAAAATGGGTTAGAAATGGCCAAAAATGTCATTCAAAATTGCTTAGAGATGAGCAAGCATGGGTTAGAAATGGCCAAAAATGGTTTAAAAGTGCTTAGAGATGTGCAAAAATGGGTTCGAAATGCCAAACATGGCTTTAAAGTGCTTAGAGATTTCCAAAAACGGGTTAGAAATGCCAAAAATGGCTTTAAAGTGCTTAGGGATTTGCAAAAATGGGTTAGAAACGGCCAAAAATGCCATTCAAAATTGCTTAGAGATGTGCAAACAAGGGTTAGAAACGTCCAAAAATGCCATTCAAAATTGCTTAGAGATGTGCAAACATGGGTTAGAAATGCTAAAAATGGCTTGAAAGTGCTTAGACATTAGCAAAAAAGGGTTAGAAATGGCCAAAAATGGCTTTAAAGTGCTTAGGGATTTGCAAAAATGGGTTAGAAACGGCTAAAAATGCCATTCAAAATTGCATAGGGATTTGCAAAAATGGGTTAGAAACGTCCAAAAATGCCATTCAAAATTGCTTCGAGATGTGCAAACATGGGTTACAAATGCCAAAAATGGCTTTAAAGTGCTTTGGGATTTGCAAAAATTGGTTAGAAATTGCCAAAATGGCTTTAAAGTGCTTAGACATTAGCAAAAAAGGGTTAGAAATTGCCAAAAATGGCTTTGAAATGGGTAGAGATGTGCAAACTGGAAAGAAAAAGCCAAAAAAGGCTTTAAAGTGCTTAGGGATTTGCAAAAATGGGTTAGAAACGGCCAAAAATGCCATTCAAAATTGCTTAGAGATGTGCAAACAAGGGTTAGAAACGTCCAAAAATGCCATTCAAAATTGCTTAGAGATGTGCAAACATGGGTTAGAAATGCTAAAAATGGCTTGAAAGTGCTTAGAGATTTGCAAAAATGGGTTAGAAATGCTAAAAATGGCTTGAAAGTGCTTAGAGATTTGCAAAAAAGGGTTAGAAATGGCCAAAAAAGGCTTCAAAATGGTTAGAGATGTGCAAACTGGATAGAAAAGGCCAAAAAAGGCATAAAAGTTCGTAGAGATCTGCAAAAATGGGATAGAAACAGCGAAAAATGCAATTCAGAATTGCTTAGGGATGAGCAAACATGAGTTAGAAATGGCCAAAAATGGCTTCAAAATTGTTAGAGATGTGCAGACGGGATAGAAAAGGCCAAAAAAGGCTTAAAAGTTCGTAGAGATCGGCAAAAATGGGTTAGAAATGGCCAAAAATGTCATTCAAAATTGCTTAGAGATGAGCAAGCATGGGTTAGAAATGGCCAAAAATGGTTTAAAAGTGCTTAGAGATGTGCAAAAATGGGTTCGAAATGCCAAACATGGCTTTAAAGTGCTTAGAGATTTCCAAAAACGGGTTAGAAATGCCAAAAATGGCTTTAAAGTGCTTAGGGATTTGCAAAAATGGTTAGAAACGGCCAAAAATGCCATTCAAAATTGCTTAGAGATGTGCAAACATGGATTAGAAATGGACAAAAAATGGTTTAAAAGTGCTTAGAGATGTGCAAAAATGGGTTAGGAATGGCCAAAATGGCTTAAAAGTGCATAGAGATGTGCAATAACGAGTTAGAAATGCTGAAAATGGCTTTAAAGTGCTTAGGGATTTGCAAAAATGGGTTAGAAACGGCCAAAAATGCCATTCAAAATTGCTTAGAGATGTGCAAACAAGGGTTAGAAACGTCCAAAAATGCCATTCAAAATTGCTTCGAGATGTGCAAACATGGGTTAGAAATGCTAAAAATGGCTTGAAAGTGCTTAGACATTAGCAAAAAAGGGTTAGAAATGGCCAAAAATGGCTTCAAAATGGTTAGAGATGCACAAACTGCATAGAAAAGGACAAAAAAGTCTTAAAAATGCTTAGAGATCTGCAACAATGGGTTAGAAACGGCCAAAAATGCCATTCAAAATTGCTTAGAGATGTGCAAACATGGGTTACAAATGCCAAAAATGGCTTTAAAGTGCTTTGGGATTTGCAAAAATTGGTTAGAAATTGCCAAAATGGCTTTAAAGTGCTTAGACATTAGCAAAAAAGGGTTAGAAATGGCCAAAAATGGCTTTGAAATGGGTAGAGATGTGCAAACTGGAAAGAAAAAGCCAAAAAAGGCTTTAAAGTGCTTAGGGATTTGCAAAAAAGGGTTAGAAACGGCCAAAAATGCCATTCAAAATTGCTTAGAGATGTGCAAACAAGGGTTAGAAACGTCCAAAAATGCCATTCAAAATTGCTTAGAGATGTGCAAACATGGGTTAGAAATGCTAAAAATGGCTTTAAAGTGCTTAGAGATTTGCAAAAAAGGGTTAGAAATGGCCAAAAAAGGCTTCAAAATGGTTAGAGATGTGCAAACTGGATAGAAAAGGCCAAAAAAGGCATAAAAGTTCGTAGAGATCTGCAAAAATGGGATAGAAACAGCGAAAAATGCAATTCAGAATTGCTTAGGGATGAGCAAACATGAGTTAGAAATGGCCAAAAATGGCTTCAAAATTGTTAGAGATGTGCAGACGGGATAGAAAAGGCCAAAAAAGGCTTAAAAGTTCGTAGAGATCGGCAAAAATGGGTTAGAAATGGCCAAAAATGTCATTCAAAATTGCTTAGAGATGAGCAAGCATGGGTTAGAAATGGCCAAAAATGGTTTAAAAGTGCTTAGAGATGTGCAAAAATGGGTTCGAAATGCCAAACATGGCTTTAAAGTGCTTAGAGATTTCCAAAAACGGGTTAGAAATGCCAAAAATGGCTTTAAAGTGCTTAGGGATTTGCAAAAATGGTTAGAAACGGCCAAAAATGCCATTCAAAATTGCTTAGAGATGTGCAAACATGGGTTAGAAATGGACAAAAAATGGTTTAAAAGTGCTTAGAGATGTGCAAAAATGGGTTAGGAATGGCCAAAATGGCTTAAAAGTGCATAGAGATGTGCAATAACGAGTTAGAAATGCTGAAAATGCCTTTAAAGTGCTTAGGGATTTGCAAAAATGGGTTAGAAACGGCCAAAAATGCCATTCAAAATTGCTTCGAGATGTGCAAACATGGGTTAGAAATGCTAAAAATGGCTTGAAAGTGCTTAGACATTAGCAAGAAAGGGTTAGAAATGGCCAAAAATGGCTTCAAAATGGTTAGAGATGCACAAACTGCATAGAAAAGGACAAAAAAGTCTTAAAAATGCTTAGAGATCTGCAACAATGGGTTAGAAATGGCCAAAAATGCCATTCAAAATTGCTTAGAGATGTGCAAACATGGGTTACAAAAGCCAAAAATGGCTTTAAAGTGCTTTGGGATTTGCAAAAATTGGTTAGAAATGGCCAAAATGGCTTTAAAGTGCTTAGACATTAGCAAAAAAGGGTTAGAAATGGCCAAAAATGGCTTTAAAATGGGTAGAGATGTGCAAACTGGAAAGAAAAAGCCAAAAAAGGCTTTAAAGTGCTTAGGGATTTGCAAAAATGGGTTAGAAACGGCCAAAAATGCCATTCAAAATTGCTTAGAGATGTGCAAACATGGGTTAGAAACGTCCAAAAATGCCATTCAAAATTGCTTAGAGATGTGCAAACATGGGTTAGAAATGCTAAAAATGGCTTGAAAGTGCTTAGAGATTTGCAAAAAAGGGTTAGAAATGCTAAAAATGGCTTCAAAATGGTTAGAGATGTGCAAACTGGATAGAAAAGGCCAAAAAAGGCATAAAAGTTCGTAGAGATCTGCAAAAATGGGATAGAAACAGCGAAAAATGCAATTCAGAATTGCTTAGGGATGAGCAAACATGAGTTAGAAATGGCCAAAAATGGCTTCAAAATTGTTAGAGATGTGCAGACGGGATAGAAAAGGCCAAAAAAGGCTTAAAAGTTCGTAGAGATCGGCAAAAATGGGTTAGAAATGGCCAAAAATGTCATTCAAAATTGCTTAGAGATGAGCAAGCATGGGTTAGAAATGGCCAAAAATGGTTTAAAAGTGCTTAGAGATGTGAAAAAATGGGTTCGAAATGCCAAACATGGCTTTAAAGTGCTTAGGGATTTGCAAAAATGGTTAGAAACGGCCAAAAATGCCATTCAAAATTGCTTAGAGATGTGCAAACATGGGTTAGAAATGGACAAAAAATGGTTTAAAAGTGCTTAGAGATGTGCAAAAATGGGTTAGGAATGGCCAAAATGGCTTAAAAGTGCATAGAGATGTGCAATAATGAGTTAGAAATGCTGAAAATGGCTTTAAAGTGCTTAGGGATTTGCAAAAATGGGTTAGAAACGGCCAAAAATGCCATTCAAAATTGCTTAGAGATGTGCAAACATGGGTTAGAAACGTCCAAAAATGCCATTCAAAATTGCTTCGAGATGTGCAAACATGGGTTAGAAATGCTAAAAATGGCTTGAAAGTGCTTAGACATTAGCAAAAAAGGGTTAGAAATGGCCAAAAATGGCTTCAAAATGGTTAGAGATGCACAAACTGCATAGAAAAGGACAAAAAAGTCTTAAAAATGCTTAGAGATCTGCAACAATGGGTTAGAAACGGCCAAAAATGCCATTCAAAATTGCTTAGAGATGTGCAAACATGGGTTACAAAAGCCAAAAATGGCTTTAAAGTGCTTTGGGATTTGCAAAAATTGGTTAGAATTGGCCAAAATGGCTTTAAAGTGCTTAGACATTAGCAAAAAAGGGTTAGAAATGGCCAAAAATGGCTTTAAAATGGGTAGAGATGTGCAAACTGGAAAGAAAAAGCCAAAAAAGGCTTTAAAGTGCTTAGGGATTTGCAAAAATGGGTTAGAAACGGCCAAAAATGCCATTCAAAATTGCTTAGAGATGTGCAAACATGGGTTAGAAATGCTAAAAATGGCTTGAAAGTGCTTAGAGATTTGCAAAAATGGGTTAGAAATGCTAAAAATGGCTTTAAAGTGCTTAGAGATTTGCAAAAAAGGGTTAGAAATGGCCAAAAATGGCTTCAAAATGGTTAGAGATGTGCAAACTGGATAGAAAAGGCCAAAAAAGGCATAAAAGTTCGTAGAGATCTGCAAAAATGGGATAGAAACAGCGAAAAATGCAATTCAGAATTGCTTAGGGATGAGCAAACATGAGTTAGAAATGGCCAAAAATGGCTTCAAAATTGTTAGAGATGTGCAGACGGGATAGAAAAGGCCAAAAAAGGCTTAAAAGTTCGTAGAGATCGGCAAAAATGGGTTAGAAATGGCCAAAAATGTCATTCAAAATTGCTTAGAGATGAGCAAGCATGGGTTAGAAATGGCCAAAAATGGTTTAAAAGTGCTTAGAGATGTGCAAAAATGGGTTCGAAATGCCAAACATGGCTTTAAAGTGCTTAGGGATTTGCAAAAATGGTTAGAAACGGCCAAAAATGCCATTCAAAATTGCTTAGAGATGTGCAAAAATGGTTAGAAACGGCCAAAAATGCCATTCAAAATTGCTTAGAGATGTGCAAACATGGGTTAGGAATGGCCAAAATGGCTTAAAAGTGCATAATGATGTGCAATAATGAGTTAGAAATGCTGAAAATGGCTTTAAAGTGCTTAGGGATTTGCAAAAATGGGTTAGAAACGGCCAAAAATGCCATTCAAAATTGCTTAGAGATGTGCAAACATGGGTTAGAAACGTCCAAAAATGCCATTCAAAATTGCTTCGAGATGTGCAAACATGGGTTAGAAATGCTAAAAATGGCTTGAAAGTGCTTAGACATTAGCAAAAAAGGGTTAGAAATGGCCAAAAATGGCTTCAAAATGGTTAGAGATGCACAAACTGCATAGAAAAGGACAAAAAAGTCTTAAAAATGCTTAGAGATCTGCAACAATGGGTTAGAAACGGCCAAAAATGCCATTCAAAATTGCTTAGAGATGTGCAAACATGGGTTACAAAAGCCAAAAATGGCTTTAAAGTGCTTTGGGATTTGCAAAAATTGGTTAGAATTGGCCAAAATGGTTTAAAGTGCTTAGACATTAGCAAAAAAGGCTTAGAAATGGCCAAAAATGGCTTTAAAATGGGTAGAGATGTGCAAACTGGAAAGAAAAAGCCAAAAAAGGCTTTAAAGTGCTTAGGGATTTGCAAAAATGGGTTAGAAACGGCCAAAAATGCCATTCAAAATTGCTTAGAGATGTGCAAACATGGGTTAGAAATGCTAAAAATGGCTTGAAAGTGCTTAGAGATTTGCAAAAATGGGTTAGAAATGCTAAAAATGGCTTTAAAGTGCTTAGAGATTTGCAAAAAAGGGTTAGAAATGGCCAAAAATGGCTTCAAAATGGTTAGAGATGTGCAAACTGGATAGAAAAGGCCAAAAAAGGCATAAAAGTTCGTAGAGATCTGCAAAAATGGGATAGAAACAGCGAAAAATGCAATTCAGAATTGCTTAGGGATGAGCAAACATGAGTTAGAAATGGCCAAAAATGGCTTCAAAATTGTTAGAGATGTGCAGACGGGATAGAAAAGGCCAAAAAAGGCTTAAAAGTTCGTAGAGATCGGCAAAAATGGGTTAGAAATGGCCAAAAATGTCATTCAAAATTGCTTAGAGATGAGCAAGCATGGGTTAGAAATGGCCAAAAATGGTTTAAAAGTGCTTAGAGATGTGCAAAAATGGGTTCGAAATGCCAAACATGGCTTTAAAGTGCTTAGGGATTTGCAAAAATGGTTAGAAACGGCCAAAAATGCCATTCAAAATTGCTTAGAGATGTGCAAACATGGGTTAGAAATGGACAAAAAATGGTTTAAAAGTGCTTAGAGATGTGCAAAAATGGGTTAGGAATGGCCAAAATGGCTTAAAAGTGCATAATGATGTGCAATAATGAGTTAGAAATGCTGAAAATGGCTTTAAAGTGCTTAGGGATTTGCAAAAATGGGTTAGAAACGGCCAAAAATGCCATTCAAAATTGCTTAGAGATGTGCAAACATGGGTTAGAAACGTCCAAAAATGACATTCAAAATTGCTTCGAGATGTGCAAACATGGGTTAGAAATGCTAAAAATGGCTTGAAAGTGCTTAGACATTAGCAAAAAAGGGTTAGAAATGGCCAAAAATGGCTTCAAAATGGTTAGAGATGCACAAACTGCATAGAAAAGGACAAAAAAGTCTTAAAAATGCTTAGAGATCTGCAACAATGGGTTAGAAACGGCCAAAAATGCCATTCAAAATTGCTTAGAGATGTGCAAACATGGGTTACAAAAGCCAAAAATGGCTTTAAAGTGCTTTGGGATTTGCAAAAATTGGTTAGAAATGGCCAAAATGGCTTTAAAGTGCTTAGACATTAGCAAAAAAGGGTTAGAAATGGCCAAAAATGGCTTTAAAATGGGTAGAGATGTGCAAACTGGAAAGAAAAAGCCAAAAAAGGCTTTAAAGTGCTTAGGGATTTGCAAAAATGGGTTAGAAACGGCCAAAAATGCCATTCAAAATTGCTTAGAGATGTGCAAACATGGGTTAGAAACGTCCAAAAATGCCATTCAAAATTGCTTAGAGATGTGCAAACATGGGTTAGAAATGCTAAAAATGGCTTGAAAGTGCTTAGACATTAGCAAAAAAGGGTTAGAAATGGCCAAAAATGGCTTCAAAATGGTTAGAGATGCACAAACTGCATAGAAAAGGACAAAAAAGTCTTAAAAATGCTTAGAGATCTGCAACAATGGGTTAGAAACGGCCAAAAATGCCATTCAAAATTGCTTAGAGATGTGCAAACATGGGTTACAAATGCCAAAAATGGCTTGAAAGTGCTTAGACATTAGCAAAAAAGGGTTAGAAATGGCCAAAAATGGCTTTGAAATGGGTAGAGATGTGCAAACTGGAAAGAAAAAGCCAAAAAAGGCTTTAAAGTGCTTAGGGATTTGCAAAAATGGGTTAGAAACGGCCAAAAATGCCATTCAAAATTGCTTAGAGATGTGCAAACATGGGTTAGAAACGTCCAAAAATGCCATTCAAAATTGCTTCAAGATGTGCAAACATGGGTTAGAAATGCTAAAAATGGCTTGAAAGTGCTTAGGGATTTGCAAAAATGGGTTAGAAATGCTAAAAATGGCTTTAAAGTGCTTAGAGATTTGCAAAAAAGGGTTAGAAATGGCCAAAAATGGCTTCAAAATGGTTAGAGATGTGCAAACTGGATAGAAAAGGCCAAAAAAGGCATAAAAGTTCGTAGAGATCTGCAAAAATGGGATAGAAACAGCGAAAAATGCAATTCAGAATTGCTTAGGGATGAGCAAACATGAGTTAGAAATGGCCAAAAATGGCTTCAAAATTGTTAGAGATGTGCAGACGGGATAGAAAAGGCCAAAAAAGGCTTAAAAGTTCGTAGAGATCGGCAAAAATGGGTTAGAAATGGCCAAAAATGTCATTCAAAATTGCTTAGAGATGAGCAAGCATGGGTTAGAAATGGCCAAAAATGGTTTAAAAGTGCTTAGAGATGTGCAAAAATGGGTTCGAAATGCCAAACATGGCTTTAAAGTGCTTAGGGATTTGCAAAAATGGTTAGAAACGGCCAAAAATGCCATTCAAAATTGCTTAGAGATGTGCAAACATGGGTTAGAAATGGACAAAAAATGGTTTAAAAGTGCTTAGAGATGTGCAAAAATGGGTTAGGAATGGCCAAAATGGCTTAAAAGTGCATAGAGATGTGCAATAACGAGTTAGAAATGCTAAAAATGGCTTGAAAGTGCTTAGACATTAGCAAAAAAGGGTTAGAAACGGCCAAAAATGGCTTCAAAATGGTTAGAGATGCACAAACTGCATAGAAAAGGACAAAAAAGTCTTAAAAATGCTTAGAGATCTGCAACAATGGGTTAGAAACGGCCAAAAATGCCATTCAAAATTGCTTAGAGATGTGCAAACATGGGTTACAAAAGCCAAAAATGGCTTTAAAGTGCTTTGGGATTTGCAAAAATTGGTTAGAAATGGCCAAAATGGCTTTAAAGTGCTTAGACATTAGCAAAAAAGGGTTAGAAATGGCCAAAAATGGCTTTAAAATGGGTAGAGATGTGCAAACTGGAAAGAAAAAGCCAAAAAAGGCTTTAAAGTGCTTAGGGATTTGCAAAAATGGGTTAGAAACGGCCAAAAATGCCATTCAAAATTGCTTAGAGATGTGCAAACATGGGTTAGAAACGTCCAAAAATGCCATTCAAAATTGCTTCGAGATGTGCAAACATGGGTTAGAAATGCTAAAAATGGCTTGAAAGTGCTTAGACATTAGCAAAAAAGGGTTAGAAATGGCCAAAAATGGCTTCAAAATGGTTAGAGATGCACAAACTGCATAGAAAAGGACAAAAAAGTCTTAAAAATGCTTAGAGATCTGCAACAATGGGTTAGAAACGGCCAAAAATGCCATTCAAAATTGCTTAGAGATGTGCAAACATGGGTTACAAATGCCAAAAATGGCTTGAAAGTGCTTAGACATTAGCAAAAAAGGGTTAGAAATGGCCAAAAATGGCTTTGAAATGGGTAGAGATGTGCAAACTGGAAAGAAAAAGCCAAAAAAGGCTTTAAAGTGCTTAGGGATTTGCAAAAATGGGTTAGAAACGGCCAAAAATGCCATTCAAAATTGCTTAGAGATGTGCAAACATGGGTTAGAAACGTCCAAAAATGCCATTCAAAATTGCTTAGAGATGTGCAAACATGGGTTAGAAATGCTAAAAATGGCTTGAAAGTGCTTAGGGATTTGCAAAAATGGGTTAGAAATGCTAAAAATGGCTTTAAAGTGCTTAGAGATTTGCAAAAAAGGGTTAGAAATGGCCAAAAATGGCTTCAAAATGGTTAGAGATGTGCAAACTGGATAGAAAAGGCCAAAAAAGGCATAAAAGTTCGTAGAGATCTGCAAAAATGGGATAGAAACAGCGAAAAATGCAATTCAGAATTGCTTAGGGATGAGCAAACATGAGTTAGAAATGGCCAAAAATGGCTTCAAAATTGTTAGAGATGTGCAGACGGGATAGAAAAGGCCAAAAAAGGCTTAAAAGTTCGTAGAGATCGGCAAAAATTTGATAGAAACAGCGAAAAATGCAATTCAGAATTGCTTAGGGATGAGCAAACATGAGTTAGAAATGGCCAAAAATGGCTTCAAAATTGTTAGAGATGTGCAGACGGGATAGAAAAGGCCAAAAAAGGCTTAAAAGTTCGTAGAGATCGGCAAAAATGGGTTAGAAATGGCCAAAAATGTCATTCAAAATTGCTTAGAGATGAGCAAGCATGGGTTAGAAATGGCCAAAAATGGTTTAAAAGTACTTAGAGATGTGCAAAAATGGGTTCGAAATGCCAAACATGGCTTTAAAGTGCTTAGAGATTTCCAAAAACGGGTTAGAAATGCCAAAAATGGCTTTAAAGTGCTTAGGGATTTGCAAAAATGGTTAGAAACGGCCAAAAATGCCATTCAAAATTGCTTAGAGATGTGCAAACATGGGTTAGAAATGGACAAAAAATGGTTTAAAAGTGCTTAGAGATGTGCAAAAATGGGTTAGGAATGGCCAAAATGGCTTAAAAGTGCATAGAGATGTGCAATAACGAGTTAGAAATGCTGAAAATGGCTTTAAAGTGCTTAGGGATTTGCAAAAATGGGTTAGAAACGGCCAAAAATGCCATTCAAAATTGCTTAGAGATGTGCAAACATGGGTTAGAAACGTCCAAAAATGCCATTCAAAATTGCTTCGAGATGTGCAAACATGGGTTAGAAATGCTAAAAATGGCTTGAAAGTGCTTAGACATTAGCAAGAAAGGGTTAGAAATGGCCAAAAATGGCTTCAAAATGGTTAGAGATGCACAAACTGCATAGAAAAGGACAAAAAAGTCTTAAAAATGCTTAGAGATCTGCAACAATGGGTTAGAAACGGCCAAAAATGCCATTCAAAATTGCTTAGAGATGTGCAAACATGGGTTACAAATGCCAAAAATGGCTTTAAAGTGCTTTGGGATTTGCAAAAATTGGTTAGAAATGGCCAAAATGGCTTTAAAGTGCTTAGACATTAGCAAAAAAAGGTTAGAAATGGCCAAAAATGGCTTTGAAATGGGTAGAGATGTGCAAACTGGAAAGAAAAAGCCAAAAAAGGCTTTAAAGTGCTTAGGGATTTGCAAAAATGGGTTAGAAACGGCCAAAAATGCCATTCAAAATTGCTTAGAGATGTGCAAACATGGGTTAGAAACGTCCAAAAATGCCATTCAAAATTGCTTCGAGATGTGCAAACATGGGTTAGAAATGCTAAAAATGGCTTGAAAGTGCTTAGAGATTTGCAAACATGGGTTAGAAATGCTAAAAACCGCTTTAAAGTGCTTAGAGATTTGCAAAAAAGGGTTAGAAATGGCCAAAAATGGCTTCAAAATGGTTAGAGATGTGCAAACTGGATAGAAAAGGCCAAAAAAGGCATAAAAGTTCGTAGAGATCTGCAAAAATGGGTTAGAAACAGCGAAAAATGCAATTCAGAATTGCTTAGGGATGAGCAAACATGAGTTAGAAATGGCCAAAAATGGCTTCAAAATTGTTAGAGATGTGCAGACGGGATAGAAAAGGCCAAAAAAGGCTTAAAAGTTCGTAGAGATCGGCAAAAATGGGTTAGAAATGGCCAAAAATGTCATTCAAAATTGCTTAGAGATGAGCAAGCATGGGTTAGAAATGGCCAAAAATGGTTTAAAAGTGCTTAGAGATGTGCAAAAATGGGTTCGAAATGCCAAACATGGCTTTAAAGTGCTTAGAGATTTCCAAAAACGGGTTAGAAATGCCAAAAATGGCTTTAAAGTGCTTAGGGATTTGCAAAAATGGTTAGAAACGGCCAAAAATGCCATTCAAAATTGCTTAGAGATGTGCAAACATGGGTTAGAAATGGACAAAAAATGGTTTAAAAGTGCTTAGAGATGTGCAAAAATGGGTTAGGAATGGCCAAAATGGCTTAAAAGTGCATAGAGATGTGCAATAACGAGTTAGAAATGCTGAAAATGGCTTTAAAGTGCTTAGGGATTTGCAAAAATGGGTTAGAAACGGCCAAAAATGCCATTCAAAATTGCTTAGAGATGTGCAAACAAGGGTTAGAAACGTCCAAAAATGCCATTCAAAATTGCTTAGAGATGTGCAAACATGGGTTAGAAATGCTAAAAATGGCTTGAAAGTGCTTAGAGATTTGCAAAAATGGGTTAGAAATGCTAAAAATGGCTTTAAAGTGCTTAGAGATTTGCAAAAAAGGGTTAGAAATGGCCAAAAATGGCTTCAAAATGGTTAGAGATGTGCAAACTGGATAGAAAAGGCCAAAAAAGGCATAAAAGTTCGTAGAGATCTGCAAAAATGGGATAGAAACAGCGAAAAATGCAATTCAGAATTGCTTAGGGATGAGCAAACATGAGTTAGAAAAGGCCAAAAATGGCTTCAAAATTGTTAGAGATGTGCAGACGGGATAGAAAAGGCCAAAAAAGGCTTAAAAGTTCGTAGAGATCGGCAAAAATTTGATAGAAACAGCGAAAAATGCAATTCAGAATTGCTTAGGGATGAGCAAACATGAGTTAGAAATGGCCAAAAATGGCTTCAAAATTGTTAGAGATGTGCAGACGGGATAGAAAAGGCCAAAAAAGGCTTAAAAGTTCGTAGAGATCGGCAAAAATGGGTTAGAAATGGCCAAAAATGTCATTCAAAATTGCTTAGA
The DNA here is from genome assembly GCF_037157495.1 of Lathamus discolor. Lineage (NCBI taxonomy): Eukaryota > Metazoa > Chordata > Aves > Psittaciformes > Psittacidae > Lathamus > Lathamus discolor. The sequence goes on from NC_088908.1 coordinate 31,064,505, forward strand.
GATGAGCAAGCATGGGTTAGAAATGGCCAAAAATGGTTTAAAAGTACTTAGAGATGTGCAAAAATGGGTTCGAAATGCCAAACATGGCTTTAAAGTGCTTAGAGATTTCCAAAAACGGGTTAGAAATGCCAAAAATGGCTTTAAAGTGCTTAGGGATTTGCAAAAATGGTTAGAAACGGCCAAAAATGCCATTCAAAATTGCTTAGAGATGTGCAAACATGGGTTAGAAATGGACAAAAAATGGTTTAAAAGCGCTTAGAGATGTGCAAAAATGGGTTAGGAATGGCCAAAATGGCTTAAAAGTGCATAGAGATGTGCAATAACGAGTTAGAAATGCTGAAAATGGCTTTAAAGTGCTTAGGGATTTGCAAAAATGGGTTAGAAACGGCCAAAAATGCCATTCAAAATTGCTTAGAGATGTGCAAACATGGGTTAGAAACGTCCAAAAATGCCATTCAAAATTGCTTCGAGATGTGCAAACATGGGTTAGAAATGCTAAAAATGGCTTGAAAGTGCTTAGACATTAGCAAGAAAGGGTTAGAAATGGCCAAAAATGGCTTCAAAATGGTTAGAGATGCACAAACTGCATAGAAAAGGACAAAAAAGTCTTAAAAATGCTTAGAGATCTGCAACAATGGGTTAGAAACGGCCAAAAATGCCATTCAAAATTGCTTAGAGATGTGCAAACATGGGTTACAAATGCCAAAAATGGCTTTAAAGTGCTTTGGGATTTGCAAAAATTGGTTAGAAATGGCCAAAATGGCTTTAAAGTGCTTAGACATTAGCAAAAAAAGGTTAGAAATGGCCAAAAATGGCTTTGAAATGGGTAGAGATGTGCAAACTGGAAAGAAAAAGCCAAAAAAGGCTTTAAAGTGCTTAGGGATTTGCAAAAATGGGTTAGAAACGGCCAAAAATGCCATTCAAAATTGCTTAGAGATGTGCAAACATGGGTTAGAAACGTCCAAAAATGCCATTCAAAATTGCTTCGAGATGTGCAAACATGGGTTAGAAATGCTAAAAATGGCTTGAAAGTGCTTAGAGATTTGCAAACATGGGTTAGAAATGCTAAAAACCGCTTTAAAGTGCTTAGAGATTTGCAAAAAAGGGTTAGAAATGGCCAAAAATGGCTTCAAAATGGTTAGAGATGTGCAAACTGGATAGAAAAGGCCAAAAAAGGCATAAAAGTTCGTAGAGATCTGCAAAAATGGGTTAGAAACAGCGAAAAATGCAATTCAGAATTGCTTAGGGATGAGCAAACATGAGTTAGAAATGGCCAAAAATGGCTTCAAAATTGTTAGAGATGTGCAGACGGGATAGAAAAGGCCAAAAAAGGCTTAAAAGTTCGTAGAGATCGGCAAAAATGGGTTAGAAATGGCCAAAAATGTCATTCAAAATTGCTTAGAGATGAGCAAGCATGGGTTAGAAATGGCCAAAAATGGTTTAAAAGTGCTTAGAGATGTGCAAAAATGGGTTCGAAATGCCAAACATGGCTTTAAAGTGCTTAGGGATTTGCAAAAATGGTTAGAAACGGCCAAAAATGCCATTCAAAATTGCTTAGAGATGTGCAAACATGGGTTAGAAATGGACAAAAAATGGTTTAAAAGTGCTTAGAGATGTGCAAAAATGGGTTAGGAATTGCCAAAATGGCTTAAAAGTGCATAATGATGTGCAATAATGAGTTAGAAATGCTGAAAATGGCTTTAAAGTGCTTAGGGATTTGCAAAAATGGGTTAGAAACGGCCAAAAATGCCATTCAAAATTGCTTAGAGATGTGCAAACATGGGTTAGAAACGTCCAAAAATGCCATTCAAAATTGCTTCGAGATGTGCAAACATGGGTTAGAAATGCTAAAAATGGCTTGAAAGTGCTTAGACATTAGCAAAAAAGGGTTAGAAATGGCCAAAAATGGCTTCAAAATGGTTAGAGATGCACAAACTGCATAGAAAAGGACAAAAAAGTCTTAAAAATGCTTAGAGATCTGCAACAATGGGTTAGAAACGGCCAAAAATGCCATTCAAAATTGCTTAGAGATGTGCAAACATGGGTTACAAAAGCCAAAAATGGCTTTAAAGTGCTTTGGGATTTGCAAAAATTGGTTAGAAATGGCCAAAATGGCTTTAAAGTGCTTAGACATTAGCAAAAAAGGGTTAGAAATGGCCAAAAATGGCTTTAAAATGGGTAGAGATGTGCAAACTGGAAAGAAAAAGCCAAAAAAGGCTTTAAAGTGCTTAGGGATTTGCAAAAATGGGTTAGAAACGGCCAAAAATGCCATTCAAAATTGCTTAGAGATGTGCAAACATGGGTTAGAAACGTCCAAAAATGCCATTCAAAATTGCTTAGAGATGTGCAAACATGGGTTAGAAATGCTAAAAATGGCTTGAAAGTGCTTAGACATTAGCAAAAAAGGGTTAGAAATGGCCAAAAATGGCTTCAAAATGGTTAGAGATGCACAAACTGCATAGAAAAGGACAAAAAAGTCTTAAAAATGCTTAGAGATCTGCAACAATGGGTTAGAAACGGCCAAAAATGCCATTCAAAATTGCTTAGAGATGTGCAAACATGGGTTACAAATGCCAAAAATGGCTTGAAAGTGCTTAGACATTAGCAAAAAAGGGTTAGAAATGGCCAAAAATGGCTTTGAAATGGGTAGAGATGTGCAAACTGGAAAGAAAAAGCCAAAAAAGGCTTTAAAGTGCTTAGGGATTTGCAAAAATGGGTTAGAAACGGCCAAAAATGCCATTCAAAATTGCTTAGAGATGTGCAAACATGGGTTAGAAACGTCCAAAAATGCCATTCAAAATTGCTTAGAGATGTGCAAACATGGGTTAGAAATGCTAAAAATGGCTTGAAAGTGCTTAGGGATTTGCAAAAATGGGTTAGAAATGCTAAAAATGGCTTTAAAGTGCTTAGAGATTTGCAAAAAAGGGTTAGAAATGGCCAAAAATGGCTTCAAAATGGTTAGAGATGTGCAAACTGGATAGAAAAGGCCAAAAAAGGCATAAAAGTTCGTAGAGATCTGCAAAAATGGGATAGAAATGGCCAAAAATATCATTCAAAATTGCTTAGAGATGAGCAAGCATGGGTTAGAAATGGCCAAAAATGGTTTAAAAGTGCTTAGAGATGTGCAAAAATGGGTTCGAAATGCCAAACATGGCTTTAAAGTGCTTAGAGATTTCCAAAAACGGGTTAGAAATGCCAAAAATGGCTTTAAAGTGCTTAGGGATTTGCAAAAATGGTTAGAAACGGCCAAAAATGCCATTCAAAATTGCTTAGAGATGTGCAAACATGGGTTAGAAACGTCCAAAAATGCCATTCAAAATTGCTTCGAGACGTGAAAACATGGGTTAGAAATGCTAAAAATGGCTTGAAAGTGCTTAGACATTAGCAAAAAAGGGTTAGAAATGGCCAAAAATGGCTTCAAAATGGTTAGAGATGCACAAACTGCATAGAAAAGGACAAAAAAGTCTTAAAAATGCTTAGAGATCTGCAACAATGGGTTAGAAACGGCCAAAAATGCCATTCAAAATTGCTTAGAGATGTGCAAACATGGGTTACAAATGCCAAAAATGGCTTTAAAGTGCTTTGGGATTTGCAAAAATTGGTTAGAAATTGCCAAAATGGCTTTAAAGTGCTTAGACATTAGCAAAAAAGGGTTAGAAATTGCCAAAAATGGCTTTGAAATGGGTAGAGATGTGCAAACTGGAAAGAAAAAGCCAAAAAAGGCTTTAAAGTGCTTAGGGATTTGCAAAAATGGGTTAGAAACGGCCAAAAATGCCATTCAAAATTGCTTAGAGATGTGCAAACAAGGGTTAGAAACGTCCAAAAATGCCATTCAAAATTGCTTAGAGATGTGCAAACATGGGTTAGAAATGCTAAAAATGGCTTGAAAGTGCTTAGAGATTTGCAAAAATGGGTTAGAAATGCTAAAAATGGCTTTAAAGTGCTTAGAGATTTGCAAAAAAGGGTTAGAAATGGCCAAAAATGGCTTCAAAATGGTTAGAGATGTGCAAACTGGATAGAAAAGGCCAAAAAAGGCATAAAAGTTCGTAGAGATCTGCAAAAATGGGATAGAAACAGCGAAAAATGCAATTCAGAATTGCTTAGGGATGAGCAAACATGAGTTAGAAAAGGCCAAAAATGGCTTCAAAATTGTTAGAGATGTGCAGACGGGATAGAAAAGGCCAAAAAAGGCTTAAAAGTTCGTAGAGATCGGCAAAAATTTGATAGAAACAGCGAAAAATGCAATTCAGAATTGCTTAGGGATGAGCAAACATGAGTTAGAAATGGCCAAAAATGGCTTCAAAATTGTTAGAGATGTGCAGACGGGATAGAAAAGGCCAAAAAAGGCTTAAAAGTTCGTAGAGATCGGCAAAAATGGGTTAGAAATGGCCAAAAATGTCATTCAAAATTGCTTAGAGATGAGCAAGCATGGGTTAGAAATGGCCAAAAATGGTTTAAAAGTACTTAGAGATGTGCAAAAATGGGTTCGAAATGCCAAACATGGCTTTAAAGTGCTTAGAGATTTCCAAAAACGGGTTAGAAATGCCAAAAATGGCTTTAAAGTGCTTAGGGATTTGCAAAAATGGTTAGAAACGGCCAAAAATGCCATTCAAAATTGCTTAGAGATGTGCAAACATGGGTTAGAAATGGACAAAAAATGGTTTAAAAGTGCTTAGAGATGTGCAAAAATGGGTTAGGAATGGCCAAAATGGCTTAAAAGTGCATAGAGATGTGCAATAACGAGTTAGAAATGCTGAAAATGGCTTTAAAGTGCTTAGGGATTTGCAAAAATGGGTTAGAAACGGCCAAAAATGCCATTCAAAATTGCTTAGAGATGTGCAAACATGGGTTAGAAACGTCCAAAAATGCCATTCAAAATTGCTTCGAGATGTGCAAACATGGGTTAGAAATGCTAAAAATGGCTTGAAAGTGCTTAGACATTAGCAAGAAAGGGTTAGAAATGGCCAAAAATGGCTTCAAAATGGTTAGAGATGCACAAACTGCATAGAAAAGGACAAAAAAGTCTTAAAAATGCTTAGAGATCTGCAACAATGGGTTAGAAACGGCCAAAAATGCCATTCAAAATTGCTTAGAGATGTGCAAACATGGGTTACAAATGCCAAAAATGGCTTTAAAGTGCTTTGGGATTTGCAAAAATTGGTTAGAAATGGCCAAAATGGCTTTAAAGTGCTTAGACATTAGCAAAAAAAGGTTAGAAATGGCCAAAAATGGCTTTGAAATGGGTAGAGATGTGCAAACTGGAAAGAAAAAGCCAAAAAAGGCTTTAAAGTGCTTAGGGATTTGCAAAAATGGGTTAGAAACGGCCAAAAATGCCATTCAAAATTGCTTAGAGATGTGCAAACATGGGTTAGAAACGTCCAAAAATGCCATTCAAAATTGCTTCGAGATGTGCAAACATGGGTTAGAAATGCTAAAAATGGCTTGAAAGTGCTTAGAGATTTGCAAACATGGGTTAGAAATGCTAAAAACCGCTTTAAAGTGCTTAGAGATTTGCAAAAAAGGGTTAGAAATGGCCAAAAATGGCTTCAAAATGGTTAGAGATGTGCAAACTGGATAGAAAAGGCCAAAAAAGGCATAAAAGTTCGTAGAGATCTGCAAAAATGGGTTAGAAACAGCGAAAAATGCAATTCAGAATTGCTTAGGGATGAGCAAACATGAGTTAGAAATGGCCAAAAATGGCTTCAAAATTGTTAGAGATGTGCAGACGGGATAGAAAAGGCCAAAAAAGGCTTAAAAGTTCGTAGAGATCGGCAAAAATGGGTTAGAAATGGCCAAAAATGTCATTCAAAATTGCTTAGAGATGAGCAAGCATGGGTTAGAAATGGCCAAAAATGGTTTAAAAGTGCTTAGAGATGTGCAAAAATGGGTTCGAAATGCCAAACATGGCTTTAAAGTGCTTAGAGATTTCCAAAAACGGGTTAGAAATGCCAAAAATGGCTTTAAAGTGCTTAGGGATTTGCAAAAATGGTTAGAAACGGCCAAAAATGCCATTCAAAATTGCTTAGAGATGTGCAAACATGGGTTAGAAATGGACAAAAAATGGTTTAAAAGTGCTTAGAGATGTGCAAAAATGGGTTAGGAATGGCCAAAATGGCTTAAAAGTGCATAGAGATGTGCAATAACGAGTTAGAAATGCTGAAAATGGCTTTAAAGTGCTTAGGGATTTGCAAAAATGGGTTAGAAACGGCCAAAAATGCCATTCAAAATTGCTTAGAGATGTGCAAACATGGGTTAGAAACGTCCAAAAATGCCATTCAAAATTGCTTAGAGATGTGCAAACATGGGTTAGAAATGCTAAAAATGGCTTGAAAGTGCTTAGACATTAGCAAAAAAGGGTTAGAAATGGCCAAAAATGGCTTCAAAATGGTTAGAGATGCACAAACTGCATAGAAAAGGACAAAAAAAGTCTTAAAAATGCTTAGAGATCTGCAACAATGGGTTAGAAACGGCCAAAAATGCCATTCAAAATTGCTTAGAGATGTGCAAACATGGGTTACAAAAGCCAAAAATGGCTTTAAAGTGCTTTGGGATTTGCAAAAATTGGTTAGAAATTGCCAAAATGGCTTTAAAGTGCTTAGACATTAGCAAAAAAAGGGTTAGAATTGGCCAAAAATGGCTTTAAAATGGGTAGAGATGTGCAAACTGGAAAGAAAAAGCCAAAAAAGGCTTTAAAGTGCTTAGGGATTTGCAAAAATGGGTTAGAAACGGCCAAAAATGCCATTCAAAATTGCTTAGAGATCTGCAAACATGGGTTAGAAACGTCCAAAAATGCCATTCAAAATTGCTTAGAGATGTGCAAACATGGGTTAGAAATGCTAAAAATGGCTTGAAAGTGCTTAGAGATTTGCAAAAATGGGTTAGAAATGCTAAAAATGGCTTTAAAGTGCTTAGAGATTTGCAAAAAAGGGTTAGAAATGGCCAAAAATGGCTTCAAAATGGTTAGAGATGTGCAAACTGGATAGAAAAGGCCAAAAAAGGCATAAAAGTTCGTAGAGATCTGCAAAAATGGGATAGAAACAGCGAAAAATGCAATTCAGAATTGCTTAGTGATGAGCAAACATGAGTTAGAAATGGCCAAAAATGGCTTCAAAATTGTTAGAGATGTGCAGACGGGATAGAAAAGGCCAAAAAAGGCTTAAAAGTTCGTAGAGATCGGCAAAAATGGGTTAGAAATGGCCAAAAATGTCATTCAAAATTGCTTAGAGATGAGCAAGCATGGGTTAGAAATGGCCAAAAATGGTTTAAAAGTGCTTAGAGATGTGCAAAAATGGGTTCGAAATGCCAAACATGGCTTTAAAGTGCTTAGAGATTTCCAAAAACGGGTTAGAAATGCCAAAAATGGCTTTAAAGTGCTTAGGGATTTGCAAAAATGGTTAGAAACGGCCAAAAATGCCATTCAAAATTGCTTAGAGATGTGCAAACATGGGTTAGAAATGGACAAAAAATGGTTTAAAAGTGCATAGAGATGTGCAAAAATGGGTTAGGAATGGCCAAAATGGCTTAAAAGTGCATAGAGATGTGCAATAACGAGTTAGAAATGCTGAAAATGGCTTTAAAGTGCTTAGGGATTTGCAAAAATGGGTTAGAAACGGCCAAAAATGCCATTCAAAATTGCTTAGAGATGTGCAAACATGGGTTAGAAACGTCCAAAAATGCCATTCAAAATTGCTTCGAGATGTGCAAACATGGGTTAGAAATGCTAAAAATGGCTTGAAAGTGCTTAGACATTAGCAAAAAAGGGTTAGAAATGGCCAAAAATGGCTTCAAAATGGTTAGAGATGCACAAACTGCATAGAAAAGGACAAAAAAGTCTTAAAAATGCTTAGAGATCTGCAACAATGGGTTAGAAACGGCCAAAAATGCCATTCAAAATTGCTTAGAGATGTGCAAACATGGGTTACAAATGCCGAAAATGGCTTTAAAGTGCTTTGAGATTTGCAAAAATTGGTTAGAAATTGCCAAAATGGCTTTAAAGTGCTTAGACATTAGCAAAAAAGGGTTAGAAATGGCCAAAAATGGCTTTGAAATGGGTAGAGATGTGCAAACTGGAAAGAAAAAGCCAAAAAAGGCTTTAAAGTGCTTTGGGATTTGCAAAAATGGGTTAGAAACGGCCAAAAATGCCATTCAAAATTGCTTAGAGATGTGCAAACATGGGTTAGAAACGTCCAAAAATGCCATTCAAAATTGCTTAGAGATGTGCAAACATGGGTTAGAAATGCTAAAAATGGCTTGAAAGTGCTTAGAGATTTGCAAAAATGGGTTAGAAATGCTAAAAATGGCTTTAAAGTGCTTAGAGATTTGCAAAAAAGGGTTAGAAATGGCCAAAAATGGCTTCAAAATGGTTAGAGATGTGCAAACTGGATAGAAAAGGCCAAAAAAGGCATAAAAGTTCGTAGAGATCTGCAAAAATGGGATAGAAACAGCGAAAAATGCAATTCAGAATTGCTTAGGGATGAGCAAACATGAGTTAGAAATGGCCAAAAATGGCTTCAAAATTGTTAGAGATGTGCAGACGGGATAGAAAAGGCCAAAAAAGGCTTAAAAGTTCGTAGAGATCGGCAAAAATGGGTTAGAAATGGCCAAAAATGTCATTCAAAATTGCTTAGAGATGAGCAAGCATGGGTTAGAAATGGCCAAAAATGGTTTAAAAGTGCTTAGAGATGTGCAAAAATGGGTTCGAAATGCCAAACATGGCTTTAAAGTGCTTAGAGATTTCCAAAAACGGGTTAGAAATGCCAAAAATGGCTTTAAAGTGCTTAGAGATTTCCAAAAACGGGTTAGAAATGCCAAAAATGGCTTTAAAGTGCTTAGGGATTTGCAAAAATGGTTAGAAACGGCCAAAAATGCCATTCAAAATTGCTTAGAGATGTGCAAACATGGGTTAGAAATGGACAAAAAATGGTTTAAAAGTGCATAGAGATGTGCAAAAATGGGTTAGGAATGGCCAAAATGGCTTAAAAGTGCATAGAGATGTGCAATAACGAGTTAGAAATGCTGAAAATGGCTTTAAAGTGCTTAGGGATTTGCAAAAATGGGTTAGAAACGGCCAAAAATGCCATTCAAAATTGCTTAGAGATGTGCAAACATGGGTTAGAAACGTCCAAAAATGCCATTCAAAATTGCTTCGAGATGTGCAAACATGGGTTAGAAATGCTAAAAATGGCTTGAAAGTGCTTAGACATTAGCAAAAAAGGGTTAGAAATGGCCAAAAATGGCTTCAAAATGGTTAGAGATGCACAAACTGCATAGAAAAGGACAAAAAAGTCTTAAAAATGCTTAGAGATCTGCAACAATGGGTTAGAAACGGCCAAAAATGCCATTCAAAATTGCTTAGAGATGTGCAAACATGGGTTACAAATGCCGAAAATGGCTTTAAAGTGCTTTGAGATTTGCAAAAATTGGTTAGAAATTGCCAAAATGGCTTTAAAGTGCTTAGACATTAGCAAAAAAGGGTTAGAAATGGCCAAAAATGGCTTTGAAATGGGTAGAGATGTGCAAACTGGAAAGAAAAAGCCAAAAAAGGCTTTAAAGTGCTTAGGGATTTGCAAAAATGGGTTAGAAACGGCCAAAAATGCCATTCAAAATTGCTTAGAGATGTGCAAACATGGGTTAGAAACGTCCAAAAATGCCATTCAAAATTGCTTAGAGATGTGCAAACATGGGTTAGAAATGCTAAAAATGGCTTGAAAGTGCTTAGAGATTTGCAAAAATGGGTTAGAAATGCTAAAAATGGCTTTAAAGTGCTTAGAGATTTGCAAAAAAGGGTTAGAAATGGCCAAAAATGGCTTCAAAATGGTTAGAGATGTGCAAACTGGATAGAAAAGGCCAAAAAAGGCATAAAAGTTCGTAGAGATCTGCAAAAATGGGATAGAAACAGCGAAAAATGCAATTCAGAATTGCTTAGGGATGAGCAAACATGAGTTAGAAATGGCCAAAAATGGCTTCAAAATTGTTAGAGATGTGCAGACGGGATAGAAAAGGCCAAAAAAGGCTTAAAAGTTCGTAGAGATCGGCAAAAATGGGTTAGAAATGGCCAAAAATGTCATTCAAAATTGCTTAGAGATGAGCAAGCATGGGTTAGAAATGGCCAAAAATGGTTTAAAAGTGCTTAGAGATGTGCAAAAATGGGTTCGAAATGCCAAACATGGCTTTAAAGTGCTTAGAGATTTCCAAAAACGGGTTAGAAATGCCAAAAATGGCTTTAAAGTGCTTAGGGATTTGCAAAAATGGTTAGAAACGGCCAAAAATGCCATTCAAAATTGCTTAGAGATGTGCAAACATGGGTTAGAAATGGACAAAAAATGGTTTAAAAGTGCTTAGAGATGTGCAAAAATGGGTTAGGAATGGCCAAAATGGCTTAAAAGTGCATAGAGATGTGCAATAACGAGTTAGAAATGCTGAAAATGGCTTTAAAGTGCTTAGGGATTTGCAAAAATGGGTTAGAAACGGCCAAAAATGCCATTCAAAATTGCTTAGAGATGTGCAAACATGGGTTAGAAACGTCCAAAAATGCCATTCAAAATTGCTTAGAGATGTGCAAACATGGGTTAGAAATGCTAAAAATGGCTTGAAAGTGCTTAGACATTAGCAAAAAAGGGTTAGAAATGGCCAAAAATGGCTTCAAAATGGTTAGAGATGCACAAACTGCATAGAAAAGGACAAAAAAGTCTTAAAAATGCTTAGAGATCTGCAACAATGGGTTAGAAACGGCCAAAAATGCCATTCAAAATTGCTTAGAGATGTGCAAACATGGGTTACAAAAGCCAAAAATGGCTTTAAAGTGCTTTGGGATTTGCAAAAATTGGTTAGAAATTGCCAAAATGGCTTTAAAGTGCTTAGACATTAGCAAAAAAAGGGTTAGAATTGGCCAAAAATGGCTTTAAAATGGGTAGAGATGTGCAAACTGGAAAGAAAAAGCCAAAAAAGGCTTTAAAGTGCTTAGGGATTTGCAAAAATGGGTTAGAAACGTCCAAAAATGCCATTCAAAATTGCTTAGAGATATGCAAACATGGGTTAGAAACGTCCAAAAATGCCATTCAAAATTGCTTAGAGATGTGCAAACATGGGTTAGAAATGCTAAAAATGGCTTGAAAGTGCTTAGAGATTTGCAAAAATGGGTTAGAAATGCTAAAAATGGCTTTAAAGTGCTTAGAGATTTGCAAAAAAGGGTTAGAAATGGCCAAAAATGGCTTCAAAATGGTTAGAGATGTGCAAACTGGATAGAAAAGGCCAAAAAAGGCATAAAAGTTCGTAGAGATCTGCAAAAATGGGATAGAAACAGCGAAAAATGCAATTCAGAATTGCTTAGGGATGAGCAAACATGAGTTAGAAATGGCCAAAAATGGCTTCAAAATTGTTAGAGATGTGCAGACGGGATAGAAAAGGCCAAAAAAGGCTTAAAAGTTCGTAGAGATCGGCAAAAATGGGTTAGAAATGGCCAAAAATGTCATTCAAAATTGCTTAGAGATGAGCAAGCATGGGTTAGAAATGGCCAAAAATGGTTTAAAAGTGCTTAGAGATGTGCAAAAATGGGTTCGAAATGCCAAACATGGCTTTAAAGTGCTTAGAGATTTCCAAAAACGGGTTAGAAATGCCAAAAATGGCTTTAAAGTGCTTAGGGATTTGCAAAAATGGTTAGAAACGGCCAAAAATGCCATTCAAAATTGCTTAGAGATGTGCAAACATGGGTTAGAAATGGACAAAAAATGGTTTAAAAGTGCTTAGAGATGTGCAAAAATGGGTTAGGAATGGCCAAAATGGCTTAAAAGTGCATAGAGATGTGCAATAACGAGTTAGAAATGCTGAAAATGGCTTTAAAGTGCTTAGGGATTTGCAAAAATGGGTTAGAAACGGCCAAAAATGCCATTCAAAATTGCTTAGAGATGTGCAAACATGGGTTAGAAACGTCCAAAAATGCCATTCAAAATTGCTTCGAGATGTGCAAACATGGGTTAGAAATGCTAAAAATGGCTTGAAAGTGCTTAGACATTAGCAAAAAAGGGTTAGAAATGGCCAAAAATGGCTTCAAAATGGTTAGAGATGCACAAACTGCATAGAAAAGGACAAAAAAGTCTTAAAAATGCTTAGAGATCTGCAACAATGGGTTAGAAACGGCCAAAAATGCCATTCAAAATTGCTTAGAGATGTGCAAACATGGGTTACAAAAGCCAAAAATGGCTTTAAAGTGCTTTGGGATTTGCAAAAATGGGTTAGAAATTGCCAAAATGGCTTTAAAGTGCTTAGACATTAGCAAAAAAGGGTTAGAAATGGCCAAAAATGGCTTTAAAATGGGTAGAGATGTGCAAACTGGAAAGAAAAAGCCAAAAAAGGCTTTAAAGTGCTTAGGGATTTGCAAACATGGGTTAGAAACGTCCAAAAATGCCATTCAAAATTGCTTAGAGATGTGCAAACATGGGTTAGAAATGCTAAAAATGGCTTGAAAGTGCTTAGAGATTTGCAAAAATGGGTTAGAAATGCTAAAAATGGCTTTAAAGTGCTTAGAGATTTGCAAAAAAGGGTTAGAAATGGCCAAAAATGGCTTCAAAATGGTTAGAGATGTGCAAACTGGATAGAAAAGGCCAAAAAAGGCATAAATGTTCGTAGAGATCTGCAAAAATGGGTTAGAAATGGCCAAAAATGTCATTCAAAATTGCTTAGAGATGAGCAAGCATGGGTTAGAAATGGCCAAAAATGGTTTAAAAGTGCTTAGAGATGTGCAAAAATGGGTTCGAAATGCCAAACATGGCTTTAAAGTGCTTAGAGATTTCCAAAAACGGGTTAGAAATGCCAAAAATGGCTTTAAAGTGCTTAGGGATTTGCAAAAATGGTTAGAAACGGCCAAAAATGCCATTCAAAATTGCTTAGAGATGTGCAAACATGGGTTAGAAATGGACAAAAAATGGTTTAAAAGTGCTTAGAGATGTGCAAAAATGGGTTAGGAATGGCCAAAATGGCTTAAAAGTGCATAGAGATGTGCAATAACGAGTTAGAAATGCTGAAAATGGCTTTAAAGTGCTTAGGGATTTGCAAAAACGGGTTAGAAACGGCCAAAAATGCCATTCAAAATTGCTTAGGGATGTGCAAACATGGGTTAGAAACGTCCAAAAATGCCATTCAAAATTGCTTCGAGATGTGCAAACATGGGTTAGAAATGCTAAAAATGGCTTGAAAGTGCTTAGACATTAGCAAAAAAGGGTTAGAAATGGCCAAAAATGGCTTCAAAATGGTTAGAGATGCACAAACTGCATAGAAAAGGACAAAAAAGTCTTAAAAATGCTTAGAGATCTGCAACAATGGGTTAGAAACGGCCAAAAATGCCATTCAAAATTGCTTAGAGATGTGCAAACATGGGTTACAAAAGCCAAAAATGGCTTTAAAGTGCTTTGGGATTTGCAAAAATTGGTTAGAAATTGCCAAAATGGCTTTAAAGTGCTTAGACATTAGCAAAAAAGGGTTAGAAATGGCCAAAAATGGCTTTAAAATGGGTAGAGATGTGCAAACTGGAAAGAAAAAGCCAAAAAAGGCTTTAAAGTGCTTAGGGATTTGCAAACATGGGTTAGAAACGTCCAAAAATGCCATTCAAAATTGCTTAGAGATGTGCAAACATGGGTTAGAAATGCTAAAAATGGCTTGAAAGTGCTTAGAGATTTGCAAAAATGGGTTAGAAATGCTAAAAATGGCTTTAAAGTGCTTAGAGATTTGCAAAAAAGGGTTAGAAATGGCCAAAAATGGCTTCAAAATGGTTAGAGATGTGCAAACTGGATAGAAAAGGCCAAAAAAGGCATAAAAGTTCGTAGAGATCTGCAAAAATGGGTTAGAAATGGCCAAAAATGTCATTCAAAATTGCTTAGAGATGAGCAAGCATGGGTTAGAAATGGCCAAAAATGGTTTAAAAGTGCTTAGAGATGTGCAAAAATGGGTTCGAAATGCCAAACATGGCTTTAAAGTGCTTAGAGATTTCCAAAAACGGGTTAGAAATGCCAAAAATGGCTTTAAAGTGCTTAGGGATTTGCAAAAATGGTTAGAAACGGCCAAAAATGCCATTCAAAATTGCTTAGAGATGTGCAAACATGGGTTAGAAATGGACAAAAAATGGTTTAAAAGTGCTTAGAGATGTGCAAAAATGGGTTAGGAATGGCCAAAATGGCTTAAAAGTGCATAGAGATGTGCAATAACGAGTTAGAAATGCTGAAAATGGCTTTAAAGTGCTTAGGGATTTGCAAAAATGGGTTAGAAACGGCCAAAAATGCCATTCAAAATTGCTTAGGGATGTGCAAACATGGGTTAGAAACGTCCAAAAATGCCATTCAAAATTGCTTCGAGATGTGCAAACATGGGTTAGAAATGCTAAAAATGGCTTGAAAGTGCTTAGACATTAGCAAAAAAGGGTTAGAAATGGCCAAAAATGGCTTCAAAATGGTTAGAGATGCACAAACTGCATAGAAAAGGACAAAAAAGTCTTAAAAATGCTTAGAGATCTGCAACAATGGGTTAGAAACGGCCAAAAATGCCATTCAAAATTGCTTAGAGATGTGCAAACATGGGTTACAAAAGCCAAAAATGGCTTTAAAGTGCTTTGGGATTTGCAAAAATTGGTTCGAAATTGCCAAAATGGCTTTAAAGTGCTTAGACATTAGCAAAAAAGGGTTAGAAATGGCCAAAAATGGCTTTAAAATGGGTAGAGATGTGCAAACTGGAAAGAAAAAGCCAAAAAAGGCTTTAAAGTGCTTAGGGATTTGCAAACATGGGTTAGAAACGTCCAAAAATGCCATTCAAAATTGCTTAGAGATGTGCAAACATGGGTTAGAAATGCTAAAAATGGCTTGAAAGTGCTTCGAGATTTGCAAAAATGGGTTAGAAATGCTAAAAATGGCTTGAAAGTGCTTAGAGATTTGCAAAAAAGGGTTAGAAATGGCCAAAAATGGCTTCAAAATGGTTAGAGATGTGCAAACTGGATAGAAAAGGCCAAAAAAGGCATAAAAGTTCGTAGAGATCTGCAAAAATGGGATAGAAACAGCGAAAAATGCAATTCAGAATTGCTTAGGGACGAGCAAACATGAGTTAGAAATGGCCAAAAATGGCTTCAAAATTGTTAGAGATGTGCAGACGGGATAGAAAAGGCCAAAAAAGGCTTAAAAGTTCGTAGAGATCGGCAAAAATGGGTTAGAAATGGCCAAAAATGTCATTCAAAATTGCTTAGAGATGAGCAAGCATGGGTTAGAAATGGCCAAAAATGGTTTAAAAGTGCTTAGAGATGTGCAAAAATGGGTTCGAAATGCCAAACATGGCTTTAAAGTGCTTAGAGATTTCCAAAAACGGGTTAGAAATGCCAAAAATGGCTTTAAAGTGCTTAGGGATTTGCAAAAATGGTTAGAAACGGCCAAAAATGCCATTCAAAATTGCTTAGAGATGTGCAAACATGGGTTAGAAATGGACAAAAAATGGTTTAAAAGTGCTTAGAGATGTGCAAAAATGGGTTAGGAATGGCCAAAATGGCTTAAAAGTGCATAGAGATGTGCAATAACGAGTTAGAAATGCTGAAAATGGCTTTAAAGTGCTTAGGGATTTGCAAAAATGGGTTAGAAACGGCCAAAAATGCCATTCAAAATTGCTTAGAGATGTGCAAACATGGGTTAGAAACGTCCAAAAATGCCATTCAAAATTGCTTCGAGATGTGCAAACATGGGTTAGAAATGCTAAAAATGGCTTGAAAGTGCTTAGACATTAGCAAAAAAGGGTTAGAAATGGCCAAAAATGGCTTCAAAATGGTTAGAGATGCACAAACTGCATAGAAAAGGACAAAAAAGTCTTAAAAATGCTTAGAGATCTGCAACAATGGGTTAGAAACGGCCAAAAATGCCATTCAAAATTGCTTAGAGATGTGCAAACATGGGTTACAAAAGCCAAAAATGGCTTTAAAGTGCTTTGGGATTTGCAAAAATTGGTTAGAGATTGCCAAAATGGCTTTAAAGTGCTTAGACATTAGCAAAAAAGGGTTAGAAATGGCCAAAAATGGCTTTAAAATGGGTAGAGATGTGCAAACTGGAAAGAAAAAGCCAAAAAAGGCTTTAAAGTGCTTAGGGATTTGCAAACATGGGTTAGAAACGTCCAAAAATGCCATTCAAAATTGCTTAGAGATGTGCAAACATGGGTTAGAAATTCTAAAAATGGCTTGAAAGTGCTTAGAGATTTGCAAAAATGGGTTAGAAATGCTAAAAATGGCTTTAAAGTGCTTAGAGATTTGCAAAAAAGGGTTAGAAATGGCCAAAAATGGCTTCAAAATGGTTAGAGATGTGCAAACTGGATAGAAAAGGCCAAAAAAGGCATAAAAGTTCGTAGAGATCTGCAAAAATGGGTTAGAAATGGCCAAAAATGTCATTCAAAATTGCTTAGAGATGAGCAAGCATGGGTTAGAAATGGCCAAAAATGGTTTAAAAGTGCTTAGAGATGTGCAAAAATGGGTTCGAAATGCCAAACATGGCTTTAAAGTGCTTAGAGATTTCCAAAAACGGGTTAGAAATGCCAAAAATGGCTTTAAAGTGCTTAGGGATTTGCAAAAATGGTTAGAAACGGCCAAAAATGCCATTCAAAATTGCTTAGAGATGTGCAAACATGGGTTAGAAATGGACAAAAAATGGTTTAAAAGTGCTTAGAGATGTGCAAAAATGGGTTAGGAATGGCCAAAATGGCTTAAAAGTGCATAGAGATGTGCAATAACGAGTTAGAAATGCTGAAAATGGCTTTAAAGTGCTTAGGGATTTGCAAAAATGGGTTAGAAACGGCCAAAAATGCCATTCAAAATTGCTTAGAGATGTGCAAACATGGGTTAGAAACGTCCAAAAATGCCATTCAAAATTGCTTCGAGATGTGCAAACATGGGTTAGAAATGCTAAAAATGGCTTGAAAGTGCTTAGACATTAGCAAAAAAGGGTTAGAAATGGCCAAAAATGGCTTCAAAATGGTTAGAGATGCACAAACTGCATAGAAAAGGACAAAAAACTCTTAAAAATGCTTAGAGATCTGCAACAATGGGTTAGAAACGGCCAAAAATGCCATTCAAAATTGCTTAGAGATGTGCAAACATGGGTTACAAATGCCGAAAATGGCTTTAAAGTGCTTTGGGATTTGCAAAAATTGGTTAGAAATTGCCAAAATGGCTTTAAAGTGCTTAGACATTAGCAAAAAAGGGTTAGAAATGGCCAAAAATGGCTTTAAAATGGGTAGAGATGTGCAAACTGGAAAGAAAAAGCCAAAAAAGGCTTTAAAGTGCTTAGGGATTTGCAAAAATGGGTTAGAAACGGCCAAAAATGCCATTCAAAATTGCTTAGAGATGTGCAAACATGGGTTAGAAACGTCCAAAAATGCCATTCAAAATTGCTTAGAGATGTGCAAACATGGGTTAGAAATGCTAAAAATGGCTTGAAAGTGCTTAGAGATTTGCAAAAATGGGTTAGAAATGCTAAAAATGGCTTTAAAGTGCTTAGAGATTTGCAAAAAAGGGTTAGAAATGGCCAAAAATGGCTTCAAAATGGTTAGAGATGTGCAAACTGGATAGAAAAGGCCAAAAAAGGCATAAAAGTTCGTAGAGATCTGCAAAAATGGGATAGAAACAGCGAAAAATGCAATTCAGAATTGCTTAGGGATGAGCAAACATGAGTTAGAAATGGCCAAAAATGGCTTCAAAATTGTTAGAGATGTGCAGACGGGATAGAAAAGGCCAAAAAAGGCTTAAAAGTTCGTAGAGATCGGCAAAAATGGGTTAGAAATGGCCAAAAATGTCATTCAAAATTGCTTAGAGATGAGCAAGCATGGGTTAGAAATGGCCAAAAATTGTTTAAAAGTGCTTAGAGATGTGCAAAAATGGGTTCGAAATGCCAAACATGGCTTTAAAGTGCTTAGAGATTTCCAAAAACGGGTTAGAAATGCCAAAAATGGCTTTAAAGTGCTTAGGGATTTGCAAAAATGGTTAGAAACGGCCAAAAATGACATTCAAAATTGCTTAGAGATGTGCAAACATGGGTTAGAAATGGACAAAAAATGGTTTAAAAGTGCTTAGAGATGTGCAAAAATGGGTTAGGAATGGCCAAAATGGCTTAAAAGTGCATAGAGATGTGCAATAACGAGTTAGAAATGCTGAAAATGGCTTTAAAGTGCTTCGGGATTTGCAAAAATGGGTTAGAAACGGTCAAAAATGCCATTCAAAATTGCTTAGAGATGTGCAAACATGGGTTAGAAACGTCCAAAAATAACATTCAAAATTGCTTCGAGATGTGCAAACATGGGTTAGAAATGCTAAAAATGGCTTGAAAGTGCTTAGACATTAGCAAAAAAGGGTTAGAAATGGCCAAAAATGGCTTCAAAATGGTTAGAGATGCACAAACTGCATAGAAAAGGACAAAAAAGTCTTAAAAATGCTTAGAGATCTGCAACAATGGGTTAGAAACGGCCAAAAATGCCATTCAAAATTGCTTAGAGATGTGCAAACATGGGTTACAAAAGCCAAAAATGGCTTTAAAGTGCTTTGGGATTTGCAAAAATTGGTTAGAAATTGCCAAAATGGATTTAAAGTGCTTAGACATTAGCAAAAAAGGGTTAGAAATGGCCAAAAATGGCTTTAAAATGGGTAGAGACGTGCAAACTGGAAAGAAAAAGCCAAAAAAGGCTTTAAAGTGCTTAGGGATTTGCAAACATGGGTTAGAAACGTCCAAAAATGCCATTCAAAATTGCTTAGAGATGTGCAAACATGGGTTAGAAATGCTAAAAATGTCATGAAAGTGCTTAGAGATTTGCAAAAATGGGTTAGAAATGCTAAAAATGGCTTTAAAGTGCTTAGAGATTTGCAAAAAAGGGTTAGAAATGGCCAAAAATGGCTTCAAAATGGTTAGAGATGTGCAAACTGGATAGAAAAGGCCAAAAAAGGCATAAAAGTTCGTAGAGATCTGCAAAAATGGGATCGAAACAGCGAAAAATGCAATTCAGAATTGCTTAGGGATGAGCAAACATGAGTTAGAAATGGCCAAAAATGGCTTCAAAATTGTTAGAGATGTGCAGACGGGATAGAAAAGGCCAAAAAAGGCTTAAAAGTTCGTAGAGATCGGCAAAAATGGGTTAGAAATGGCCAAAAATGTCATTCAAAATTGCTTAGAGATGAGCAAGCATGGGTTAGAAATGGCCAAAAATGGTTTAAAAGTGCTTAGAGATGTGCAAAAATGGGTTCGAAATGCCAAACATGGCTTTAAAGTGCTTAGAGATTTCCAAAAACGGGTTAGAAATGCCAAAAATGGCTTTAAAGTGTTTAGGGATTTGCAAAAATGGTTAGAAACGGCCAAAAATGCCATTCAAAATTGCTTAGAGATGTGCAAACATGGGTTAGAAATGGACAAAAAATGGTTTAAAAGTGCTTAGAGATGTGCAAAAATGGGTTAGGAATGGCCAAAATGGCTTAAAAGTGCATAGAGATGTGCAATAACGAGTTAGAAATGCTGAAAATGGCTTTAAAGTGCTTAGGGATTTGCAAAAATGGGTTAGAAACGGCCAAAAATGCCATTCAAAATTGCTTAGAGATGTGCAAACATGGGTTAGAAACGTCCAAAAATGCCATTCAAAATTGCTTCGAGATGTGCAAACATGGGTTAGAAATGCTAAAAATGGCTTGAAAGTGCTTAGACATTAGCAAAAAAGGGTTAGAAATGGCCAAAAATGGCTTCAAAATGGTTAGAGATGCACAAACTGCATAGAAAAGGACAAAAAAGTCTTAAAAATGCTTAGAGATCTGCAACAATGGGTTAGAAACGGCCAAAAATGCCATTCAAAATTGCTTAGAGATGTGCAAACATGGGTTACAAATGCCAAAAATGGCTTTAAAGTGCTTTGGGATATGCAAAAATTGGTTAGAAATTGCCAAAATGGCTTTAAAGTGCTTAGACATTAGCAAAAAAGGGTTAGAAATGGCCAAAAATGGCTTTGAAATGGGTAGAGATGTGCAAACTGGAAAGAAAAAGCCAAAAAAGGCTTTAAAGTGCTTAGGGATTTGCAAACATGGGTTAGAAACGGCCAAAAATGCCATTCAAAATTGCTTAGAGATGTGCAAACATGGGTTAGAAATGCTAAAAATGGCTTGAAAGTGCTTAGAGATTTGCAAAAATGGGTTAGAAATGCTAAAAATGGCTTTAAAGTGCTTAGAGATTTGCAAAAAAGGGTTAGAAATGGCCAAAAATGGCTTCAAAATGGTTAGAGATGTGCAAACTGGATAGAAAAGGCCAAAAAAGGCATAAAAGTTCGTAGAGATCTGCAAAAATGGGATAGAAACAGCGAAAAATGCAATTCAGAATTGCTTAGGGATGAGCAAACATGAGTTAGAAATGGCCAAAAATGGCTTAAAAATTGTTAGAGATGTGCAGACGGGATAGAAAAGGCCAAAAAAGGCTTAAAAGTTCGTAGAGATCGGCAAAAATGGGTTAGAAATGGCCAAAAATGTCATTCAAAATTGCTTAGAGATGAGCAAGCATGGGTTAGAAATGGCCAAAAATGGTTTAAAAGTGCTTAGAGATGTGCAAAAATGGGTTCGAAATGCCAAACATGGCTTTAAAGTGCTTAGAGATTTCCAAAAACGGGTTAGAAATGCCAAAAATGGCTTTAAAGTGTTTAGGGATTTGCAAAAATGGTTAGAAACGGCCAAAAATGACATTCAAAATTGCTTAGAGATGTGCAAACATGGGTTAGAAATGGACAAAAAATGGTTTAAAAGTGCTTAGAGATGTGCAAAAATGGGTTAGGAATGGCCAAAATGGCTTAAAAGTGCATAGAGATGTGCAATAACGAGTTAGAAATGCTGAAAATGGCTTTAAAGTGCTTAGGGATTTGCAAAAATGGGTTAGAAACGGCCAAAAATGCCATTCAAAATTGCTTAGAGATGTGCAAACATGGGTTAGAAACGTCCAAAAATGCCATTCAAAATTGCTTCGAGATGTGCAAACATGGGTTAGAAATGCTAAAAATGGCTTGAAAGTGCTTAGACATTAGCAAAAAAGGGTTAGAAATGGCCAAAAATGGCTTCAAAATGGTTAGAGAAGCACAAACTGCATAGAAAAGGACAAAAAAGTCTTAAAAATGCTTAGAGATCTGCAACAATGGGTTAGAAACGGCCAAAAATGCCATTCAAAATTGCTTAGAGATGTGCAAACATGGGTTACAAATGCCAAAAATGGCTTTAAAGTGCTTTGGGATTTGCAAAAATTGGTTAGAAATTGCCAAAAAGGCTTTAAAGTGCTTAGACATTAGCAAAAAAGGGTTAGAAATTGCCAAAAATGGCTTTGAAATGGGTAGAGATGTGCAAACTGGAAAGAAAAAGCCAAAAAAGGCTTTAAAGTGCTTAGGGATTTGCAAAAATGGGTTAGAAACGGCCAAAAATGCCATTCAAAATTGCTTAGAGATGTGCAAACAAGGGTTAGAAACGTCCAAAAATGCCATTCAAAATTGCTTAGAGATGTGCAAACATGGGTTAGAAATGCTAAAAATGGCTTGAAAGTGCTTAGAGATTTGCAAAAATGGGTTAGAAATGCTAAAAATGGCTTGAAAGTGCTTAGAGATTTGCAAAAAAGGGTTAGAAATGGCCAAAAATGGCTTCAAAATGGTTAGAGATGTGCAAACTGGATAGAAAAGGCCAAAAAAGGCATAAAAGTTCGTAGAGATCTGCAAAAATGGGATAGAAACAGTGAAAAATGCAATTCAGAATTGCTTAGGGATGAGCAAACATGAGTTAGAAATGGCCAAAAATGGCTTCAAAATTGTTAGAGATGTGCAGACGGGATAGAAAAGGCCAAAAAAGGCTTAAAAGTTCGTAGAGATCGGCAAAAATGGGTTAGAAATGGCCAAAAATGTCATTCAAAATTGCTTAGAGATGAGCAAGCATGGGTTAGAAATGGCCAAAAATGGTTTAAAAGTGCTTAGAGATGTGCAAAAATGGGTTCGAAATGCCAAACATGGCTTTAAAGTGCTTAGAGATTTCCAAAAACGGGTTAGAAATGCCAAAAATGGCTTTAAAGTGCTTAGGGATTTGCAAAAATGGTTAGAAACGGCCAAAAATGACATTCAAAATTGCTTAGAGATGTGCAAACATGGGTTAGAAATGGACAAAAAATGGTTTAAAAGTGCTTAGAGATGTGCAAAAATGGGTTAGGAATGGCCAAAATGGCTTAAAAGTGCATAGAGATGTGCAATAACGAGTTAGAAATGCTGAAAATGGCTTTAAAGTGCTTAGGGATTTGCAAAAATGGGTTAGAAACGGCCAAAAATGCCATTCAAAATTGCTTAGAGATGTGCAAACATGGGTTAGAAACGTCCAAAAATGCCATTCAAAATTGCTTCGAGATGTGCAAACATGGGTTAGAAATGCTAAAAATGGCTTGAAAGTGCTTAGACATTAGCAAAAAAGGGTTAGAAATGGCCAAAAATGGCTTCAAAATGGTTAGAGATGCACAAACTGCATAGAAAAGTACAAAAAAGTCTTAAAAATGCTTAGAGATCTGCAACAATGGGTTAGAAACGGCCAAAAATGCCATTCAAAATTGCTTAGAGATGTGCAAACATGGGTTACAAATGCCGAAAATGGCTTTAAAGTGCTTTGAGATTTGCAAAAATTGGTTAGAAATTGCCAAAATGGCTTTAAAGTGCTTAGACATTAGCAAAAAAGGGTTAGAAATGGCCAAAAATGGCTTTAAAATGGGTAGAGATGTGCAAACTGGAAAGAAAAAGCCAAAAAAGGCTTTAAAGTGCTTAGGGATTTGCAAAAATGGGTTAGAAACGGCCAAAAATGCCATTCAAAATTGCTTAGAGATGTGCAAACATGGGTTAGAAACGTCCAAAAATGCCATTCAAAATTGCTTAGAGATGTGCAAACCTGGGTTAGAAATGCTAAAAATGGCTTGAAAGTGCTTAGAGATTTGCAAAAATGGGTTAGAAATGCTAAAAATGGCTTTAAAGTGCTTAGAGATTTGCAAAAAAGGGTTAGAAATGGCCAAAAATGGCTTCAAAATGGTTAGAGATGTGCAAACTGGATAGAAAAGGCCAAAAAAGGCATAAAAGTTCGTAGAGATCTGCAAAAATGGGATAGAAACAGCGAAAAATGCAATTCAGAATTGCTTAGGGATGAGCAAACATGAGTTAGAAATGGCCAAAAATGGCTTCAAAATTGTTAGAGATGTGCAGACGGGATAGAAAAGGCCAAAAAAGGCTTAAAAGTTCGTAGAGATCGGCAAAAATGGGTTAGAAATGGCCAAAAATGTCATTCAAAATTGCTTAGAGATGAGCAAGCATGGGTTAGAAATGGCCAAAAATGGTTTAAAAGTGCTTAGAGATGTGCAAAAATGGGTTCGAAATGCCAAACATGGCTTTAAAGTGCTTAGAGATTTCCAAAAACGGGTTAGAAATGCCAAAAATGGCTTTAAAGTGCTTAGGGATTT
This sequence comes from Lathamus discolor, assembly GCF_037157495.1. Taxonomy (NCBI): domain Eukaryota; kingdom Metazoa; phylum Chordata; class Aves; order Psittaciformes; family Psittacidae; genus Lathamus; species Lathamus discolor. Next base: position 31,087,985 of record NC_088908.1, read on the forward strand.
GCAAAAATGGTTAGAAACGGCCAAAAATGCCATTCAAAATTGCTTAGAGATGTGCAAACATGGGTTAGAAATGGACAAAAAATGGTTTAAAAGTGCTTAGAGATGTGCAAAAATGGGTTAGGAATGGCCAAAATGGCTTAAAAGTGCATAGAGATGTGCAATAACGAGTTAGAAATGCTGAAAATGGCTTTAAAGTGCTTCGGGATTTGCAAAAATGGGTTAGAAACGGTCAAAAATGCCGTTCAAAATTGCTTAGAGATGTGCAAACATGGGTTAGAAACGTCCAAAAATAACATTCAAAATTGCTTCGAGATGTGCAAACATGGGTTAGAAATGCTAAAAATGGCTTGAAAGTGCTTAGACATTAGCAAAAAAGGGTTAGAAATGGCCAAAAATGGCTTCAAAATGGTTAGAGATGCACAAACTGCATAGAAAAGGACAAAAAAGTCTTAAAAATGCTTAGAGATCTGCAACAATGGGTTAGAAACGGCCAAAAATGCCATTCAAAATTGCTTAGAGATGTGCAAACATGGGTTACAAAAGCCAAAAATGGCTTTAAAGTGCTTTGGGATTTGCAAAAATTGGTTAGAAATTGCCAAAATGGATTTAAAGTGCTTAGACATTAGCAAAAAAGGGTTAGAAATGGCCAAAAATGGCTTTAAAATGGGTAGAGATGTGCAAACTGGAAAGAAAAAGCCAAAAAAGGCTTTAAAGTGCTTAGGGATTTGCAAACATGGGTTAGAAACGTCCAAAAATGCCATTCAAAATTGCTTAGAGATGTGCAAACATGGGTTAGAAATGCTAAAAATGGCTTGAAAGTGCTTAGAGATTTGCAAAAATGGGTTAGAAATGCTAAAAATGGCTTGAAAGTGCTTAGAGATTTGCAAAAAAGGGTTAGAAATGGCCAAAAATGGCTTCAAAATGGTTAGAGATGTGCAAACTGGATAGAAAAGGCCAAAAAAGGCATAAAAGTTCGTAGAGATCTGCAAAAATGGGATAGAAACAGTGAAAAATGCAATTCAGAATTGCTTAGGGATGAGCAAACATGAGTTAGAAATGGCCAAAAATGGCTTCAAAATTGTTAGAGATGTGCAGACGGGATAGAAAAGGCCAAAAAAGGCTTAAAAGTTCGTAGAGATCGGCAAAAATGGGTTAGAAATGGCCAAAAATGTCATTCAAAATTGCTTAGAGATGAGCAAGCATGGGTTAGAAATGGCCAAAAATGGTTTAAAAAGTGCTTAGAGATGTGCAAAAATGGGTTCGAAATGCCAAACATGGCTTTAAAGTGCTTAGAGATTTCCAAAAACGGGTTAGAAATGCCAAAAATGGCTTTAAAGTGCTTAGGGATTTGCAAAAATGGTTAGAAACGGCCAAAAATGACATTCAAAATTGCTTAGAGATGTGCAAACATGGGTTAGAAATGGACAAAAAGTGGTTTAAAAGTGCTTAGAGATGTGCAAAAATGGGTTAGGAATGGCCAAAATGGCTTAAAAGTGCATAGAGATGTGCAATAACGAGTTAGAAATGCTGAAAATGGCTTTAAAGTGCTTAGGGATTTGCAAAAATGGGTTAGAAACGGCCAAAAATGCCATTCAAAATTGCTTAGAGATGTGCAAACATGGGTTAGAAACGTCCAAAAATGCCATTCAAAATTGCTTCGAGATGTGCAAACATGGGTTAGAAATGCTAAAAATGGCTTGAAAGTGCTTAGACATTAGCAAAAAAGGGTTAGAAATGGCCAAAAATGGCTTCAAAATGGTTAGAGATGCACAAACTGCATAGAAAAGTACAAAAAAGTCTTAAAAATGCTTAGAGATCTGCAACAATGGGTTAGAAACGGCCAAAAATGCCATTCAAAATTGCTTAGAGATGTGCAAACATGGGTTACAAATGCCGAAAATGGCTAAGTGCTTTGAGATTTGCAAAAATTGGTTAGAAATTGCCAAAATGGCTTTAAAGTGCTTAGACATTAGCAAAAAAGGGTTAGAAATGGCCAAAAATGGCTTTAAAATGGGTAGAGATGTGCAAACTGGAAAGAAAAAGCCAAAAAAGGCTTTAAAGTGCTTAGGGATTTGCAAAAATGGGTTAGAAACGGCCAAAAATGCCATTCAAAATTGCTTAGAGATGTGCAAACATGGGTTAGAAACGTCCAAAAATGCCATTCAAAATTGCTTAGAGATGTGCAAACCTGGGTTAGAAATGCTAAAAATGGCTTGAAAGTGCTTAGAGATTTGCAAAAATGGGTTAGAAATGCTAAAAATGGCTTTAAAGTGCTTAGAGATTTGCAAAAAAGGGTTAGAAATGGCAAAAATGGCTTCAAAATGGTTAGAGATGTGCAAACTGGATAGAAAAGGCCAAAAAAGGCATAAAAGTTCGTAGAGATCTGCAAAAATGGGATCGAAACAGCGAAAAATGCAATTCAGAATTGCTTAGGGATGAGCAAACATGAGTTAGAAATGGCCAAAAATGGCTTCAAAATTGTTAGAGATGTGCAGACGGGATAGAAAAGGCCAAAAAAGGCTTAAAAGTTCGTAGAGATCGGCAAAAATGGGTTAGAAATGGCCAAAAATGTCATTCAAAATTGCTTAGAGATGAGCAAGCATGGGATAGAAATGGCCAAAAATGGTTTAAAAGTGCTTAGAGATGTGCAAAAATTGGTTCGAAATGACAAACATGGCTTTAAAGTGCTTAGAGATTTCCATAAACGGGTTAGAAATGCCAAAAATGGCTTTAAAGTGTTTAGGGATTTGCAAAAATGGTTAGAAACGGCCAAAAATGCCATTCAAAATTGCTTAGAGATGTGCAAACATGGGTTAGAAATGGACAAAAAATGGTTTAAAAGTGCTTAGAGATGTGCAAAAATGGGTTAGGAATGGCCAAAATGGCTTAAAAGTGCATAGAGATGTGCAATAACGAGTTAGAAATGCTGAAAATGGCTTTAAAGTGCTTAGGGATTTGCAAAAATGGTTAGAAACGGCCAAAAATGCCATTCAAAATTGCTTAGAGATGTGCAAACATGGGTTAGAAACGTCCAAAAATGCCATTCAAAATTGCTTCGAGATGTGCAAACATGGGTTAGAAATGCTAAAAATGGCTTGAAAGTGCTTAGACATTAGCAAAAAAGGGTTAGAAATGGCCAAAAATGGCTTCAAAATGGTTAGAGATGCACAAACTGCATAGAAAAGGACAAAAAAGTCTTAAAAATGCTTAGAGATCTGCAACAATGGGTTAGAAACGGCCAAAAATGCCATTCAAAATTGCTTAGAGATGTGCAAACATGGGTTACAAATGCCAAAAATGGCTTTAAAGTGCTTTGGGATATGCAAAAATTGGTTAGAAATTGCCAAAATGGCTTTAAAGTGCTTAGACATTAGCAAAAAAGGGTTAGAAATGGCCAAAAATGGCTTTGAAATGGGTAGAGATGTGCAAACTGGAAAGAAAAAGCCAAAAAAGGCTTTAAAGTGCTTAGGGATTTGCAAAAATGGGTTAGAAACGGCCAAAAATGCCATTCAAAATTGCTTAGAGATGTGCAAACAAGGGTTAGAAACGTCCAAAAATGCCATTCAAAATTGCTTAGAGATGTGCAAACATGGGTTAGAAATGCTAAAAATGGCTTGAAAGTGCTTAGAGATTTGCAAAAATGGGTTAGAAATGCTAAAAATGGCTTGAAAGTGCTTAGAGATTTGCAAAAAAGGGTTAGAAATGGCCAAAAATGGCTTCAAAATGGTTAGAGATGTGCAAACTGGATAGAAAAAGGCCAAAAAAGGCATAAAAGTTCGTAGAGATCTGCAAAAATGGGATAGAAACAGTGAAAAATGCAATTCAGAATTGCTTAGGGATGAGCAAACATGAGCTAGAAATGGCCAAAAATGGCTTCAAAATTGTTAGAGATGTGCAGACGGGATAGAAAAGGCCAAAAAAGGCTTAAAAGTTCGTAGAGATCGGCAAAAAATGGGTTAGAAATGGCCAAAAATGTCATTCAAATTGCTTAGAGATGAGCAAGCATGGGTTAGAAATGGCCAAAAATGGTTTAAAAGTGCTTAGAGATGTGCAAAAATGGGTTCGAAATGCCAAACATGGCTTTAAAGTGCTTAGAGATTTCCAAAAACGGGTTAGAAATGCCAAAAATGGCTTTAAAGTGCTTAGGGATTTGCAAAAATGGTTAGAAACGGCCAAAAATGCCATTCAAAATTGCTTAGAGATGTGCAAACATGGGTTAGAAATGGACAAAAAATGGTTTAAAAGTGCTTAGAGATGTGCAAAAATGGGTTAGGAATGGCCAAAATGGCTTAAAAGTGCATAGAGATGTGCAATAACGAGTTAGAAATGCTGAAAATGGCTTTAAAGTGCTTAGGGATTTGCAAAAATGGGTTAGAAACGGCCAAAAATGCCATTCAAAATTGCTTAGAGATGTGCAAACATGGGTTAGAAACGTCCAAAAATGCCATTCAAAATTGCTTCGAGATGTGCAAACATGGGTTAGAAATGCTAAAAATGGCTTGAAAGTGCTTAGACATTAGCAAAAAAGGGTTAGAAATGGCCAAAAATGCTTCAAAATGGTTAGAGATGCACAAACTGCATAGAAAAGGACAAAAAAGTCTTAAAATGCTTAGAGATCTGCAACAATGGGTTAGAAACGGCCAAAATGCCATTCAAAATTGCTTAGAGATGTGCAAACATGGGTTACAAAAGCAAAAAATGGCTTTAAAGTGCTTTGGGATTTGCATAATTGGTTAGAAATGGCAAAATGGCTTTAAAGTGCTTAGACATTAGCAAAAAAGGGTTAGAAATGGCCAAAAATGGCTTTAAAATGGGTAGAGATGTGCAAACTGGAAAGAAAAAGCCAAAAAAGGCTTTAAAGTGCTTAGGGATTTGCAAAATGGGTTAGAAACGGCCAAAAATGCCATTCAAAATTGCTTAGAGATGTGCAAACATGGGTTAGAAACGTCCAAAAATGCCATTCAAAATTGCTTAGAGATGTGCAAACATGGTTAGAAATGCTAAAAATGGCTTGAAAGTGCTTAGAGATTTGCAAAAATGGGTTAGAAATGCTAAAAATGGCTTCAAAATGGTTAGAGATGTGCAAACTGGATAGAAAAGGCCAAAAAAGGCATAAAAGTTCGTAGAGATCTGCAAAAATGGGATAGAAACAGCGAAAAATGCAATTCAGAATTGCTTAGGGATGAGCAAACATGAGTTAGAAATGGCCAAAAATGGCTTCAAAATTGTTAGAGATGTGCAGACGGGATAGAAAAGGCCAAAAAGGCTTAAAGTTCGTAGAGATCGGCAAAAATGGGCTAGAAATGGCCAAAAATGTCATTCAAAATTGCTTAGAGATGAGCAAGCATGGGTTAGAAATGGCCAAAAATGGTTTAAAAGTGCTTAGAGATGTGCAAAAATGGAATGGGTTCGAAATGCCAAACATGGCTTTAAAGTGCTTAGAGATTTCCAAAAACGGGTTAGAAATGCCAAAAATGGCTTTAAAGTGCTTAGGGATTTGCAAAAATGGTTAGAAACGGCCAAAAATGCCATTCAAAATTGCTTAGAGATGTGCAAACATGGGTTAGAAAAGGACAAAAAACGGTTTAAAAGTGCTTAGAGATGTGCAAAAATGGTTAGGAATGGCCAAAATGGCTTAAAAGTGCATAGAGATGTGCAATAACGAGTTAGAAATGCTGAAAATGGCTTTAAAGTGCTTAGGGATTTGCAAAAATGGGTTAGAAACGGCCAAAAATGCCATTCAAAATTGCTTAGAGATGTGCAAACATGGGTTAGAAACGTCCAAAAATGCCATTCAAAATTGCTTCGAGATGTGCAAACATGGGTTAGAAACGTCCAAAAATGCCATTCAAATTGCTTCGAGATGTGCAAACATGGGTTAGAAATGCTAAAAATGGCTTGAAAGTGCTTAGACATTAGCAAAAAAGGGTTAGAAATGGCCAAAAATGGCTTCAAAATGGTTAGAGATGCACAAACTGCATAGAAAAGGACAAAAAAGTCTTAAAAATGCTTAGAGATCTGCAACAATGGGTTAGAAACGGCCAAAAATGCCATTCAAAATTGCTTAGAGATGTGCAAACATGGGTTACAAAAGCCAAAAATGGCTTTAAAGTGCTTTGGGATTTGCATAATTGGTTAGAAATGGCCAAAATGGCTTTAAAGTGCTTAGACATTAGCAAAAAAGGGTTAGAAATGGCCAAAAATGGCTTTAAAATGGGTAGAGATGTGCAAACTGGAAAGAAAAAGCCAAAAAAGGCTTTAAAGTGCTTAGGGATTTGCAAAAATGGGTTAGAAACGGCCAAAAATGCCATTCAAAATTGCTTAGAGATGTGCAAACATGGGTTAGAAACGTCCAAAAATGCCATTCAAAATTGCTTAGAGATGTGCAAACATGGGTTAGAAATGCTAAAAATGGCTTGAAAGTGCTTAGAGATTTGCAAAAATGGGTTAGAAATGCTAAAAATGGCTTCAAAATGGTTAGAGATGTGCAAACTGGATAGAAAAGGCCAAAAAAGGCATAAAAGTTCGTAGAGATCTGCAAAAATGGGATAGAAACAGCGAAAAATGCAATTCAGAATTGCTTAGGGATGAGCAAACATGAGTTAGAAATGGCCAAAAATGGCTTCAAAATTGTTAGAGATGTGCAGACGGGATAGAAAAGGCCAAAAAAGGCTTAAAAGTTCGTAGAGATCGGCAAAAATGGGCTAGAAATGGCCAAAAATGTCATTCAAAATTGCTTAGAGATGAGCAAGCATGGGTTAGAAATGGCCAAAAATGGTTTAAAAGTGCTTAGAGATGTGCAAAAATGGGTTCGAAATGCCAAACATGGCTTTAAAGTGCTTAGAGATTTCCAAAAACGGGTTAGAAATGCCAAAAATGGCTTTAAAGTGCTTAGGGATTTGCAAAAATGGTTAGAAACGGCCAAAAATGCCATTCAAAATTGCTTAGAGATGTGCAAACATGGGTTAGAAAAGGACAAAAAACGGTTTAAAAGTGCTTAGAGATGTGCAAAAATGGGTTAGGAATGGCCAAAATGGCTTAAAAGTGCATAGAGATGTGCAATAACGAGTTAGAAATGCTGAAAATGGCTTTAAAGTGCTTAGGGATTTGCAAAAATGGGTTAGAAACGGCCAAAAATGCCATTCAAAATTGCTTAGAGATGTGCAAACATGGGTTAGAAACGTCCAAAAATGCATTCAAAATTGCTTCGAGATGTGCAAACATGGGTTAGAAATGCTAAAAATGGCTTGAAAGTGCTTAGACATTAGCAAGAAAGGGTTAGAAATGGCCAAAAATGGCTTCAAAATGGTTAGAGATGCACAAACTGCATAGAAAAGGACAAAAAAGTCTTAAAAATGCTTAGAGATCTGCAACAATGGGTTAGAAACGGCCAAAAATGCCATTCAAAATTGCTTAGAGATGTGCAAACATGGGTTACAAATGCCGAAAATGGCTTTAAAGTGCTTTTAGATTTGCAAAAATTGGTTAGAAATGGCCAAAATGGCTTTAAAGTGCTTAGACATTAGCAAAAAAGGGTTAGAAATGGCCAAAATGGCTTTGAAATGGGTAGAGATGTGCAAACTGGAAAGAAAAAGCCAAAAAGTCCTTTAAAGTGCTTAGGGATTTGCAAAAATGGGTTAGAAACGGCCAAAAATGCCATTCAAATTGCTTAGAGATGTGCAAACATGGGTTAGAAACGTCCAAAAATGCCATTCAAAATTGCTTAGAGATGTGCAAACCTGGGTTAGAAATGCTAAAAATGGCTTGAAAGTGCTTAGAGATTTGCAAAAATGGGTTAGAAATGCTAAAAATGGCTTTAAAGTGCTTAGAGATTTGCAAAAAAGGGTTAGAAATGGCCAAAAATGGCTTCAAAATGGTTAGAGATGTGCAAACTGGATAGAAAAGGCCAAAAAAGGCATAAAAGTTCGTAGAGATCTGCAAAAATGGGATAGAAACAGCGAAAAATGCAATTCAGAATTGCTTAGGGATGAGCAAACATGAGTTAGAAATGGCCAAAAATGGCTTCAAAATTGTTAGAGATGTGCAGACGGGATAGAAAAGGCCAAAAAAGGCTTAAAAGTTCGTAGAGATCGGCAAAAATGGGTTAGAAATGGCCAAAAATGTCATTCAAAATAGCTTAGAGATGAGCAAGCATGGGTTAGAAAAGGCCAAAAATGGTTTAAAAGTGCTTAGAGATGTGCAAAAATGGGTTCGAAATGCCAAACATGGCTTTAAAGTGCTTAGAGATTTCCAAAAACGGGTTAGAAATGCCAAAAATGGCTTTAAAGTGCTTAGGGATTTGCAAAAATGGTTAGAAACGGCCAAAAATGCCATTCAAAATTGCTTAGAGATGTGCAAACATGGGTTAGAAATGGACAAAAAATGGTTTAAAAGTGCTTAGAGATGTGCAAAAATGGGTTAGGAATGGCCAAAATGGCTTAAAAGTGCATAGAGATGTGCAATAACGAGTTAGAAATGCTGAAAATGGCTTTAAAGTGCTTAGGGATTTGCAAAAATGGGTTAGAAACGGCCAAAAATGCCATTCAAAATTGCTTAGAGATGTGCAAACATGGGTTAGAAACGTCCAAAAATGCCATTCAAAATTGCTTCGAGATGTGCAAACATGGGTTAGAAATGCTAAAAATGGCTTGAAAGTGCTTAGACATTAGCAAAAAAGGGTTAGAAATGGCCAAAAATGGCTTCAAAATGGTTAGAGATGCACAAACTGCATAGAAAAGGACAAAAAAGTCTTAAAAATGCTTAGAGATCTGCAACAATGGGTTAGAAACGGCCAAAAATGCCATTCAAAATTGCTTAGAGATGTGCAAACATGGGTTACAAAAGCCAAAAATGGCTTTAAAGTGCTTTGGGATTTGCAAAAATTGGTTAGAAATTGCCAAAATGGCTTTAAAGTGCTTAGACATTAGCAAAAAAAGGGTTAGAATTGGCCAAAAATGGCTTTAAAATGGGTAGAGATGTGCAAACTGGAAAGAAAAAGCCAAAAAAGGCTTTAAAGTGCTTAGGGATTTGCAAAAATGGGTTAGAAACGGCCAAAAATGCCATTCAAAATTGCTTAGAGATGTGCAAACATGGGTTAGAAACGTCCAAAAATGCCATTCAAAATTGCTTCGAGATGTGCAAACATGGGTTAGAAATGCTAAAAATGGCTTGAAAGTGCTTAGAGATTTGCAAAAATGGGTTAGAAATGCTAAAAATGGCTTTAAAGTGCTTAGAGATTTGCAAAAAAGGGTTAGAAATGGCAAAAATGGCTTCAAAATGGTTAGAGATGTGCAAACTGGATAGAAAAGGCCAAAAAAGGCATAAAAGTTCGTAGAGATCTGCAAAAATGGGATAGAAACAGCGAAAAATGCAATTCAGAATTGCTTAGTGATGAGCAAACATGAGTTAGAAATGGCCAAAAATGGCTTCAAAATTGTTAGAGATGTGCAGACGGGATAGAAAAGGCCAAAAAAGGCTTAAAAGTTCGTAGAGATCGGCAAAAATGGGTTAGAAATGGCCAAAAATGTCATTCAAAATTGCTTAGAGATGAGCAAGCATGGGTTAGAAATGGCCAAAAATGGTTTAAAAGTGCTTAGAGATGTGCAAAAATGGGTTCGAAATGCAAACATGGCTTTAAAGTGCTTAGAGATTTCCAAAAACGGGTTAGAAATGCCAAAAATGGCTTTAAAGTGCTTAGGGATTTGCAAAAATGGTTAGAAACGGCCAAAAATGCCATTCAAAATTGCTTAGAGATGTGCAAACATGGGTTAGAAATGGACAAAAAATGGTTTAAAAGTGCTTAGAGATGTGCAAAAATGGGTTAGGAATGGCCAAAATGGCTTAAAAGTGCATAGAGATGTGCAATAACGAGTTAGAAATGCTGAAAATGGCTTTAAAGTGCTTAGGGATTTGCAAAAATGGGTTAGAAACGGCCAAAAATGCCATTCAAAATTGCTTAGAGATGTGCAAACATGGGTTAGAAACGTCCAAAAATGCCATTCAAAATTGCTTCGAGATGTGCAAACATGGGTTAGAAATGCTAAAAATGGCTTGAAAGTGCTTAGACATTAGCAAAAAAGGGTTAGAAATGGCCAAAAATGGCTTCAAAATGGTTAGAGATGCACAAACTGCATAGAAAAGGACAAAAAAGTCTTAAAAATGCTTAGAGATCTGCAACAATGGGTTAGAAACGGCCAAAAATGCCATTCAAAATTGCTTAGAGATGTGCAAACATGGGTTACAAATGCCGAAAATGGCTTTAAAGTGCTTTGAGATTTGCAAAAATTGGTTAGAAATTGCCAAAATGGCTTTAAAGTGCTTAGACATTAGCAAAAAAGGGTTAGAAATGGCCAAAAATGGCTTTGAAATGGGTAGAGATGTGCAAACTGGAAAGAAAAAGCCAAAAAAGGCTTTAAAGTGCTTAGGGATTTGCAAAAATGGGTTAGAAACGGCCAAAAATGCCATTCAAAATTGCTTAGAGATGTGCAAACATGGGTTAGAAACGTCCAAAAATGCCATTCAAAATTGCTTAGAGATGTGCAAACATGGGTTAGAAATGCTAAAAATGGCTTGAAAGTGCTTAGAGATTTGCAAAAATGGGTTAGAAATGCTAAAAATGGCTTTAAAGTGCTTAGAGATTTGCAAAAAAGGGTTAGAAATGGCCAAAAATGGCTTCAAAATGGTTAGAGATGTGCAAACTGGATAGAAAAGGCCAAAAAAGGCATAAAAGTTCGTAGAGATCTGCAAAAATGGGATAGAAACAGCGAAAAATGCAATTCAGAATTGCTTAGGGATGAGCAAACATGAGTTAGAAATGGCCAAAAATGGCTTCAAAATTGTTAGAGATGTGCAGACGGGATAGAAAAGGCCAAAAAGGCTTAAAAGTTCGTAGAGATCGGCAAAAATGGGTTAGAAATGGCCAAAAAATGTCATTCAAAATTGCTTAGAGATGAGCAAGCATGGGTTAGAAATGGCCAAAAATGGTTTAAAAGTGCTTAGAGATGTGCAAAAATGGGTTCGAAATGCCAAACATGGCTTTAAAGTGCTTAGAGATTTCCAAAAACGGGTTAGAAATGCCAAAAATGGCTTTAAAGTGCTTAGAGATTTCCAAAAACGGGTTAGAAATGCCAAAAATGGCTTTAAAGTGCTTAGGGATTTGCAAAAATGGTTAGAAACGGCCAAAAATGCCATTCAAAATTGCTTAGAGATGTGCAAACATGGGTTAGAAATGGACAAAAAATGGTTTAAAAGTGCATAGAGATGTGCAAAAATGGGTTAGGAATGGCCAAAATGGCTTAAAAGTGCATAGAGATGTGCAATAACGAGTTAGAAATGCTGAAAATGGCTTTAAAGTGCTTAGGGATTTGCAAAAATGGGTTAGAAACGGCCAAAAATGCCATTCAAAATTGCTTAGAGATGTGCAAACATGGGTTAGAAACGTCCAAAAATGCCATTCAAAATTGCTTCGAGATGTGCAAACATGGGTTAGAAATGCTAAAAATGGCTTGAAAGTGCTTAGACATTAGCAAAAAAGGGTTAGAAATGGCCAAAAATGGCTTCAAAATGGTTAGAGATGCACAAACTGCATAGAAAAGGACAAAAAAGTCTTAAAAATGCTTAGAGATCTGCAACAATGGGTTAGAAACGGCCAAAAATGCCATTCAAAATTGCTTAGAGATGTGCAAACATGGGTTACAAAAGCCAAAAATGGCTTTAAAGTGCTTTGGGATTTGCAAAAATTGGTTAGAAATTGCCAAAATGGCTTTAAAGTGCTTAGACATTAGCAAAAAAAGGGTTAGAATTGGCCAAAAATGGCTTTAAAATGGGTAGAGATGTGCAAACTGGAAAGAAAAAGCCAAAAAAGGCTTTAAAGTGCTTAGGGATTTGCAAAAATGGGTTAGAAACGGCCAAAAATGCCATTCAAAATTGCTTAGAGATGTGCAAACATGGGTTAGAAACGTCCAAAAATGCCATTCAAAATTGCTTCGAGATGTGCAAACATGGGTTAGAAATGCTAAAAATGGCTTGAAAGTGCTTAGAGATTTGCAAAAATGGGTTAGAAATGCTAAAAATGGCTTTAAAGTGCTTAGAGATTTGCAAAAAAGGGTTAGAAATGGCCAAAAATGGCTTCAAAATGGTTAGAGATGTGCAAACTGGATAGAAAAGGCCAAAAAAGGCATAAAAGTTCGTAGAGATCTGCAAAAATGGGATAGAAACAGCGAAAAATGCAATTCAGAATTGCTTAGTGATGAGCAAACATGAGTTAGAAATGGCCAAAAATGGCTTCAAAATTGTTAGAGATGTGCAGACGGGATAGAAAAGGCCAAAAAAGGCTTAAAAGTTCGTAGAGATCGGCAAAAATGGGTTAGAAATGGCCAAAAATGTCATTCAAAATTGCTTAGAGATGAGCAAGCATGGGTTAGAAATGGCCAAAAATGGTTTAAAAGTGCTTAGAGATGTGCAAAAATGGGTTCGAAATGCCAAACATGGCTTTAAAGTGCTTAGAGATTTCCAAAAACGGGTTAGAAATGCCAAAAATGGCTTTAAAGTGCTTAGGGATTTGCAAAAATGGTTAGAAACGGCCAAAAATGCCATTCAAAATTGCTTAGAGATGTGCAAACATGGGTTAGAAATGGACAAAAAATGGTTTAAAAGTGCATAGAGATGTGCAAAAATGGGTTAGGAATGGCCAAAATGGCTTAAAAGTGCATAGAGATGTGCAATAACGAGTTAGAAATGCTGAAAATGGCTTTAAAGTGCTTAGGGATTTGCAAAAATGGGTTAGAAACGGCCAAAAATGCCATTCAAAATTGCTTAGAGATGTGCAAACATGGGTTAGAAACGTCCAAAAATGCCATTCAAAATTGCTTCGAGATGTGCAAACATGGGTTAGAAATGCTAAAAATGGCTTGAAAGTGCTTAGACATTAGCAAAAAAGGGTTAGAAATGGCCAAAAATGGCTTCAAAATGGTTAGAGATGCACAAACTGCATAGAAAAGGACAAAAAAGTCTTAAAAATGCTTAGAGATCTGCAACAATGGGTTAGAAACGGCCAAAAATGCCATTCAAAATTGCTTAGAGATGTGCAAACATGGGTTACAAATGCCGAAAATGGCTTTAAAGTGCTTTGAGATTTGCAAAAATTGGTTAGAAATTGCCAAAATGGCTTTAAAGTGCTTAGACATTAGCAAAAAAGGGTTAGAAATGGCCAAAAATGGCTTTGAAATGGGTAGAGATGTGCAAACTGGAAAGAAAAAGCCAAAAAAGGCTTTAAAGTGCTTAGGGATTTGCAAAAATGGGTTAGAAACGGCCAAAAATGCCATTCAAAATTGCTTAGAGATGTGCAAACATGGGTTAGAAACGTCCAAAAATGCCATTCAAAATTGCTTAGAGATGTGCAAACATGGGTTAGAAATGCTAAAAATGGCTTGAAAGTGCTTAGAGATTTGCAAAAATGGGTTAGAAATGCTAAAAATGGCTTTAAAGTGCTTAGAGATTTGCAAAAAAGGGTTAGAAATGGCCAAAAATGGCTTCAAAATGGTTAGAGATGTGCAAACTGGATAGAAAAGGCCAAAAAAGGCATAAAAGTTCGTAGAGATCTGCAAAAATGGGGATAGAAACAGCGAAAAATGCAATTCAGAATTGCTTAGGGATGAGCAAACATGAGTTAGAAATGGCCAAAAATGGCTTCAAAATTGTTAGAGATGTGCAGACGGGATAGAAAAGGCCAAAAAAGGCTTAAAAGTTCGTAGAGATCGGCAAAAATGGGTTAGAAATGGCCAAAAATGTCATTCAAAATTGCTTAGAGATGAGCAAGCATGGGTTAGAAATGGCCAAAAATGGTTTAAAAGTGCTTAGAGATGTGCAAAAATGGGTTCGAAATGCCAAACATGGCTTTAAAGTGCTTAGAGATTTCCAAAAACGGGTTAGAAATGCCAAAAATGGCTTTAAAGTGCTTAGAGATTTCCAAAAACGGGTTAGAAATGCCAAAAATGGCTTTAAAGTGCTTAGGGATTTGCAAAAATGGTTAGAAACGGCCAAAAATGCCATTCAAAATTGCTTAGAGATGTGCAAACATGGGTTAGAAATGGACAAAAAATGGTTTAAAAGTGCATAGAGATGTGCAAAAATGGGTTAGGAATGGCCAAAATGGCTTAAAAGTGCATAGAGATGTGCAATAACGAGTTAGAAATGCTGAAAATGGCTTTAAAGTGCTTAGGGATTTGCAAAAATGGGTTAGAAACGGCCAAAAATGCCATTCAAAATTGCTTAGAGATGTGCAAACATGGGTTAGAAACGTCCAAAAATGCCATTCAAAATTGCTTCGAGATGTGCAAACATGGGTTAGAAATGCTAAAAATGGCTTGAAAGTGCTTAGACATTAGCAAAAAAGGGTTAGAAATGGCCAAAAATGGCTTCAAAATGGTTAGAGATGCACAAACTGCATAGAAAAGGACAAAAAAGTCTTAAAAATGCTTAGAGATCTGCAACAATGGGTTAGAAACGGCCAAAAATGCCATTCAAAATTGCTTAGAGATGTGCAAACATGGGTTACAAATGCCGAAAATGCTTTAAAGTGCTTTGAGATTTGCAAAAATTGGTTAGAAATTGCCAAAATGGCTTTAAAGTGCTTAGACATTAGCAAAAAAGGGTTAGAAATGGCCAAAAATGGCTTTGAAATGGGTAGAGATGTGCAAACTGGAAAGAAAAAGCCAAAAAAGGCTTTAAAGTGCTTAGGGATTTGCAAAAATGGGTTAGAAACGGCCAAAAATGCCATTCAAAATTGCTTAGAGATGTGCAAACATGGGTTAGAAACGTCCAAAAATGCCATTCAAAATTGCTTAGAGATGTGCAAACATGGGTTAGAAATGCTAAAAATGGCTTGAAAGTGCTTAGAGATTTGCAAAAATGGGTTAGAAATGCTAAAAATGGCTTTAAAGTGCTTAGAGATTTGCAAAAAAGGGTTAGAAATGGCCAAAAATGGCTTCAAAATGGTTAGAGATGTGCAAACTGGATAGAAAAGGCCAAAAAAGGCATAAAAGTTCGTAGAGATCTGCAAAAATGGGATAGAAACAGCGAAAAATGCAATTCAGAATTGCTTAGGGATGAGCAAACATGAGTTAGAAATGGCCAAAAATGGCTTCAAAATTGTTAGAGATGTGCAGACGGGATAGAAAAGGCCAAAAAAGGCTTAAAAGTTCGTAGAGATCGGCAAAAATGGGTTAGAAATGGCCAAAAATGTCATTCAAAATTGCTTAGAGATGAGCAAGCATGGGTTAGAAATGGCCAAAAATGGTTTAAAAGTGCTTAGAGATGTGCAAAAATGGGTTCGAAATGCCAAACATGGCTTTAAAGTGCTTAGAGATTTCCAAAAACGGGTTAGAAATGCCAAAAATGGCTTTAAAGTGCTTAGAGATTTCCAAAAACGGGTTAGAAATGCCAAAAATGGCTTTAAAGTGCTTAGGGATTTGCAAAAATGGTTAGAAACGGCCAAAAATGCCATTCAAAATTGCTTAGAGATGTGCAAACATGGGTTAGAAATGGACAAAAAATGGTTTAAAAGTGCATAGAGATGTGCAAAAATGGGTTAGGAATGGCCAAAATGGCTTAAAAGTGCATAGAGATGTGCAATAACGAGTTAGAAATGCTGAAAATGGCTTTAAAGTGCTTAGGGATTTGCAAAAATGAGTTAGAAACGGCCAAAAATGCCATTCAAAATTGCTTAGAGATGTGCAAACATGGGTTAGAAACGTCCAAAAATGCCATTCAAAATTGCTTCGAGATGTGCAAACATGGGTTAGAAATGCTAAAAATGGCTTGAAAGTGCTTAGACATTAGCAAAAAAGGGTTAGAAATGGCCAAAAATGGCTTCAAAATGGTTAGAGATGCACAAACTGCATAGAAAAGGACAAAAAAGTCTTAAAAATGCTTAGAGATCTGCAACAATGGGTTAGAAACGGCCAAAAATGCCATTCAAAATTGCTTAGAGATGTGCAAACATGGGTTACAAATGCCGAAAATGGCTTTAAAGTGCTTTGAGATTTGCAAAAATTGGTTAGAAATTGCCAAAATGGCTTTAAAGTGCTTAGACATTAGCAAAAAAGGGTTAGAAATGGCCAAAAATGGCTTTGAAATGGGTAGAGATGTGCAAACTGGAAAGAAAAAGCCAAAAAAGGCTTTAAAGTGCTTAGGGATTTGCAAAAATGGGTTAGAAACGGCCAAAAATGCCATTCAAAATTGCTTAGAGATGTGCAAACATGGGTTAGAAACGTCCAAAAATGCCATTCAAAATTGCTTAGAGATGTGCAAACATGGGTTAGAAATGCTAAAAATGGCTTGAAAGTGCTTAGAGATTTGCAAAAATGGGTTAGAAATGCTAAAAATGGCTTTAAAGTGCTTAGAGATTTGCAAAAAAGGGTTAGAAATGGCCAAAAATGGCTTCAAAATGGTTAGAGATGTGCAAACTGGATAGAAAAGGCCAAAAAAGGCATAAAAGTTCGTAGAGATCTGCAAAAATGGGATAGAAACAGCGAAAAATGCAATTCAGAATTGCTTAGGGATGAGCAAACATGAGTTAGAAATGGCCAAAAATGGCTTCAAAATTGTTAGAGATGTGCAGACGGGATAGAAAAGGCCAAAAAAGGCTTAAAAGTTCGTAGAGATCGGCAAAAATGGGTTAGAAATGGCCAAAAATGTCATTCAAAATTGCTTAGAGATGAGCAAGCATGGGTTAGAAATGGCCAAAAATGGTTTAAAAGTGCTTAGAGATGTGCAAAAATGGGTTCGAAATGCCAAACATGGCTTTAAAGTGCTTAGAGATTTCCAAAAACGGGTTAGAAATGCCAAAAATGGCTTTAAAGTGCTTAGGGATTTGCAAAAATGGTTAGAAACGGCCAAAAATGCCATTCAAAATTGCTTAGAGATGTGCAAACATGGGTTAGAAATGGACAAAAAATGGTTTAAAAGTGCTTAGAGATGTGCAAAAATGGGTTAGGAATGGCCAAAATGGCTTAAAAGTGCATAGAGATGTGCAATAACGAGTTAGAAATGCTGAAAATGCCTTTAAAGTGCTTAGGGATTTGCAAAAATGGGTTAGAAACGGCCAAAAATGCCATTCAAAATTGCTTCGAGATGTGCAAACATGGGTTAGAAATGCTAAAAATGGCTTGAAAGTGCTTAGACATTAGCAAGAAAGGGTTAGAAATGGCCAAAAATGGCTTCAAAATGGTTAGAGATGCACAAACTGCATAGAAAAGGACAAAAAAGTCTTAAAAATGCTTAGAGATCTGCAACAATGGGTTAGAAACGGCCAAAAATGCCATTCAAAATTGCTTAGAGATGTGCAAACATGGGTTACAAAAGCCAAAAATGGCTTTAAAGTGCTTTGGGATTTGCAAAAATTGGTTAGAAATGGCCAAAATGGCTTTAAAGTGCTTAGACATTAGCAAAAAAGGGTTAGAAATGGCCAAAAATGGCTTTAAAATGGGTAGAGATGTGCAAACTGGAAAGAAAAAGCCAAAAAAGGCTTTAAAGTGCTTAGGGATTTGCAAAAATGGGTTAGAAACGGCCAAAAATGCCATTCAAAATTGCTTAGAGATGTGCAAACATGGGTTAGAAACGTCCAAAAATGCCATTCAAAATTGCTTAGAGATGTGCAAACATGGGTTAGAAATGCTAAAAATGGCTTGAAAGTGCTTAGAGATTTGCAAAAAAGGGTTAGAAATGCTAAAAATGGCTTCAAAATGGTTAGAGATGTGCAAACTGGATAGAAAAGGCCAAAAAAGCATAAAAGTTCGTAGAGATCTGCAAAAATGGGATAGAAACAGCGAAAAATGCAATTCAGAATTGCTTAGGGATGAGCAAACATGAGTTAGAAATGGCCAAAAATGGCTTCAAAATTGTTAGAGATGTGCAGACGGGATAGAAAAGGCCAAAAAAGGCTTAAAAGTTCGTAGAGATCGGCAAAAATGGGTTAGAAATGGCCAAAAATGTCATTCAAAATTGCTTAGAGATGAGCAAGCATGGGTTAGAAATGGCCAAAAATGGTTTAAAAGTGCTTAGAGATGTGCAAAAATGGGTTCGAAATGCCAAAGATGGCTTTAAAGTGCTTAGGGATTTGCAAAAATGGTTAGAAACGGCCAAAAATGCCATTCAAAATTGCTTAGAGATGTGCAAACATGGGTTAGAAATGGACAAAAAATGGTTTAAAAGTGCTTAGAGATGTGCAAAAATGGGTTAGGAATGGCCAAAATGGCTTAAAAGTGCATAGAGATGTGCAATAATGAGTTAGAAATGCTGAAAATGGCTTTAAAGTGCTTAGGGATTTGCAAAAATGGGTTAGAAACGGCCAAAAATGCCATTCAAAATTGCTTCGAGATGTGCAAACATGGGTTAGAAACGTCCAAAAATGCCATTCAAAATTGCTTCGAGATGTGCAAACATGGGTTAGAAATGCTAAAAATGGCTTGAAAGTGCTTAGACATTAGCAAAAAAGGGTTAGAAATGGCCAAAAATGGCTTCAAAATGGTTAGAGATGCACAAACTGCATAGAAAAGGACAAAAAAGTCTTAAAAATGCTTAGAGATCTGCAACAATGGGTTAGAAACGGCCAAAAATGCCATTCAAAATTGCTTAGAGATGTGCAAACATGGGTTACAAAAGCCAAAAATGGCTTTAAAGTGCTTTGGGATTTGCAAAAATTGGTTAGAAATGGCCAAAATGGCTTTAAAGTGCTTAGACATTAGCAAAAAAGGGTTAGAAATGGCCAAAAATGGCTTTAAAATGGGTAGAGATGTGCAAACTGGAAAGAAAAAGCCAAAAAAGGCTTTAAAGTGCTTAGGGATTTGCAAAAATGGGTTAGAAACGGCCAAAAATGCCATTCAAAATTGCTTAGAGATGTGCAAACATGGGTTAGAAACGTCCAAAAATGCCATTCAAAATTGCTTAGAGATGTGCAAACATGGGTTAGAAATGCTAAAAATGGCTTGAAAGTGCTTAGAGATTTGCAAAAAAGGGTTAGAAATGCTAAAAATGGCTTCAAAATGGTTAGAGATGTGCAAACTGGATAGAAAAGGCCAAAAAAGGCATAAAAGTTCGTAGAGATCTGCAAAAATGGGATAGAAACAGCGAAAAATGCAATTCAGAATTGCTTAGGGATGAGCAAACATGAGTTAGAAATGGCCAAAAATGGCTTCAAAATTGTTAGAGATGTGCAGACGGGATAGAAAAGGCCAAAAAAGGCTTAAAAGTTCGTAGAGATCGGCAAAAATGGGTTAGAAATGGCCAAAAATGTCATTCAAAATTGCTTAGAGATGAGCAAGCATGGGTTAGAAATGGCCAAAAATGGTTTAAAAGTGCTTAGAGATGTGCAAAAATGGGTTCGAAATGCCAAACATGGCTTTAAAGTGCTTAGAGATTTCCAAAAACGGGTTAGAAATGCCAAAAATGGCTTTAAAGTGCTTAGGGATTTGCAAAAATGGTTAGAAACGGCCAAAAATGCCATTCAAAATTGCTTAGAGATGTGCAAACATGGGTTAGAAATGGACAAAAAATGGTTTAAAAGTGCTTAGAGATGTGCAAAAATGGGTTAGGAATGGCCAAAATGGCTTAAAAGTGCATAGAGATGTGCAATAACGAGTTAGAAATGCTGAAAATGCCTTTAAAGTGCTTAGGGATTTGCAAAAATGGGTTAGAAACGGCCAAAAATGCCATTCAAAATTGCTTCGAGATGTGCAAACATGGGTTAGAAATGCTAAAAATGGCTTGAAAGTGCTTAGACATTAGCAAGAAAGGGTTAGAAATGGCCAAAAATGGCTTCAAAATGGTTAGAGATGCACAAACTGCATAGAAAAGGACAAAAAAGTCTTAAAAATGCTTAGAGATCTGCAACAGTGGGTTAGAAACGGCCAAAAATGCCATTCAAAATTGCTTAGAGATGTGCAAACATGGGTTACAAAAGCCAAAAATGGCTTTAAAGTGCTTTGGGATTTGCAAAAATTGGTTAGAAATGGCCAAAATGGCTTTAAAGTGCTTAGACATTAGCAAAAAAGGGTTAGAAATGGCCAAAAATGGCTTTAAAATGGGTAGAGATGTGCAAACTGGAAAGAAAAAGCCAAAAAAGGCTTTAAAGTGCTTAGGGATTTGCAAAAATGGGTTAGAAACGGCCAAAAATGCCATTCAAAATTGCTTAGAGATGTGCAAACATGGGTTAGAAACGTCCAAAAATGCCATTCAAAATTGCTTAGAGATGTGCAAACATGGGTTAGAAATGCTAAAAATGGCTTGAAAGTGCTTAGAGATTTGCAAAAAAGGGTTAGAAATGCTAAAAATGGCTTCAAAATGGTTAGAGATGTGCAAACTGGATAGAAAAGGCCAAAAAAGCATAAAAGTTCGTAGAGATCTGCAAAAATGGGATAGAAACAGCGAAAAATGCAATTCAGAATTGCTTAGGGATGAGCAAACATGAGTTAGAAATGGCCAAAAATGGCTTCAAAATTGTTAGAGATGTGCAGACGGGATAGAAAAGGCCAAAAAAGGCTTAAAAGTTCGTAGAGATCGGCAAAAATGGGTTAGAAATGGCCAAAAATGTCATTCAAAATTGCTTAGAGATGAGCAAGCATGGGTTAGAAATGGCCAAAAATGGTTTAAAAGTGCTTAGAGATGTGCAAAAATGGGTTCGAAATGCCAAAGATGGCTTTAAAGTGCTTAGGGATTTGCAAAAATGGGTTAGAAACGGCCAAAAATGCCATTCAAAATTGCTTAGAGATGTGCAAACATGGGTTAGAAATGGACAAAAAATGGTTTAAAAGTGCTTAGAGATGTGCAAAAATGGGTTAGGAATGGCCAAAATGGCTTAAAAGTGCATAGAGATGTGCAATAACGAGTTAGAAATGCTGAAAATGGCTTTAAAGTGCTTAGGGATTTGCAAAAATGGGTTAGAAACGGCCAAAAATGCCATTCAAAATTGCTTAGAGATGTGCAAACATGGGTTAGAAACGTCCAAAAATGCCATTCAAAATTGCTTCGAGATGTGCAAACATGGGTTAGAAATGCTAAAAATGGCTTGAAAGTGCTTAGACATTAGCAAAAAAGGGTTAGAAATGGCCAAAAATGGCTTCAAAATGGTTAGAGATGCACAAACTGCATAGAAAAGGACAAAAAAGTCTTAAAAATGCTTAGAGATCTGCAACAATGGGTTAGAAACGGCCAAAAATGCCATTCAAAATTGCTTAGAGATGTGCAAACATGGGTTACAAATGCCGAAAATGGCTTTAAAGTGCTTTGAGATTTGCAAAAATTGGTTAGAAATGGCCAAAATGGCTTTAAAGTGCTTAGACATTAGCAAAAAAGGGTTAGAAATGGCCAAAAATGGCTTTGAAATGGGTAGAGATGTGCAAACTGGAAAGAAAAAGCCAAAAAAGGCTTTAAAGTGCTTAGGGATTTGCAAAAATGGGTTAGAAACGTCCAAAAATGCCATTCAAAATTGCTTAGAGATATGCAAACATGGGTTAGAAACGTCCAAAAATGCCATTCAAAATTGCTTCGAGATGTGCAAACATGGGTTAGAAATGCTAAAAATGGCTTGAAAGTGCTTAGAGATTTGCAAAAATGGGTTAGAAATGCTAAAAATGGCTTTAAAGTGCTTAGAGATTTGCAAAAAAGGGTTAGAAATGGCCAAAAATGGCTTCAAAATGTTTAGAGATGTGCAAACTGGATAGAAAAGGCCAAAAAAGGCATAAAAGTTCGTAGAGATCTGCAAAAATGGGATAGAAACAGCGAAAAATGCAATTCAGAATTGCTTAGGGATGAGCAAACATGAGTTAGAAATGGCCAAAAATGGCTTCAAAATTGTTAGAGATGTGCAGACGGGATAGAAAAGGCCAAAAAAGGCTTAAAAGTTCGTAGAGATCGGCAAAAATGGGTTAGAAATGGCCAAAAATGTCATTCAAAATTGCTTAGAGATGAGCAAGCATGGGTTAGAAATGGCCAAAAATGGTTTAAAAGTGCTTAGAGATGTGCAAAAATGGGTTCGAAATGCCAAACATGGCTTTAAAGTGCTTAGAGATTTCCAAAAACGGGTTAGAAATGCCAAAAATGGCTTTAAAGTGCTTAGGGATTTGCAAAAATGGTTAGAAACGGCCAAAAATGCCATTCAAAATTGCTTAGAGATGTGCAAACATGGGTTAGAAATGGACAAAAAATGGTTTAAAAGTGCTTAGAGATGTGCAAAAATGGGTTAGGAATGGCCAAAATGGCTTAAAAGTGCATAGAGATGTGCAATAACGAGTTAGAAATGCTGAAAATGGCTTTAAAGTGCTTAGGGATTTGCAAAAATGGGTTAGAAACGGCCAAAAATGCCATTCAAAATTGCTTAGAGATGTGCAAACATGGGTTAGAAACGTCCAAAAATGCCATTCAAAATTGCTTAGAGATGTGCAAACATGGGTTAGAAATGCTAAAAATGGCTTGAAAGTGCTTAGACATTAGCAAAAAAGGGTTAGAAATGGCCAAAAATGGCTTCAAAATGGTTAGAGATGCACAAACTGCATAGAAAAGGACAAAAAAGTCTTAAAAATGCTTAGAGATCTGCAACAATGGGTTAGAAACGGCCAAAAATGCCATTCAAAATTGCTTAGAGATGTGCAAACATGGGTTACAAAAGCCAAAAATGGCTTTAAAGTGCTTTGGGATTTGCAAAAATTGGTTAGAAATTGCCAAAATGGCTTTAAAGTGCTTAGACATTAGCAAAAAAAGGGTTAGAATTGGCCAAAAATGGCTTTAAAATGGGTAGAGATGTGCAAACTGGAAAGAAAAAGCCAAAAAAGGCTTTAAAGTGCTTAGGGATTTGCAAAAATGGGTTAGAAACGTCCAAAAATGCCATTCAAAATTGCTTAGAGATATGCAAACATGGGTTAGAAACGTCCAAAAATGCCATTCAAAATTGCTTAGAGATGTGCAAACATGGGTTAGAAATGCTAAAAATGGCTTGAAAGTGCTTAGAGATTTGCAAAAATGGGTTAGAAATGCTAAAAATGGCTTTAAAGTGCTTAGAGATTTGCAAAAAAGGGTTAGAAATGGCCAAAAATGGCTTCAAAATGGTTAGAGATGTGCAAACTGGATAGAAAAGGCCAAAAAAGGCATAAAAGTTCGTAGAGATCTGCAAAAATGGGATAGAAACAGCGAAAAATGCAATTCAGAATTGCTTAGGGATGAGCAAACATGAGTTAGAAATGGCCAAAAATGGCTTCAAAATTGTTAGAGATGTGCAGACGGGATAGAAAAGGCCAAAAAAGGCTTAAAAGTTCGTAGAGATCGGCAAAAATGGGTTAGAAATGGCCAAAAATGTCATTCAAAATTGCTTAGAGATGAGCAAGCATGGGTTAGAAATGGCCAAAAATGGTTTAAAAGTGCTTAGAGATGTGCAAAAATGGGTTCGAAATGCCAAACATGGCTTTAAAGTGCTTAGAGATTTCCAAAAACGGGTTAGAAATGCCAAAAATGGCTTTAAAGTGCTTAGGGATTTGCAAAAATGGTTAGAAACGGCCAAAAATGCCATTCAAAATTGCTTAGAGATGTGCAAACATGGGTTACAAAAGCCAAAAATGGCTTTAAAGTGCTTTGGGATTTGCAAAAATTGGTTAGAAATGGCCAAAATGGCTTTAAAGTGCTTAGACATTAGCAAAAAAGGGTTAGAAATGGCCAAAAATGGCTTTAAAATGGGTAGAGATGTGCAAACTGGAAAGAAAAAGCCAAAAAAGGCTTTAAAGTGCTTAGGGATTTGCAAAAATGGGTTAGAAACGGCCAAAAATGCCATTCAAAATTGCTTAGAGATGTGCAAACATGGGTTAGAAACGTCCAAAAATGCCATTCAAAATTGCTTAGAGATGTGCAAACATGGGTTAGAAATGCTAAAAATGGCTTGAAAGTGCTTAGAGATTTGCAAAAAAGGGTTAGAAATGCTAAAAATGGCTTCAAAATGGTTAGAGATGTGCAAACTGGATAGAAAAGGCCAAAAAAGGCATAAAAGTTCGTAGAGATCTGCAAAAATGGGATAGAAACAGCGAAAAATGCAATTCAGAATTGCTTAGGGATGAGCAAACATGAGTTAGAAATGGCCAAAAATGGCTTCAAAATTGTTAGAGATGTGCAGACGGGATAGAAAAGGCCAAAAAAGGCTTAAAAGTTCGTAGAGATCGGCAAAAATGGGTTAGAAATGGCCAAAAATGTCATTCAAAATTGCTTAGAGATGAGCAAGCATGGGTTAGAAATGGCCAAAAATGGTTTAAAAGTGCTTAGAGATGTGCAAAAATGGGTTCGAAATGCCAAACATGGCTTTAAAGTGCTTAGAGATTTCCAAAAACGGGTTAGAAATGCCAAAAATGGCTTTAAAGTGCTTAGGGATTTGCAAAAATGGTTAGAAACGGCCAAAAATGCCATTCAAAATTGCTTAGAGATGTGCAAACATGGGTTAGAAATGGACAAAAAATGGTTTAAAAGTGCTTAGAGATGTGCAAAAATGGGTTAGGAATGGCCAAAATGGCTTAAAAGTGCATAGAGATGTGCAATAACGAGTTAGAAATGCTGAAAATGCCTTTAAAGTGCTTAGGGATTTGCAAAAATGGGTTAGAAACGGCCAAAAATGCCATTCAAAATTGCTTCGAGATGTGCAAACATGGGTTAGAAATGCTAAAAATGGCTTGAAAGTGCTTAGACATTAGCAAGAAAGGGTTAGAAATGGCCAAAAATGGCTTCAAAATGGTTAGAGATGCACAAACTGCATAGAAAAGGACAAAAAAGTCTTAAAAATGCTTAGAGATCTGCAACAGTGGGTTAGAAACGGCCAAAAATGCCATTCAAAATTGCTTAGAGATGTGCAAACATGGGTTACAAAAGCCAAAAATGGCTTTAAAGTGCTTTGGGATTTGCAAAAATTGGTTAGAAATGGCCAAAATGGCTTTAAAGTGCTTAGACATTAGCAAAAAAGGGTTAGAAATGGCCAAAAATGGCTTTAAAATGGGTAGAGATGTGCAAACTGGAAAGAAAAAGCCAAAAAAGGCTTTAAAGTGCTTAGGGATTTGCAAAAATGGGTTAGAAACGGCCAAAAATGCCATTCAAAATTGCTTAGAGATGTGCAAACATGGGTTAGAAACGTCCAAAAATGCCATTCAAAATTGCTTAGAGATGTGCAAACATGGGTTAGAAATGCTAAAAATGGCTTGAAAGTGCTTAGAGATTTGCAAAAAAGGGTTAGAAATGCTAAAAATGGCTTCAAAATGGTTAGAGATGTGCAAACTGGATAGAAAAGGCCAAAAAAGCATAAAAGTTCGTAGAGATCTGCAAAAATGGGATAGAAACAGCGAAAAATGCAATTCAGAATTGCTTAGGGATGAGCAAACATGAGTTAGAAATGGCCAAAAATGGCTTCAAAATTGTTAGAGATGTGCAGACGGGATAGAAAAGGCCAAAAAAGGCTTAAAAGTTCGTAGAGATCGGCAAAAATGGGTTAGAAATGGCCAAAAATGTCATTCAAAATTGCTTAGAGATGAGCAAGCATGGGTTAGAAATGGCCAAAAATGGTTTAAAAGTGCTTAGAGATGTGCAAAAATGGGTTCGAAATGCCAAAGATGGCTTTAAAGTGCTTAGGGATTTGCAAAAATGGGTTAGAAACGGCCAAAAATGCCATTCAAAATTGCTTAGAGATGTGCAAACATGGGTTAGAAATGGACAAAAAATGGTTTAAAAGTGCTTAGAGATGTGCAAAAATGGGTTAGGAATGGCCAAAATGGCTTAAAAGTGCATAGAGATGTGCAATAACGAGTTAGAAATGCTGAAAATGGCTTTAAAGTGCTTAGGGATTTGCAAAAATGGGTTAGAAACGGCCAAAAATGCCATTCAAAATTGCTTAGAGATGTGCAAACATGGGTTAGAAACGTCCAAAAATGCCATTCAAAATTGCTTCGAGATGTGCAAACATGGGTTAGAAATGCTAAAAATGGCTTGAAAGTGCTTAGACATTAGCAAAAAAGGGTTAGAAATGGCCAAAAATGGCTTCAAAATGGTTAGAGATGCACAAACTGCATAGAAAAGGACAAAAAAGTCTTAAAAATGCTTAGAGATCTGCAACAATGGGTTAGAAACGGCCAAAAATGCCATTCAAAATTGCTTAGAGATGTGCAAACATGGGTTACAAATGCCGAAAATGGCTTTAAAGTGCTTTGAGATTTGCAAAAATTGGTTAGAAATGGCCAAAATGGCTTTAAAGTGCTTAGACATTAGCAAAAAAGGGTTAGAAATGGCCAAAAATGGCTTTGAAATGGGTAGAGATGTGCAAACTGGAAAGAAAAAGCCAAAAAAGGCTTTAAAGTGCTTAGGGATTTGCAAAAATGGGTTAGAAACGTCCAAAAATGCCATTCAAAATTGCTTAGAGATATGCAAACATGGGTTAGAAACGTCCAAAAATGCCATTCAAAATTGCTTCGAGATGTGCAAACATGGGTTAGAAATGCTAAAAATGGCTTGAAAGTGCTTAGAGATTTGCAAAAATGGGTTAGAAATGCTAAAAATGGCTTTAAAGTGCTTAGAGATTTGCAAAAAAGGGTTAGAAATGGCCAAAAATGGCTTCAAAATGTTTAGAGATGTGCAAACTGGATAGAAAAGGCCAAAAAAGGCATAAAAGTTCGTAGAGATCTGCAAAAATGGGATAGAAACAGCGAAAAATGCAATTCAGAATTGCTTAGGGATGAGCAAACATGAGTTAGAAATGGCCAAAAATGGCTTCAAAATTGTTAGAGATGTGCAGACGGGATAGAAAAGGCCAAAAAAGGCTTAAAAGTTCGTAGAGATCGGCAAAAATGGGTTAGAAATGGCCAAAAATGTCATTCAAAATTGCTTAGAGATGAGCAAGCATGGGTTAGAAATGGCCAAAAATGGTTTAAAAGTGCTTAGAGATGTGCAAAAATGGGTTCGAAATGCCAAACATGGCTTTAAAGTGCTTAGAGATTTCCAAAAACGGGTTAGAAATGCCAAAAATGGCTTTAAAGTGCTTAGGGATTTGCAAAAATGGTTAGAAACGGCCAAAAATGCCATTCAAAATTGCTTAGAGATGTGCAAACATGGGTTAGAAATGGACAAAAAATGGTTTAAAAGTGCTTAGAGATGTGCAAAAATGGGTTAGGAATGGCCAAAATGGCTTAAAAGTGCATAGAGATGTGCAATAACGAGTTAGAAATGCTGAAAATGGCTTTAAAGTGCTTAGGGATTTGCAAAAATGGGTTAGAAACGGCCAAAAATGCCATTCAAAATTGCTTAGAGATGTGCAAACATGGGTTAGAAACGTCCAAAAATGCCATTCAAAATTGCTTAGAGATGTGCAAACATGGGTTAGAAATGCTAAAAATGGCTTGAAAGTGCTTAGACATTAGCAAAAAAGGGTTAGAAATGGCCAAAAATGGCTTCAAAATGGTTAGAGATGCACAAACTGCATAGAAAAGGACAAAAAAGTCTTAAAAATGCTTAGAGATCTGCAACAATGGGTTAGAAACGGCCAAAAATGCCATTCAAAATTGCTTAGAGATGTGCAAACATGGGTTACAAAAGCCAAAAATGGCTTTAAAGTGCTTTGGGATTTGCAAAAATTGGTTAGAAATTGCCAAAATGGCTTTAAAGTGCTTAGACATTAGCAAAAAAAGGGTTAGAATTGGCCAAAAATGGCTTTAAAATGGGTAGAGATGTGCAAACTGGAAAGAAAAAGCCAAAAAAGGCTTTAAAGTGCTTAGGGATTTGCAAAAATGGGTTAGAAACGTCCAAAAATGCCATTCAAAATTGCTTAGAGATATGCAAACATGGGTTAGAAACGTCCAAAAATGCCATTCAAAATTGCTTAGAGATGTGCAAACATGGGTTAGAAATGCTAAAAATGGCTTGAAAGTGCTTAGAGATTTGCAAAAATGGGTTAGAAATGCTAAAAATGGCTTTAAAGTGCTTAGAGATTTGCAAAAAAGGGTTAGAAATGGCCAAAAATGGCTTCAAAATGGTTAGAGATGTGCAAACTGGATAGAAAAGGCCAAAAAAGGCATAAAAGTTCGTAGAGATCTGCAAAAATGGGATAGAAACAGCGAAAAATGCAATTCAGAATTGCTTAGGGATGAGCAAACATGAGTTAGAAATGGCCAAAAATGGCTTCAAAATTGTTAGAGATGTGCAGACGGGATAGAAAAGGCCAAAAAAGGCTTAAAAGTTCGTAGAGATCGGCAAAAATGGGTTAGAAATGGCCAAAAATGTCATTCAAAATTGCTTAGAGATGAGCAAGCATGGGTTAGAAATGGCCAAAAATGGTTTAAAAGTGCTTAGAGATGTGCAAAAATGGGTTCGAAATGCCAAACATGGCTTTAAAGTGCTTAGAGATTTCCAAAAACGGGTTAGAAATGCCAAAAATGGCTTTAAAGTGCTTAGGGATTTGCAAAAATGGTTAGAAACGGCCAAAAATGCCATTCAAAATTGCTTAGAGATGTGCAAACATGGGTTAGAAATGGACAAAAAATGGTTTAAAAGTGCTTAGAGATGTGCAAAAATGGGTTAGGAATGGCCAAAATGGCTTAAAAGTGCATAGAGATGTGCAATAACGAGTTAGAAATGCTGAAAATGGCTTTAAAGTGCTTAGGGATTTGCAAAAATGGGTTAGAAACGGCCAAAAATGCCATTCAAAATTGCTTAGAGATGTGCAAACATGGGTTAGAAACGTCCAAAAATGCCATTCAAAATTGCTTAGAGATGTGCAAACATGGGTTAGAAATGCTAAAAATGGCTTGAAAGTGCTTAGACATTAGCAAAAAAGGGTTAGAAATGGCCAAAAATGGCTTCAAAATGGTTAGAGATGCACAAACTGCATAGAAAAGGACAAAAAAGTCTTAAAAATGCTTAGAGATCTGCAACAATGGGTTAGAAACGGCCAAAAATGCCATTCAAAATTGCTTAGAGATGTGCAAACATGGGTTACAAAAGCCAAAAATGGCTTTAAAGTGCTTTGGGATTTGCAAAAATTGGTTAGAAATTGCCAAAATGGCTTTAAAGTGCTTAGACATTAGCAAAAAAAGGGTTAGAATTGGCCAAAAATGGCTTTAAAATGGGTAGAGATGTGCAAACTGGAAAGAAAAAGCCAAAAAAGGCTTTAAAGTGCTTAGGGATTTGCAAAAATGGGTTAGAAACGGCCAAAAATGCCATTCAAAATTGCTTAGAGATGTGCAAACATGGGTTAGAAACGTCCAAAAATGCCATTCAAAATTGCTTAGAGATGTGCAAACATGGGTTAGAAATGCTAAAAATGGCTTGAAAGTGCTTAGAGATTTGCAAAAATGGGTTAGAAATGCTAAAAATGGCTTTAAAGTGCTTAGAGATTTGCAAAAAAGGGTTAGAAATGGCCAAAAATGGCTTCAAAATGGTTAGAGATGTGCAAACTGGATAGAAAAGGCCAAAAAAGGCATAAAAGTTCGTAGAGATCTGCAAAAATGGGATAGAAACAGCGAAAAATGCAATTCAGAATTGCTTAGGGATGAGCAAACATGAGTTAGAAATGGCCAAAAATGGCTTCAAAATTGTTAGAGATGTGCAGACGGGATAGAAAAGGCCAAAAAAGGCTTAAAAGTTCGTAGAGATCGGCAAAAATGGGTTAGAAATGGCCAAAAATGTCATTCAAAATTGCTTAGAGATGAGCAAGCATGGGTTAGAAATGGCCAAAAATGGTTTAAAAGTGCTTAGAGATGTGCAAAAATGGGTTCGAAATGCCAAACATGGCTTTAAAGTGCTTAGAGATTTCCAAAAACGGGTTAGAAATGCCAAAAATGGCTTTAAAGTGCTTAGGGATTTGCAAAAATGGTTAGAAACGGCCAAAAATGCCATTCAAAATTGCTTAGAGATGTGCAAACATGGGTTAGAAATGGACAAAAAATGGTTTAAAAGTGCATAGAGATGTGCAAAAATGGGTTAGGAATGGCCAAAATGGCTTAAAAGTGCATAGAGATGTGCAATAACGAGTTAGAAATGCTGAAAATGGCTTTAAAGTGCTTAGGGATTTGCAAAAATGGGTTAGAAACGGCCAAAAATGCCATTCAAAATTGCTTAGAGATGTGCAAACATGGGTTAGAAACGTCCAAAAATGCCATTCAAAATTGCTTCGAGATGTGCAAACATGGGTTAGAAATGCTAAAAATGGCTTGAAAGTGCTTAGACATTAGCAAAAAAGGGTTAGAAATGGCCAAAAATG
The DNA here is from genome assembly GCF_037157495.1 of Lathamus discolor. Lineage (NCBI taxonomy): Eukaryota > Metazoa > Chordata > Aves > Psittaciformes > Psittacidae > Lathamus > Lathamus discolor. Next base: position 31,118,241 of record NC_088908.1, read on the forward strand.
GCTTCAAAATGGTTAGAGATGCACAAACTGCATAGAAAAGGACAAAAAAGTCTTAAAAATGCTTAGAGATCTGCAACAATGGGTTAGAAACGGCCAAAAATGCCATTCAAAATTGCTTAGAGATGTGCAAACATGGGTTACAAATGCCGAAAATGGCTTTAAAGTGCTTTGAGATTTGCAAAAATTGGTTAGAAATTGCCAAAATGGCTTTAAAGTGCTTAGACATTAGCAAAAAAGGGTTAGAAATGGCCAAAAATGGCTTTGAAATGGGTAGAGATGTGCAAACTGGAAAGAAAAAGCCAAAAAAGGCTTTAAAGTGCTTAGGGATTTGCAAAAATGGGTTAGAAACGGCCAAAAATGCCATTCAAAATTGCTTAGAGATGTGCAAACATGGGTTAGAAACGTCCAAAAATGCCATTCAAAATTGCTTAGAGATGTGCAAACATGGGTTAGAAATGCTAAAAATGGCTTGAAAGTGCTTAGAGATTTGCAAAAATGGGTTAGAAATGCTAAAAATGGCTTTAAAGTGCTTAGAGATTTGCAAAAAAGGGTTAGAAATGGCCAAAAATGGCTTCAAAATGGTTAGAGATGTGCAAACTGGATAGAAAAGGCCAAAAAAGGCATAAAAGTTCGTAGAGATCTGCAAAAATGGGATAGAAACAGCGAAAAATGCAATTCAGAATTGCTTAGGGATGAGCAAACATGAGTTAGAAATGGCCAAAAATGGCTTCAAAATTGTTAGAGATGTGCAGACGGGATAGAAAAGGCCAAAAAAGGCTTAAAAGTTCGTAGAGATCGGCAAAAATGGGTTAGAAATGGCCAAAAATGTCATTCAAAATTGCTTAGAGATGAGCAAGCATGGGTTAGAAATGGCCAAAAATGGTTTAAAAGTGCTTAGAGATGTGCAAAAATGGGTTCGAAATGCCAAACATGGCTTTAAAGTGCTTAGAGATTTCCAAAAACGGGTTAGAAATGCCAAAAATGGCTTTAAAGTGCTTAGGGATTTGCAAAAATGGTTAGAAACGGCCAAAAATGCCATTCAAAATTGCTTAGAGATGTGCAAACATGGGTTAGAAATGGACAAAAAATGGTTTAAAAGTGCTTAGAGATGTGCAAAAATGGGTTAGGAATGGCCAAAATGGCTTAAAAGTGCATAGAGATGTGCAATAACGAGTTAGAAATGCTGAAAATGCCTTTAAAGTGCTTAGGGATTTGCAAAAATGGGTTAGAAACGGCCAAAAATGCCATTCAAAATTGCTTAGAGATGTGCAAACATGGGTTACAAATGCCGAAAATGGCTTTAAAGTGCTTTGAGATTTGCAAAAATTGGTTAGAAATTGCCAAAATGGCTTTAAAGTGCTTAGACATTAGCAAAAAAGGGTTAGAAATGGCCAAAAATGGCTTTGAAATGGGTAGAGATGTGCAAACTGGAAAGAAAAAGCCAATAAAGGCTTTAAAGTGCTTAGGGATTTGCAAAAATGGGTTAGAAACGGCCAAAAATGCCATTCAAAATTGCTTAGAGATGTGCAAACATGGGTTAGAAACGTCCAAAAATGCCATTCAAAATTGCTTAGAGATGTGCAAACATGGGTTAGAAATGCTAAAAATGGCTTGAAAGTGCTTAGAGATTTGCAAAAATGGGTTAGAAATGCTAAAAATGGCTTTAAAGTGCTTAGAGATTTGCAAAAAAGGGTTAGAAATGGCCAAAAATGGCTTCAAAATGGTTAGAGATGTGCAAACTGGATAGAAAAGGCCAAAAAAGGCATAAAAGTTCGTAGAGATCTGCAAAAATGGGATAGAAACAGCGAAAAATGCAATTCAGAATTGCTTAGGGATGAGCAAACATGAGTTAGAAATGGCCAAAAATGGCTTCAAAATTGTTAGAGATGTGCAGACGGGATAGAAAAGGCCAAAAAAGGCTTAAAAGTTCGTAGAGATCGGCAAAAATGGGTTAGAAATGGCCAAAAATGTCATTCAAAATTGCTTAGAGATGAGCAAGCATGGGTTAGAAATGGCCAAAAATGGTTTAAAAGTGCTTAGAGATGTGCAAAAATGGGTTCGAAATGCCAAACATGGCTTTAAAGTGCTTAGAGATTTCCAAAAACGGGTTAGAAATGCCAAAAATGGCTTTAAAGTGCTTAGAGATTTCCAAAAACGGGTTAGAAATGCCAAAAATGGCTTTAAAGTGCTTAGGGATTTGCAAAAATGGTTAGAAACGGCCAAAAATGCCATTCAAAATTGCTTAGAGATGTGCAAACATGGGTTAGAAATGGACAAAAAATGGTTTAAAAGTGCATAGAGATGTGCAAAAATGGGTTAGGAATGGCCAAAATGGCTTAAAAGTGCATAGAGATGTGCAATAACGAGTTAGAAATGCTGAAAATGGCTTTAAAGTGCTTAGGGATTTGCAAAAATGGGTTAGAAACGGCCAAAAATGCCATTCAAAATTGCTTAGAGATGTGCAAACATGGGTTAGAAACGTCCAAAAATGCCATTCAAAATTGCTTCGAGATGTGCAAACATGGGTTAGAAATGCTAAAAATGGCTTGAAAGTGCTTAGACATTAGCAAAAAAGGGTTAGAAATGGCCAAAAATGGCTTCAAAATGGTTAGAGATGCACAAACTGCATAGAAAAGGACAAAAAAGTCTTAAAAATGCTTAGAGATCTGCAACAATGGGTTAGAAACGGCCAAAAATGCCATTCAAAATTGCTTAGAGATGTGCAAACATGGGTTACAAATGCCGAAAATGGCTTTAAAGTGCTTTGAGATTTGCAAAAATTGGTTAGAAATTGCCAAAATGGCTTTAAAGTGCTTAGACATTAGCAAAAAAGGGTTAGAAATGGCCAAAAATGGCTTTGAAATGGGTAGAGATGTGCAAACTGGAAAGAAAAAGCCAAAAAAGGCTTTAAAGTGCTTAGGGATTTGCAAAAATGGGTTAGAAACGGCCAAAAATGCCATTCAAAATTGCTTAGAGATGTGCAAACATGGGTTAGAAACGTCCAAAAATGCCATTCAAAATTGCTTAGAGATGTGCAAACATGGGTTAGAAATGCTAAAAATGGCTTGAAAGTGCTTAGAGATTTGCAAAAATGGGTTAGAAATGCTAAAAATGGCTTTAAAGTGCTTAGAGATTTGCAAAAAAGGGTTAGAAATGGCCAAAAATGGCTTCAAAATGGTTAGAGATGTGCAAACTGGATAGAAAAGGCCAAAAAAGGCATAAAAGTTCGTAGAGATCTGCAAAAATGGGATAGAAACAGCGAAAAATGCAATTCAGAATTGCTTAGGGATGAGCAAACATGAGTTAGAAATGGCCAAAAATGGCTTCAAAATTGTTAGAGATGTGCAGACGGGATAGAAAAGGCCAAAAAAGGCTTAAAAGTTCGTAGAGATCGGCAAAAATGGGTTCGAAATGGCCAAAAATGTCATTCAAAATTGCTTAGAGATGAGCAAGCATGGGTTAGAAATGGCCAAAAATGGTTTAAAAGTGCTTAGAGATGTGCAAAAATGGGTTCGAAATGCCAAACATGGCTTTAAAGTGCTTAGAGATTTCCAAAAACGGGTTAGAAATGCCAAAAATGGCTTTAAAGTGCTTAGGGATTTGCAAAAATGGTTAGAAACGGCCAAAAATGCCATTCAAAATTGCTTAGAGATGTGCAAACATGGGTTAGAAATGGACAAAAAATGGTTTAAAAGTGCTTAGAGATGTGCAAAAATGGGTTAGGAATGGCCAAAATGGCTTAAAAGTGCATAGAGATGTGCAATAACGAGTTAGAAATGCTGAAAATGCCTTTAAAGTGCTTAGGGATTTGCAAAAATGGGTTAGAAACGGCCAAAAATGCCATTCAAAATTGCTTAGAGATGTGCAAACATGGGTTACAAAAGCCAAAAATGGCTTTAAAGTGCTTTGGGATTTGCAAAAATTGGTTAGAAATGGCCAAAATGGCTTTAAAGTGCTTAGACATTAGCAAAAAAGGGTTAGAAATGGCCAAAAATGGCTTTAAAATGGGTAGAGATGTGCAAACTGGAAAGAAAAAGCCAAAAAAGGCTTTAAAGTGCTTAGGGATTTGCAAAAATGGGTTAGAAACGGCCAAAAATGCCATTCAAAATTGCTTAGAGATGTGCAAACATGGGTTAGAAACGTCCAAAAATGCCATTCAAAATTGCTTAGAGATGTGCAAACATGGGTTAGAAATGCTAAAAATGGCTTGAAAGTGCTTAGAGATTTGCAAAAAAGGGTTAGAAATGCTAAAAATGGCTTCAAAATGGTTAGAGATGTGCAAACTGGATAGAAAAGGCCAAAAAAGGCATAAAAGTTCGTAGAGATCTGCAAAAATGGGATAGAAACAGCGAAAAATGCAATTCAGAATTGCTTAGGGATGAGCAAACATGAGTTAGAAATGGCCAAAAATGGCTTCAAAATTGTTAGAGATGTGCAGACGGGATAGAAAAGGCCAAAAAAGGCTTAAAAGTTCGTAGAGATCGGCAAAAATGGGTTAGAAATGGCCAAAAATGTCATTCAAAATTGCTTAGAGATGAGCAAGCATGGGTTAGAAATGGCCAAAAATGGTTTAAAAGTGCTTAGAGATGTGCAAAAATGGGTTCGAAATGCCAAACATGGCTTTAAAGTGCTTAGAGATTTCCAAAAACGGGTTAGAAATGCCAAAAATGGCTTTAAAGTGCTTAGGGATTTGCAAAAATGGTTAGAAACGGCCAAAAATGCCATTCAAAATTGCTTAGAGATGTGCAAACATGGGTTAGAAATGGACAAAAAATGGTTTAAAAGTGCTTAGAGATGTGCAAAAATGGGTTAGGAATGGCCAAAATGGCTTAAAAGTGCATAGAGATGTGCAATAACGAGTTAGAAATGCTGAAAATGCCTTTAAAGTGCTTAGGGATTTGCAAAAATGGGTTAGAAACGGCCAAAAATGCCATTCAAAATTGCTTCGAGATGTGCAAACATGGGTTAGAAATGCTAAAAATGGCTTGAAAGTGCTTAGACATTAGCAAGAAAGGGTTAGAAATGGCCAAAAATGGCTTCAAAATGGTTAGAGATGCACAAACTGCATAGAAAAGGACAAAAAAGTCTTAAAAATGCTTAGAGATCTGCAACAATGGGTTAGAAACGGCCAAAAATGCCATTCAAAATTGCTTAGAGATGTGCAAACATGGGTTACAAAAGCCAAAAATGGCTTTAAAGTGCTTTGGGATTTGCAAAAATTGGTTAGAAATGGCCAAAATGGCTTTAAAGTGCTTAGACATTAGCAAAAAAGGGTTAGAAATGGCCAAAAATGGCTTTAAAATGGGTAGAGATGTGCAAACTGGAAAGAAAAAGCCAAAAAAGGCTTTAAAGTGCTTAGGGATTTGCAAAAATGGGTTAGAAACGGCCAAAAATGCCATTCAAAATTGCTTAGAGATGTGCAAACATGGGTTAGAAACGTCCAAAAATGCCATTCAAAATTGCTTAGAGATGTGCAAACATGGGTTAGAAATGCTAAAAATGGCTTGAAAGTGCTTAGAGATTTGCAAAAAAGGGTTAGAAATGCTAAAAATGGCTTCAAAATGGTTAGAGATGTGCAAACTGGATAGAAAAGGCCAAAAAAGCATAAAAGTTCGTAGAGATCTGCAAAAATGGGATAGAAACAGCGAAAAATGCAATTCAGAATTGCTTAGGGATGAGCAAACATGAGTTAGAAATGGCCAAAAATGGCTTCAAAATTGTTAGAGATGTGCAGACGGGATAGAAAAGGCCAAAAAAGGCTTAAAAGTTCGTAGAGATCGGCAAAAATGGGTTAGAAATGGCCAAAAATGTCATTCAAAATTGCTTAGAGATGAGCAAGCATGGGTTAGAAATGGCCAAAAATGGTTTAAAAGTGCTTAGAGATGTGCAAAAATGGGTTCGAAATGCCAAAGATGGCTTTAAAGTGCTTAGGGATTTGCAAAAATGGTTAGAAACGGCCAAAAATGCCATTCAAAATTGCTTAGAGATGTGCAAACATGGGTTAGAAATGGACAAAAAATGGTTTAAAAGTGCTTAGAGATGTGCAAAAATGGGTTAGGAATGGCCAAAATGGCTTAAAAGTGCATAGAGATGTGCAATAATGAGTTAGAAATGCTGAAAATGGCTTTAAAGTGCTTAGGGATTTGCAAAAATGGGTTAGAAACGGCCAAAAATGCCATTCAAAATTGCTTCGAGATGTGCAAACATGGGTTAGAAACGTCCAAAAATGCCATTCAAAATTGCTTCGAGATGTGCAAACATGGGTTAGAAATGCTAAAAATGGCTTGAAAGTGCTTAGACATTAGCAAAAAAGGGTTAGAAATGGCCAAAAATGGCTTCAAAATGGTTAGAGATGCACAAACTGCATAGAAAAGGACAAAAAAGTCTTAAAAATGCTTAGAGATCTGCAACAATGGGTTAGAAACGGCCAAAAATGCCATTCAAAATTGCTTAGAGATGTGCAAACATGGGTTACAAAAGCCAAAAATGGCTTTAAAGTGCTTTGGGATTTGCAAAAATTGGTTAGAAATGGCCAAAATGGCTTTAAAGTGCTTAGACATTAGCAAAAAAGGGTTAGAAATGGCCAAAAATGGCTTTAAAATGGGTAGAGATGTGCAAACTGGAAAGAAAAAGCCAAAAAAGGCTTTAAAGTGCTTAGGGATTTGCAAAAATGGGTTAGAAACGGCCAAAAATGCCATTCAAAATTGCTTAGAGATGTGCAAACATGGGTTAGAAACGTCCAAAAATGCCATTCAAAATTGCTTAGAGATGTGCAAACATGGGTTAGAAATGCTAAAAATGGCTTGAAAGTGCTTAGAGATTTGCAAAAAAGGGTTAGAAATGCTAAAAATGGCTTCAAAATGGTTAGAGATGTGCAAACTGGATAGAAAAGGCCAAAAAAGGCATAAAAGTTCGTAGAGATCTGCAAAAATGGGATAGAAACAGCGAAAAATGCAATTCAGAATTGCTTAGGGATGAGCAAACATGAGTTAGAAATGGCCAAAAATGGCTTCAAAATTGTTAGAGATGTGCAGACGGGATAGAAAAGGCCAAAAAAGGCTTAAAAGTTCGTAGAGATCGGCAAAAATGGGTTAGAAATGGCCAAAAATGTCATTCAAAATTGCTTAGAGATGAGCAAGCATGGGTTAGAAATGGCCAAAAATGGTTTAAAAGTGCTTAGAGATGTGCAAAAATGGGTTCGAAATGCCAAACATGGCTTTAAAGTGCTTAGAGATTTCCAAAAACGGGTTAGAAATGCCAAAAATGGCTTTAAAGTGCTTAGGGATTTGCAAAAATGGTTAGAAACGGCCAAAAATGCCATTCAAAATTGCTTAGAGATGTGCAAACATGGGTTAGAAATGGACAAAAAATGGTTTAAAAGTGCTTAGAGATGTGCAAAAATGGGTTAGGAATGGCCAAAATGGCTTAAAAGTGCATAGAGATGTGCAATAACGAGTTAGAAATGCTGAAAATGCCTTTAAAGTGCTTAGGGATTTGCAAAAATGGGTTAGAAACGGCCAAAAATGCCATTCAAAATTGCTTCGAGATGTGCAAACATGGGTTAGAAATGCTAAAAATGGCTTGAAAGTGCTTAGACATTAGCAAGAAAGGGTTAGAAATGGCCAAAAATGGCTTCAAAATGGTTAGAGATGCACAAACTGCATAGAAAAGGACAAAAAAGTCTTAAAAATGCTTAGAGATCTGCAACAATGGGTTAGAAACGGCCAAAAATGCCATTCAAAATTGCTTAGAGATGTGCAAACATGGGTTACAAAAGCCAAAAATGGCTTTAAAGTGCTTTGGGATTTGCAAAAATTGGTTAGAAATGGCCAAAATGGCTTTAAAGTGCTTAGACATTAGCAAAAAAGGGTTAGAAATGGCCAAAAATGGCTTTAAAATGGGTAGAGATGTGCAAACTGGAAAGAAAAAGCCAAAAAAGGCTTTAAAGTGCTTAGGGATTTGCAAAAATGGGTTAGAAACGGCCAAAAATGCCATTCAAAATTGCTTAGAGATGTGCAAACATGGGTTAGAAACGTCCAAAAATGCCATTCAAAATTGCTTAGAGATGTGCAAACATGGGTTAGAAATGCTAAAAATGGCTTGAAAGTGCTTAGAGATTTGCAAAAAAGGGTTAGAAATGCTAAAAATGGCTTCAAAATGGTTAGAGATGTGCAAACTGGATAGAAAAGGCCAAAAAAGCATAAAAGTTCGTAGAGATCTGCAAAAATGGGATAGAAACAGCGAAAAATGCAATTCAGAATTGCTTAGGGATGAGCAAACATGAGTTAGAAATGGCCAAAAATGGCTTCAAAATTGTTAGAGATGTGCAGACGGGATAGAAAAGGCCAAAAAAGGCTTAAAAGTTCGTAGAGATCGGCAAAAATGGGTTAGAAATGGCCAAAAATGTCATTCAAAATTGCTTAGAGATGAGCAAGCATGGGTTAGAAATGGCCAAAAATGGTTTAAAAGTGCTTAGAGATGTGCAAAAATGGGTTCGAAATGCCAAAGATGGCTTTAAAGTGCTTAGGGATTTGCAAAAATGGTTAGAAACGGCCAAAAATGCCATTCAAAATTGCTTAGAGATGTGCAAACATGGGTTAGAAATGGACAAAAAATGGTTTAAAAGTGCTTAGAGATGTGCAAAAATGGGTTAGGAATGGCCAAAATGGCTTAAAAGTGCATAGAGATGTGCAATAATGAGTTAGAAATGCTGAAAATGGCTTTAAAGTGCTTAGGGATTTGCAAAAATGGGTTAGAAACGGCCAAAAATGCCATTCAAAATTGCTTCGAGATGTGCAAACATGGGTTAGAAACGTCCAAAAATGCCATTCAAAATTGCTTCGAGATGTGCAAACATGGGTTAGAAATGCTAAAAATGGCTTGAAAGTGCTTAGACATTAGCAAAAAAGGGTTAGAAATGGCCAAAAATGGCTTCAAAATGGTTAGAGATGCACAAACTGCATAGAAAAGGACAAAAAAGTCTTAAAAATGCTTAGAGATCTGCAACAATGGGTTAGAAACGGCCAAAAATGCCATTCAAAATTGCTTAGAGATGTGCAAACATGGGTTACAAAAGCCAAAAATGGCTTTAAAGTGCTTTGGGATTTGCAAAAATTGGTTAGAAATGGCCAAAATGGCTTTAAAGTGCTTAGACATTAGCAAAAAAGGGTTAGAAATGGCCAAAAATGGCTTTAAAATGGGTAGAGATGTGCAAACTGGAAAGAAAAAGCCAAAAAAGGCTTTAAAGTGCTTAGGGATTTGCAAAAATGGGTTAGAAACGGCCAAAAATGCCATTCAAAATTGCTTAGAGATGTGCAAACATGGGTTAGAAACGTCCAAAAATGCCATTCAAAATTGCTTAGAGATGTGCAAACATGGGTTAGAAATGCTAAAAATGGCTTGAAAGTGCTTAGAGATTTGCAAAAAAGGGTTAGAAATGCTAAAAATGGCTTCAAAATGGTTAGTGATGTGCAAACTGGATAGAAAAGGCCAAAAAAGGCATAAAAGTTCGTAGAGATCTGCAAAAATGGGATAGAAACAGCGAAAAATGCAATTCAGAATTGCTTAGGGATGAGCAAACATGAGTTAGAAATGGCCAAAAATGGCTTCAAAATTGTTAGAGATGTGCAGACGGGATAGAAAAGGCCAAAAAAGGCTTAAAAGTTCGTAGAGATCGGCAAAAATGGGTTAGAAATGGCCAAAAATGTCATTCAAAATTGCTTAGAGATGAGCAAGCATGGGTTAGAAATGGCCAAAAATGGTTTAAAAGTGCTTAGAGATGTGCAAAAATGGGTTCGAAATGCCAAACATGGCTTTAAAGTGCTTAGAGATTTCCAAAAACGGGTTAGAAATGCCAAAAATGGCTTTAAAGTGCTTAGGGATTTGCAAAAATGGTTAGAAACGGCCAAAAATGCCATTCAAAATTGCTTAGAGATGTGCAAACATGGGTTAGAAATGGACAAAAAATGGTTTAAAAGTGCTTAGAGATGTGCAAAAATGGGTTAGGAATGGCCAAAATGGCTTAAAAGTGCATAGAGATGTGCAATAACGAGTTAGAAATGCTGAAAATGCCTTTAAAGTGCTTAGGGATTTGCAAAAATGGGTTAGAAACGGCCAAAAATGCCATTCAAAATTGCTTCGAGATGTGCAAACATGGGTTAGAAATGCTAAAAATGGCTTGAAAGTGCTTAGACATTAGCAAGAAAGGGTTAGAAATGGCCAAAAATGGCTTCAAAATGGTTAGAGATGCACAAACTGCATAGAAAAGGACAAAAAAGTCTTAAAAATGCTTAGAGATCTGCAACAGTGGGTTAGAAACGGCCAAAAATGCCATTCAAAATTGCTTAGAGATGTGCAAACATGGGTTACAAAAGCCAAAAATGGCTTTAAAGTGCTTTGGGATTTGCAAAAATTGGTTAGAAATGGCCAAAATGGCTTTAAAGTGCTTAGACATTAGCAAAAAAGGGTTAGAAATGGCCAAAAATGGCTTTAAAATGGGTAGAGATGTGCAAACTGGAAAGAAAAAGCCAAAAAAGGCTTTAAAGTGCTTAGGGATTTGCAAAAATGGGTTAGAAACGGCCAAAAATGCCATTCAAAATTGCTTAGAGATGTGCAAACATGGGTTAGAAACGTCCAAAAATGCCATTCAAAATTGCTTAGAGATGTGCAAACATGGGTTAGAAATGCTAAAAATGGCTTGAAAGTGCTTAGAGATTTGCAAACATGGGTTAGAAATGCTAAAAATGGCTTTAAAGTGCTTAGAGATTTGCAAAAAAGGGTTAGAAATGGCCAAAAATGGCTTCAAAATGGTTAGAGATGTGCAAACTGGATAGAAAAGGCCAAAAAAGGCATAAAAGTTCGTAGAGATCTGCAAAAATGGGATAGAAACAGCGAAAAATGCAATTCAGAATTGCTTAGGGATGAGCAAACATGAGTTAGAAATGGCCAAAAATGGCTTCAAAATTGTTAGAGATGTGCAGACGGGATAGAAAAGGCCAAAAAAGGCTTAAAAGTTCGTAGAGATCGGCAAAAATGGGTTAGAAATGGCCAAAAATGTCATTCAAAATTGCTTAGAGATGAGCAAGCATGGGTTAGAAATGGCCAAAAATGGTTTAAAAGTGCTTAGAGATGTGCAAAAATGGGTTCGAAATGCCAAACATGGCTTTAAAGTGCTTAGAGATTTCCAAAAACGGGTTAGAAATGCCAAAAATGGCTTTAAAGTGCTTAGGGATTTGCAAAAATGGTTAGAAACGGCCAAAAATGCCATTCAAAATTGCTTAGAGATGTGCAAACATGGGTTTGAAATGGACAAAAAATGGTTTAAAAGTGCTTAGAGATGTGCAAAAATGGGTTAGGAATGGCCAAAATGGCTTAAAAGTGCATAGAGATGTGCAATAACGAGTTAGAAATGCTGAAAATGGCTTTAAAGTGCTTAGGGATTTGCAAAAATGGGTTAGAAACGGCCAAAAATGCCATTCAAAATTGCTTAGAGATGTGCAAACATGGGTTAGAAATGCTAAAAATGGCTTGAAAGTGCTTAGACATTAGCAAAAAAGGGTTAGAAATGGCCAAAAATGGCTTCAAAATGGTTAGAGATGCACAAACTGCATAGAAAAGGACAAAAAAGTCTTAAAAATGCTTAGAGATCTGCAACAATGGGATAGAAACGGCAAAAAATGCCATTCAAAATTGCTTAGAGATGTGCAAACATGGGTTACAAATGCCAAAAATGGCTTTAAAGTGCTTTGGGATATGCAAAAATTAGTTAGAAATTGCCAAAATGGCTTTAAAGTGCTTAGACATTAGCAAAAAAGGGTTAGAAATTGCCAAAAATGGCTTTGAAATGGGAAGAGATGTGCAAACTGGAAAGAAAAAGCCAAAAAAGGCTTTAAAGTGCTTAGGGATTTGCAAAAATGGGTTAGAAACGGCCAAAAATGCCATTCAAAATTGCTTAGAGATGTGCAAACATGGGTTAGAAATGGACAAAAAATGGTTTAAAAGTGCTTAGAGATGTGCAAAAATGGGTTAGGAATGGCCAAAATGGCTTAAAAGTGCATAGAGATGTGCAATAACGAGTTAGAAATGCTGAAAATGGCTTTAAAGTGCTTAGGGATTTGCAAAAATGGGTTAGAAACGGCCAAAAATGCCATTCAAAATTGCTTAGAGATGTGCAAACATGGGTTAGAAACGTCCAAAAATGCCATTCAAAATTGCTTCGAGATGTGCAAACATGGGTTAGAAATGCTAAAAATGGCTTGAAAGTGCTTAGACATTAGCAAAAAAGGGTTAGAAATGGCCAAAAATGGCTTCAAAATGGTTAGAGATGCACAAACTGCATAGAAAAGGACAAAAAAGTCTTAAAAATGCTTAGAGATCTGCAACAATGGGTTAGAAACGGCCAAAAATGCCATTCAAAATTGCTTAGAGATGTGCAAACATGGGTTACAAATGCCAAAAATGGCTTTAAAGTGCTTTGGGATATGCAAAAATTGGTTAGAAATTGCCAAAATGGCTTTAAAGTGCTTAGACATTAGCAAAAAAGGGTTAGAAATTGCCAAAAATGGCTTTGAAATGGGAAGAGATGTGCAAACTGGAAAGAAAAAGCCAAAAAAGGCTTTAAAGTGCTTAGGGATTTGCAAAAATGGGTTAGAAACGGCCAAAAATGCCATTCAAAATTGCTTAGAGATGTGCAAACATGGGTTAGAAATGGACAAAAAATGGTTTAAAAGTGCTTAGAGATGTGCAAAAATGGGTTAGGAATGGCCAAAATGGCTTAAAAGTGCATAGAGATGTGCAATAATGAGTTAGAAATGCTGAAAATGGCTTTAAAGTGCTTAGGGATTTGCAAAAATGGGTTAGAAACGGCGAAAAATGCTATTCAAAATTGCTTCGAGATGTGCAAACATGGGTTAGAAACGTCCAAAAATGCCATTCAAAATTGCTTCGAGATGTGCAAACATGGGTTAGAAATGCTAAAAATGGCTTGAAAGTGCTTAGACATTAGCAAAAAAGGGTTAGAAATGGCCAAAAATGGCTTCAAAATGGTTAGAGATGCACAAACTGCATAGAAAAGGACAAAAAAGTCTTAAAAATGCTTAGAGATCTGCAACAATGGGTTAGAAACGGCCAAAAATGCCATTCAGAATTGCTTAGAGATGTGCAAACATGGGTTACAAATGCCAAAAATGGCTTTAAAGTGCTTTGGGATTTGCAAAAATTGGTTAGAAATGGCCAAAATGGCTTTAAAGTGCTTAGACATTAGCAAAAAAGGGTTAGAAATGGCCAAAAATGGCTTTAAAATGGGTAGAGATGTGCAAACTGGAAAGAAAAAGCCAAAAAAGGCTTTAAAGTGCTTAGGGATTTGCAAAAATGGGTTAGAAACGGCCAAAAATGCCATTCAAAATTGCTTAGAGATGTGCAAACATGGGTTAGAAACGTCCAAAAATGCCATTCAAAATTGCTTAGAGATGTGCAAACATGGGTTATAAATGCTAAAAATGGCTTGAAAGTACTTAGAGATTTGCAAAAAAGGGTTAGAAATGCTAAAAATGGCTTCAAAATGGTTAGAGATGTGCAAACTGGATAGAAAAGGCCAAAAAAGGCATAAAAGTTCGTAGAGATCTGCAAAAATGGGATAGAAACAGCGAAAAATGCAATTCAGAATTGCTTAGGGATGAGCAAACATGAGTTAGAAATGGCCAAAAATGGCTTCAAAATTGTTAGAGATGTGCAGACGGGATAGAAAAGGCCAAAAAAGGCTTAAAAGTTCGTAGAGATCGGCAAAAATGGGTTAGAAATGGCCAAAAATGTCATTCAAAATTGCTTAGAGATGAGCAAGCATGGGTTAGAAATGGCCAAAAATGGTTTAAAAGTGCTTAGAGATGTGCAAAAACGGGTTCGAAATGGCAAACATGGCTTTAAAGTGCTTAGGGATTTGCAAAAATGGTTAGAAACGGCCAAAAATGCCATTCAAAATTGCTTAGAGATGTGCAAACATGGGTTAGAAATGGACAAAAAATGGTTTAAAAGTGCTTAGAGATGTGCAAAAATGGGTTAGGAATGGCCAAAATGGCTTAAAAGTGCATAGAGATGTGCAATAATGAGTTAGAAATGCTGAAAATGGCTTTAAAGTGCTTAGGGATTTGCAAAAATGGGTTAGAAACGGCCAAAAATGCCATTCAAAATTGCTTAGAGATGTGCAAACATGGGTTAGAAACGTCCAAAAATGCCATTCAAAATTGCTTCGAGATGTGCAAACATGGGTTAGAAATGCTAAAAATGGCTTGAAAGTGCTTAGACATTAGCAAAAAAGGGTTAGAAATGGCCAAAAATGGCTTTGAAATGGGTAGAGATGTGCAAACTGGAAAGAAAAAGCCAAAAAAGGCTTTAAAGTGCTTAGGGATTTGCAAAAATGGGTTAGAAACGGCCAAAAATGCCATTCAAAATTGCTTAGAGATGTGCAAACAAGGGTTAGAAACGTCCAAAAATGCCATTCAAAATTGCTTAGAGATGTGCAAACATGGGTTAGAAATGCTAAAAATGGCTTGAAAGTGCTTAGAGATTTGCAAAAATGGGTTAGAAATGGCCAAAAATGGCTTCAAAATGGTTAGAGATGTGCAAACTGGATAGAAAAGGCCAAAAAAGCATAAAAGTTCGTAGAGATCTGCAAAAATGGGATAGAAACAGCGAAAAATGCAATTCAGAATTGCTTAGGGATGAGCAAACATGAGTTAGAAATGGCCAAAAATGGCTTCAAAATTGTTAGAGATGTGCAGACGGGATAGAAAAGGCCAAAAAAGGCTTAAAAGTTCGTAGAGATCGGCAAAAATGGGTTAGAAATGGCCAAAAATGTCATTCAAAATTGCTTAGAGATGAGCAAGCATGGGTTAGAAATGGCCAAAAAATGGTTTAAAAGTGCATAGAGATGTGCAAAAACGGGTTCGAAATGCCAAACATGGCTTTAAAGTGCTTAGGGATTTGCAAAAATGGTTAGATACGGCCAAAAATGCCATTCAAAATTGCTTAGAGATGTGCAAACATGGGTTAGAAATGGACAAAAAATGGTTTAAAAGTGCTTAGAGATGTGCAAAAATGGGTTAGGAATGGCCAAAATGGCTTAAAAGTGCATAGAGATGTGCAATAACGAGTTAGAAATGCTGAAAATGGCTTTAAAGTGCTTAGGGATTTGCAAAAATGGGTTAGAAACGGCCAAAAATGCCATTCAAAATTGCTTAGAGATGTGCAAACATGGGTTAGAAACGTCCAAAAATGCCATTCAAAATTGCTTCGAGATGTGCAAACATGGGTTAGAAATGCTAAAAATGGCTTGAAAGTGCTTAGACATTAGCAAAAAAGGGTTAGAAATGGCCAAAAATGGCTTCAAAATGGTTAGAGATGCACAAACTGCATAGAAAAGGACAAAAAAGTCTTAAAAATGCTTAGAGATCTGCAACAATGGGTTAGAAACGGCCAAAAATGCCATTCAAAATTGCTTAGAGATGTGCAAACATGGGTTACAAATGCCAAAAATGGCTTTAAAGTGCTTTGGGATATGCAAAAATTGGTTAGAAATTGCCAAAATGGCTTTAAAGTGCTTAGACATTAGCAAAAAAGGGTTAGAAATTGCCAAAAATGGCTTTGAAATGGGAAGAGATGTGCAAACTGGAAAGAAAAAGCCAAAAAAGGCTTTAAAGTGCTTAGGGATTTGCAAAAATGGGTTAGAAACGGCCAAAAATGCCATTCAAAATTGCTTAGAGATGTGCAAACATGGGTTAGAAATGGACAAAAAATGGTTTAAAAGTGCTTAGAGATGTGCAAAAATGGGTTAGGAATGGCCAAAATGGCTTAAAAGTGCATAGAGATGTGCAATAATGAGTTAGAAATGCTGAAAATGGCTTTAAAGTGCTTAGGGATTTGCAAAAATGGGTTAGAAACGGCCAAAAATGCTATTCAAAATTGCTTCGAGATGTGCAAACATGGGTTAGAAACGTCCAAAAATGCCATTCAAAATTGCTTCGAGATGTGCAAACATGGGTTAGAAATGCTAAAAATGGCTTGAAAGTGCTTAGACATTAGCAAAAAAGGGTTAGAAATGGCCAAAAATGGCTTCAAAATGGTTAGAGATGCACAAACTGCATAGAAAAGGACAAAAAAGTCTTAAAAATGCTTAGAGATCTGCAACAATGGGTTAGAAACGGCCAAAAATGCCATTCAGAATTGCTTAGAGATGTGCAAACATGGGTTACAAATGCCAAAAATGGCTTTAAAGTGCTTTGGGATTTGCAAAAATTGGTTAGAAATGGCCAAAATGGCTTTAAAGTGCTTAGACATTAGCAAAAAAGGGTTAGAAATGGCCAAAAATGGCTTTAAAATGGGTAGAGATGTGCAAACTGGAAAGAAAAAGCCAAAAAAGGCTTTAAAGTGCTTAGGGATTTGCAAAAATGGGTTAGAAACGGCCAAAAATGCCATTCAAAATTGCTTAGAGATGTGCAAACATGGGTTAGAAACGTCCAAAAATGCCATTCAAAATTGCTTAGAGATGTGCAAACATGGGTTATAAATGCTAAAAATGGCTTGAAAGTACTTAGAGATTTGCAAAAAAGGGTTAGAAATGCTAAAAATGGCTTCAAAATGGTTAGAGATGTGCAAACTGGATAGAAAAGGCCAAAAAAGGCATAAAAGTTCGTAGAGATCTGCAAAAATGGGATAGAAACAGCGAAAAATGCAATTCAGAATTGCTTAGGGATGAGCAAACATGAGTTAGAAATGGCCAAAAATGGCTTCAAAATTGTTAGAGATGTGCAGACGGGATAGAAAAGGCCAAAAAAGGCTTAAAAGTTCGTAGAGATCGGCAAAAATGGGTTAGAAATGGCCAAAAATGTCATTCAAAATTGCTTAGAGATGAGCAAGCATGGGTTAGAAATGGCCAAAAATGGTTTAAAAGTGCTTAGAGATGTGCAAAAACGGGTTCGAAATGGCAAACATGGCTTTAAAGTGCTTAGGGATTTGCAAAAATGGTTAGAAACGGCCAAAAATGCCATTCAAAATTGCTTAGAGATGTGCAAACATGGGTTAGAAATGGACAAAAAATGGTTTAAAAGTGCTTAGAGATGTGCAAAAATGGGTTAGGAATGGCCAAAATGGCTTAAAAGTGCATAGAGATGTGCAATAATGAGTTAGAAATGCTGAAAATGGCTTTAAAGTGCTTAGGGATTTGCAAAAATGGGTTAGAAACGGCCAAAAATGCCATTCAAAATTGCTTAGAGATGTGCAAACATGGGTTAGAAACGTCCAAAAATGCCATTCAAAATTGCTTCGAGATGTGCAAACATGGGTTAGAAATGCTAAAAATGGCTTGAAAGTGCTTAGACATTAGCAAAAAAGGGTTAGAAATGGCCAAAAATGGCTTTGAAATGGGTAGAGATGTGCAAACTGGAAAGAAAAAGCCAAAAAAGGCTTTAAAGTGCTTAGGGATTTGCAAAAATGGGTTAGAAACGGCCAAAAATGCCATTCAAAATTGCTTAGAGATGTGCAAACAAGGGTTAGAAACGTCCAAAAATGCCATTCAAAATTGCTTAGAGATGTGCAAACATGGGTTAGAAATGCTAAAAATGGCTTGAAAGTGCTTAGAGATTTGCAAAAATGGGTTAGAAATGGCCAAAAATGGCTTCAAAATGGTTAGAGATGTGCAAACTGGATAGAAAAGGCCAAAAAAGCATAAAAGTTCGTAGAGATCTGCAAAAATGGGATAGAAACAGCGAAAAATGCAATTCAGAATTGCTTAGGGATGAGCAAACATGAGTTAGAAATGGCCAAAAATGGCTTCAAAATTGTTAGAGATGTGCAGACGGGATAGAAAAGGCCAAAAAAGGCTTAAAAGTTCGTAGAGATCGGCAAAAATGGGTTAGAAATGGCCAAAAATGTCATTCAAAATTGCTTAGAGATGAGCAAGCATGGGTTAGAAATGGCCAAAAAATGGTTTAAAAGTGCATAGAGATGTGCAAAAACGGGTTCGAAATGCCAAACATGGCTTTAAAGTGCTTAGGGATTTGCAAAAATGGTTAGATACGGCCAAAAATGCCATTCAAAATTGCTTAGAGATGTGCAAACATGGGTTAGAAATGGACAAAAAATGGTTTAAAAGTGCTTAGAGATGTGCAAAAATGGGTTAGGAATGGCCAAAATGGCTTAAAAGTGCATAGAGATGTGCAATAACGAGTTAGAAATGCTGAAAATGGCTTTAAAGTGCTGAGGGATTTGCAAAAATGGGTTAGAAACGGCCAAAAATGCCATTCAAAATTGCTTAGAGATGTGCAAACATGGGTTAGAAACGTCCAAAAATGCCATTCAAAATTGCTTCGAGATGTGCAAACATGGGTTAGAAATGCTAAAAATGGCTTGAAAGTGCTTAGACATTAGCAAAAAAGGGTTAGAAATGGCCAAAAATGGCTTCAAAATGGTTAGAGATGCACAAACTGCATAGAAAAGGACAAAAAAGTCTTAAAAATGCTTAGAGATCTGCAACAATGGGTTAGAAACGGCCAAAAATGCCATTCAAAATTGCTTAGAGATGTGCAAACATGGGTTACAAATGCCAAAAATGGCTTTAAAGTGCTTTGGGATATGCAAAAATTGGTTAGAAATTGCCAAAATGGCTTTAAAGTGCTTAGACATTAGCAAAAAAGGGTTAGAAATTGCCAAAAATGGCTTTGAAATGGGAAGAGATGTGCAAACTGGAAAGAAAAAGCCAAAAAAGGCTTTAAAGTGCTTAGGGATTTGCAAAAATGGGTTAGAAACGGCCAAAAATGCCATTCAAAATTGCTTAGAGATGTGCAAACATGGGTTAGAAATGGACAAAAAATGGTTTAAAAGTGCTTAGAGATGTGCAAAAATGGGTTAGGAATGGCCAAAATGGCTTAAAAGTGCATAGAGATGTGCAATAATGAGTTAGAAATGCTGAAAATGGCTTTAAAGTGCTTAGGGATTTGCAAAAATGGGTTAGAAACGGCCAAAAATGCTATTCAAAATTGCTTCGAGATGTGCAAACATGGGTTAGAAACGTCCAAAAATGCCATTCAAAATTGCTTCGAGATGTGCAAACATGGGTTAGAAATGCTAAAAATGGCTTGAAAGTGCTTAGACATTAGCAAAAAAGGGTTAGAAATGGCCAAAAATGGCTTCAAAATGGTTAGAGATGCACAAACTGCATAGAAAAGGACAAAAAAGTCTTAAAAATGCTTAGAGATCTGCAACAATGGGTTAGAAACGGCCAAAAATGCCATTCAGAATTGCTTAGAGATGTGCAAACATGGGTTACAAATGCCAAAAATGGCTTTAAAGTGCTTTGGGATTTGCAAAAATTGGTTAGAAATGGCCAAAATGGCTTTAAAGTGCTTAGACATTAGCAAAAAAGGGTTAGAAATGGCCAAAAATGGCTTTAAAATGGGTAGAGATGTGCAAACTGGAAAGAAAAAGCCAAAAAAGGCTTTAAAGTGCTTAGGGATTTGCAAAAATGGGTTAGAAACGGCCAAAAATGCCATTCAAAATTGCTTAGAGATGTGCAAACATGGGTTAGAAACGTCCAAAAATGCCATTCAAAATTGCTTAGAGATGTGCAAACATGGGTTATAAATGCTAAAAATGGCTTGAAAGTACTTAGAGATTTGCAAAAAAGGGTTAGAAATGCTAAAAATGGCTTCAAAATGGTTAGAGATGTGCAAACTGGATAGAAAAGGCCAAAAAAGGCATAAAAGTTCGTAGAGATCTGCAAAAATGGGATAGAAACAGCGAAAAATGCAATTCAGAATTGCTTAGGGATGAGCAAACATGAGTTAGAAATGGCCAAAAATGGCTTCAAAATTGTTAGAGATGTGCAGACGGGATAGAAAAGGCCAAAAAAGGCTTAAAAGTTCGTAGAGATCGGCAAAAATGGGTTAGAAATGGCAAAAAATGTCATTCAAAATTGCTTAGAGATGAGCAAGCATGGGTTAGAAATGGCCAAAAATGGTTTAAAAGTGCTTAGAGATGTGCAAAAACGGGTTCGAAATGGCAAACATGGCTTTAAAGTGCTTAGGGATTTGCAAAAATGGTTAGAAACGGCCAAAAATGCCATTCAAAATTGCTTAGAGATGTGCAAACATGGGTTAGAAATGGACAAAAAATGGTTTAAAAGTGCTTAGAGATGTGCAAAAATGGGTTAGGAATGGCCAAAATGGCTTAAAAGTGCATAGAGATGTGCAATAATGAGTTAGAAATGCTGAAAATGGCTTTAAAGTGCTTAGGGATTTGCAAAAATGGGTTAGAAACGGCCAAAAATGCCATTCAAAATTGCTTAGAGATGTGCAAACATGGGTTAGAAACGTCCAAAAATGCCATTCAAAATTGCTTCGAGATGTGCAAACATGGGTTAGAAATGCTAAAAATGGCTTGAAAGTGCTTAGACATTAGCAAAAAAGGGTTAGAAATGGCCAAAAATGGCTTTGAAATGGGTAGAGATGTGCAAACTGGAAAGAAAAAGCCAAAAAAGGCTTTAAAGTGCTTAGGGATTTGCAAAAATGGGTTAGAAACGGCCAAAAATGCCATTCAAAATTGCTTAGAGATGTGCAAACAAGGGTTAGAAACGTCCAAAAATGCCATTCAAAATTGCTTAGAGATGTGCAAACATGGGTTAGAAATGCTAAAAATGGCTTGAAAGTGCTTAGAGATTTGCAAAAATGGGTTAGAAATGGCCAAAAATGGCTTCAAAATGGTTAGAGATGTGCAAACTGGATAGAAAAGGCCAAAAAAGCATAAAAGTTCGTAGAGATCTGCAAAAATGGGATAGAAACAGCGAAAAATGCAATTCAGAATTGCTTAGGGATGAGCAAACATGAGTTAGAAATGGCCAAAAATGGCTTCAAAATTGTTAGAGATGTGCAGACGGGATAGAAAAGGCCAAAAAAGGCTTAAAAGTTCGTAGAGATCGGCAAAAATGGGTTAGAAATGGCCAAAAATGTCATTCAAAATTGCTTAGAGATGAGCAAGCATGGGTTAGAAATGGCCAAAAAATGGTTTAAAAGTGCATAGAGATGTGCAAAAACGGGTTCGAAATGCCAAACATGGCTTTAAAGTGCTTAGGGATTTGCAAAAATGGTTAGATACGGCCAAAAATGCCATTCAAAATTGCTTAGAGATGTGCAAACATGGGTTAGAAATGGACAAAAAATGGTTTAAAAGTGCTTAGAGATGTGCAAAAATGGGTTAGGAATGGCCAAAATGGCTTAAAAGTGCATAGAGATGTGCAATAACGAGTTAGAAATGCTGAAAATGGCTTTAAAGTGCTGAGGGATTTGCAAAAATGGGTTAGAAACGGCCAAAAATGCCATTCAAAATTGCTTAGAGATGTGCAAACATGGGTTAGAAACGTCCAAAAATGCCATTCAAAATTGCTTCGAGATGTGCAAACATGGGTTAGAAATGCTAAAAATGGCTTGAAAGTGCTTAGACATTAGCAAAAAAGGGTTAGAAATGGCCAAAAATGGCTTCAAAATGGTTAGAGATGCACAAACTGCATAGAAAAGGACAAAAAAGTCTTAAAAATGCTTAGAGATCTGCAACAATGGGTTAGAAACGGCCAAAAATGCCATTCAAAATTGCTTAGAGATGTGCAAACATGGGTTACAAAAGCCAAAAATGGCTTTAAAGTGCTTTGGGATTTGCAAAAATTGGTTAGAAATTGCCAAAATGGCTTTAAAGTGCTTAGACATTAGCAAAAAAGGGTTAGAAATGGCCAAAAATGGCTTATAATGGGTAGAGATGTGCAAACTGGAAAGAAAAAGCCAAAAAAGGCTTTAAAGTGCTTAGGGATTTGCAAAAATGGGTTAGAAACGGCCAAAAATGCCATTCAAAATTGCTTAGAGATGTGCAAACATGGGTTAGAAACGTCCAAAAATGCCATTCAAAATTGCTTCGAGATGTGCAAACATGGGTTAGAAATGCTAAAAATGGCTTGAAAGTGCTTAGACATTAGCAAAAAAGGGTTAGAAATGGCCAAAAATGGCTTCAAAATGGTTAGAGATGTGCAAACTGGAAAGAAAAAGCCAAAAAAGGCTTTGAAGTGCTTAGGGATTTGCAAACATGGGTTAGAAACGTCCAAAAATGCCATTCAAAATTGCTTAGAGATGTGCAAAAATGGGTTAGAAATGGCCAAAAATGTCATTCAAAATTGCTTAGAGATGTGCAAACATGGGTTAGAAATGCTAAAAATGGCTTGAAAGTGCTTAGAGATTTGCAAAAATGGGTTAGAAATGCTAAAAATGGCTTTAAAGTGCTTAGAGATTTGCAAAAAAGGGTTAGAAATGGCCAAAAATGGCTTCAAAATGGTTAGAGATGTGCAAACTGGATAGAAAAGGCCAAAAAAGGCATAAAAGTTCGTAGAGATCTGCAAAAATGGGATAGAAACAGCGAAAAATGCAATTCAGAATTGCTTAGGGATGAGCAAACATGAGTTAGAAATGGCCAAAAATGGCTTCAAAATTGTTAGAGATGTGCAGACGGGATAGAAAAGGCCAAAAAAGGCTTAAAAGTTCGTAGAGATCGGCAAAAATGGGTTAGAAATGGCCAAAAATGTCATTCAAAATTGCTTAGAGATGAGCAAGCATGGGTTAGAAATGGCCAAAAATGGTTTAAAAGTGCTTAGAGATGTGCAAAAATGGGTTCGAAATGCCAAACATGGCTTTAAAGTGCTTAGAGATTTCCAAAAACGGGTTAGAAATGCCAAAAATGGCTTTAAAGTGCTTAGGGATTTGCAAAAATGGTTAGAAACGGCCAAAAATGCCATTCAAAATTGCTTAGAGATGTGCAAACATGGGTTAGAAATGGACAAAAAATGGTTTAAAAGTGCATAGAGATGTGCAAAAATGGGTTAGGAATGGCCAAAATGGCTTAAAAGTGCATAGAGATGTGCAATAACGAGTTAGAAATGCTGAAAATGGCTTTAAAGTGCTTAGGGATTTGCAAAAATGGGTTAGAAACGGCCAAAAATGCCATTCAAAATTGCTTAGAGATGTGCAAACATGGGTTAGAAACGTCCAAAAATGCCATTCAAAATTGCTTCGAGATGTGCAAACATGGGTTAGAAATGCTAAAAATGGCTTGAAAGTGCTTAGACATTAGCAAAAAAGGGTTAGAAATGGCCAAAAATGGCTTCAAAATGGTTAGAGATGCACAAACTGCATAGAAAAGGACAAAAAAGTCTTAAAAATGCTTAGAGATCTGCAACAATGGGTTAGAAACGGCCAAAAATGCCATTCAAAATTGCTTAGAGATGTGCAAACATGGGTTACAAAAGCCAAAAATGGCTTTAAAGTGCTTTGGGATTTGCAAAAATTGGTTAGAAATGGCCAAAATGGCTTTAAAGTGCTTAGACATTAGCAAAAAAGGGTTAGAAATGGCCAAAAATGGCTTTAAAATGGGTAGAGATGTGCAAACTGGAAAGAAAAAGCCAAAAAAGGCTTTAAAGTGCTTAGGGATTTGCAAAAATGGGTTAGAAACGTCCAAAAATGCCATTCAAAATTGCTTAGAGATGTGCAAACATGGGTTAGAAATGCTAAAAATGGCTTGAAAGTGCTTAGAGATTTGCAAAAATGGGTTAGAAATGCTAAAAATGGCTTTAAAGTGCTTAGAGATTTGCAAAAAAGGGTTAGAAATGGCCAAAAATGGCTTCAAAATGTTTAGAGATGTGCAAACTGGATAGAAAAGGCCAAAAAAGGCATAAAAGTTCGTAGAGATCTGCAAAAATGGGATAGAAACAGCGAAAAATGCAATTCAGAATTGCTTAGGGATGAGCAAACATGAGTTAGAAATGGCCAAAAATGGCTTCAAAATTGTTAGAGATGTGCAGACGGGATAGAAAAGGCCAAAAAAGGCTTAAAAGTTCGTAGAGATCGGCAAAAATGGGTTAGAAATGGCCAAAAATGTCATTCAAAATTGCTTAGAGATGAGCAAGCATGGGTTAGAAATGGCCAAAAATGGTTTAAAAGTGCTTAGAGATGTGCAAAAATGGGTTCGAAATGCCAAACATGGCTTTAAAGTGCTTAGGGATTTACAAAAATGGTTAGAAACGGCCAAAAATGCCATTCAAAATTGCTTAGAGATGTGCAAACATGGGTTAGAAATGGACAAAAAATGGTTTAAAAGTGCTTAGAGATGTGCAAAAATGGGTTAGGAATGGCCAAAATGGCTTAAAAGTGCATAGAGATGTGCAATAACGAGTTAGAAATGCTGAAAATGGCTTTAAAGTGCTTAGGGATTTGCAAAAATGGGTTAGAAACGGCCAAAAATGCCATTCAAAATTGCTTAGAGATGTGCAAACATGGGTTAGAAACGTCCAAAAATGCCATTCAAAATTGCTTCGAGATGTGCAAACATGGGTTAGAAATGCTAAAAATGGCTTGAAAGTGCTTAGACATTAGCAAAAAAGGGTTAGAAATGGCCAAAAATGGCTTCAAAATGGTTAGAGATGCACAAACTGCATAGAAAAGGACAAAAAAGTCTTAAAAATGCTTAGAGATCTGCAACAATGGGTTAGAAACGGCCAAAAATGCCATTCAAAATTGCTTAGAGATGTGCAAACATGGGTTACAAAAGCCAAAAATGGCTTTAAAGTGCTTTGGGATTTGCAAAAATTGGTTAGAAATGGCCAAAATGGCTTTAAAGTGCTTAGACATTAGCAAAAAAGGGTTAGAAATGGCCAAAAATGGCTTTAAAATGGGTAGAGATGTGCAAACTGGAAAGAAAAAGCCAAAAAAGGCTTTAAAGTGCTTAGGGATTTGCAAAAATGGGTTAGAAACGGCCAAAAATGCCATTCAAAATTGCTTAGAGATGTGCAAACATGGGTTAGAAACGTCCAAAAATGCCATTCAAAATTGCTTAGAGATGTGCAAACATGGGTTAGAAATGCTAAAAATGGCTTGAAAGTGCTTAGAGATTTGCAAACATGGGTTAGAAATGCTAAAAATGGCTTGAAAGTGCTTAGAGATTTGCAAAAAAGGGTTAGAAATGCTAAAAATGGCTTCAAAATGGTTAGAGATGTGCAAACTGGATAGAAAAGGCCAAAAAAGGCATAAAAGTTCGTAGAGATCTGCAAAAATGGGATAGAAACAGCGAAAAATGCAATTCAGAATTGCTTAGGGATGAGCAAACATGAGTTAGAAATGGCCAAAAATGGCTTCAAAATTGTTAGAGATGTGCAGACGGGATAGAAAAGGCCAAAAAAGGCTTAAAAGTTCGTAGAGATCGGCAAAAATGGGTTAGAAATGGCCAAAAATGTCATTCAAAATTGCTTAGAGATGAGCAAGCATGGGTTAGAAATGGCCAAAAATGGTTTAAAAGTGCTTAGAGATGTGCAAAAATGGGTTCGAAATGCCAAACATGGCTTTAAAGTGCTTAGAGATTTCCAAAAACGGGTTAGAAATGCCAAAAATGGCTTTAAAGTGCTTAGGGATTTGCAAAAATGGTTAGAAACGGCCAAAAATGCCATTCAAAATTGCTTAGAGATGTGCAAACATGGGTTAGAAATGGACAAAAAATGGTTTAAAAGTGCTTAGAGATGTGCAAAAATGGGTTAGGAATGGCCAAAATGGCTTAAAAGTGCATAGAGATGTGCAATAACGAGTTAGAAATGCTGAAAATGGCTTTAAAGTGCTTAGGGATTTGCAAAAATGGGTTAGAAACGGCCAAAAATGCCATTCAAAATTGCTTAGAGATGTGCAAACATGGGTTAGAAACGTCCAAAAATGCCATTCAAAATTGCTTCGAGATGTGCAAACATGGGTTAGAAATGCTAAAAATGGCTTGAAAGTGCTTAGACATTAGCAAAAAAGGGTTAGAAATGGCCAAAAATGGCTTCAAAATGGTTAGAGATGCACAAACTGCATAGAAAAGGACAAAAAAGTCTTAAAAATGCTTAGAGATCTGCAACAATGGGTTAGAAACGGCCAAAAATGCCATTCAAAATTGCTTAGAGATGTGCAAACATGGGTTACAAAAGCCAAAAATGGCTTTAAAGTGCTTTGGGATTTGCAAAAATTGGTTAGAAATGGCCAAAATGGCTTTAAAGTGCTTAGACATTAGCAAAAAAGGGTTAGAAATGGCCAAAAATGGCTTATAATGGGTAGAGATGTGCAAACTGGAAAGAAAAAGCCAAAAAAGGCTTTAAAGTGCTTAGGGATTTGCAAAAATGGGTTAGAAACGGCCAAAAATGCCATTCAAAATTGCTTAGAGATGTGCAAACATGGGTTAGAAACGTCCAAAAATGCCATTCAAAATTGCTTAGAGATGTGCAAACCTGGGTTAGAAATGCTAAAAATGGCTTGAAATTGCTTAGAGATTTGCAAAAATGGGTTAGAAATGCTAAAAATGGCTTTAAAGTGCTTAGAGATTTGCAAAAAAGGGTTAGAAATGGCCAAAAATGGCTTCAAAATGGTTAGAGATGTGCAAACTGGATAGAAAAGGCCAAAAAAGGCATAAAAGTTCGTAGAGATCTGCAAAAATGGGATAGAAACAGCGAAAAATGCAATTCAGAATTGCTTAGGGATGAGCAAACATGAGTTAGAAATGGCCAAAAATGGCTTCAAAATTGTTAGAGATGTGCAGACGGGATAGAAAAGGCCAAAAAAGGCTTAAAAGTTCGTAGAGATCGGCAAAAATGGGTTAGAAATGGCCAAAAATGTCATTCAAAATTGCTTAGAGATGAGCAAGCATGGGTTAGAAATGGCCAAAAATGGTTTAAAAGTGCTTAGAGATGTGCAAAAATGGGTTCGAAATGCCAAACATGGCTTTAAAGTGCTTAGAGATTTCCAAAAACGGGTTAGAAATGCCAAAAATGGCTTTAAAGTGCTTAGGGATTTGCAAAAATGGTTAGAAACGGCCAAAAATGCCATTCAAAACTGCTTAGAGATGTGCAAACATGGGTTAGAAATGGACAAAAAATGGTTTAAAAGTGCTTAGAGATGTGCAAAAATGGGTTAGGAATGGCCAAAATGGCTTAAAAGTGCATAGAGATGTGCAATAACGAGTTAGAAATGCTGAAAATGGCTTTAAAGTGCTTAGGGATTTGCAAAAATGGGTTAGAAACGGCCAAAAATGCCATTCAAAATTGCTTAGAGATGTGCAAACATGGGTTAGAAACGTCCAAAAATGCCATTCAAAATTGCTTCGAGATGTGCAAACATGGGTTAGAAATGCTAAAAATGGCTTGAAAGTGCTTAGACATTAGCAAAAAAGGGTTAGAAATGGCCAAAAATGGCTTCAAAATGGTTAGAGATGCACAAACTGCATAGAAAAGGACAAAAAAGTCTTAAAAATGCTTAGAGATCTGCAACAATGGGTTAGAAACGGCCAAAAATGCCATTCAAAATTGCTTAGAGATGTGCAAACATGGGTTACAAAAGCCAAAAATGGCTTTAAAGTGCTTTGGGATTTGCAAAAATTGGTTAGAAATTGCCAAAATGGCTTTAAAGTGCTTAGACATTAGCAAAAAAGGGTTAGAAATGGCCAAAAATGGCTTATAATGGGTAGAGATGTGCAAACTGGAAAGAAAAAGCCAAAAAAGGCTTTAAAGTGCTTAGGGATTTGCAAAAATGGGTTAGAAACGGCCAAAAATGCCATTCAAAATTGCTTAGAGATGTGCAAACATGGGTTAGAAACGTCCAAAAATGCCATTCAAAATTGCTTAGAGATGTGCAAACCTGGGTTAGAAATGCTAAAAATGGCTTGAAATTGCTTAGAGATTTGCAAAAATGGGTTAGAAATGCTAAAAATGGCTTTAAAGTGCTTAGAGATTTGCAAAAAAGGGTTAGAAATGGCCAAAAATGGCTTCAAAATGGTTAGAGATGTGCAAACTGGATAGAAAAGGCCAAAAAAGGCATAAAAGTTCGTAGAGATCTGCAACAATGGGTTAGAAACGGCCAAAAATGCAATTCAGAATTGCTTAGGGATGAGCAAACATGAGTTAGAAATGGCCAAAAAATGGCTTCAAAATTGTTAGAGATGTGCAGACGGGATAGAAAAGGCCAAAAAAGGCTTAAAAGTTCGTAGAGATCGGCAAAAATGGGTTAGAAATGGCCAAAAATGTCATTCAAAATTGCTTAGAGATGAGCAAGCATGGGTTAGAAATGGCCAAAAATGGTTTAAAAGTGCTTAGAGATGTGCAAAAATGGGTTCGAAATGCCAAACATGGCTTTAAAGTGCTTAGAGATTTCCAAAAACGGGTTAGAAATGCCAAAAATGGCTTTAAAGTGCTTAGGGATTTGCAAAAATGGTTAGAAACGGCCAAAAATGCCATTCAAAACTGCTTAGAGATGTGCAAACATGGGTTAGAAATGGACAAAAAATGGTTTAAAAGTGCTTAGAGATGTGCAAAAATGGGTTAGGAATGGCCAAAATGGCTTAAAAGTGCATAGAGATGTGCAATAACGAGTTAGAAATGCTGAAAATGGCTTTAAAGTGCTTAGGGATTTGCAAAAATGGGTTAGAAACGGCCAAAAATGCCATTCAAAATTGCTTAGAGATGTGCAAACATGGGTTAGAAACGTCCAAAAATGCCATTCAAAATTGCTTCGAGATGTGCAAACATGGGTTAGAAATGCTAAAAATGGCTTGAAAGTGCTTAGACATTAGCAAAAAAGGGTTAGAAATGGCCAAAAATGGCTTCAAAATGGTTAGAGATGCACAAACTGCATAGAAAAGGACAAAAAAGGTCTTAAAAATGCTTAGAGATCTGCAACAACGGGTTAGAAACGGCCAAAAATGCCATTCAAAATTGCTTAGAGATGTGCAAACCTGGGTTAGAAATGCTAAAAATGGCTTGAAATTGCTTAGAGATTTGCAAAAATGGGTTAGAAATGCTAAAAATGGCTTTAAAGTGCTTAGAGATTTGCAAAAAAGGGTTAGAAATGGCCAAAAATGGCTTCAAAATGGTTAGAGATGTGCAAACTGGATAGAAAAGGCCAAAAAAGGCATAAAAGTTCGTAGAGATCTGCAACAATGGGTTAGAAACGGCCAAAAATGCAATTCAGAATTGCTTAGGGATGAGCAAACATGAGTTAGAAATGGCCAAAAATGGCTTCAAAATTGTTAGAGATGTGCAGACGGGATAGAAAAGGCCAAAAAAGGCTTAAAAGTTCGTAGAGATCGGCAAAAATGGGTTAGAAATGGCCAAAAATGTCATTCAAAATTGCTTAGAGATGAGCAAGCATGGGTTAGAAATGGCCAAAAATGGTTTAAAAGTGCTTAGAGATGTGCAAAAATGGGTTCGAAATGCCAAACATGGCTTTAAAGTGCTTAGAGATTTCCAAAAACGGGTTAGAAATGCCAAAAATGGCTTTAAAGTGCTTAGGGATTTGCAAAAATGGTTAGAAACGGCCAAAAATGCCATTCAAAACTGCTTAGAGATGTGCAAACATGGGTTAGAAATGGACAAAAAATGGTTTAAAAGTGCTTAGAGATGTGCAAAAATGGGTTAGGAATGGCCAAAATGGCTTAAAAGTGCATAGAGATGTGCAATAACGAGTTAGAAATGCTGAAAATGGCTTTAAAGTGCTTAGGGATTTGCAAAAATGGGTTAGAAACGGCCAAAAATGCCATTCAAAATTGCTTAGAGATGTGCAAACATGGGTTAGAAACGTCCAAAAATGCCATTCAAAATTGCTTCGAGATGTGCAAACATGGGTTAGAAATGCTAAAAATGGCTTGAAAGTGCTTAGACATTAGCAAAAAAGGGTTAGAAATGGCCAAAAATGGCTTCAAAATGGTTAGAGATGCACAAACTGCATAGAAAAGGACAAAAAAGTCTTAAAAATGCTTAGAGATCTGCAACAACGGGTTAGAAACGGCCAAAAATGCCATTCAAAATTGCTTAGAGATGTGCAAACATGGGTTACAAATGCCAAAAATGGCTTTAAAGTGCTTAGACATTAGCAAAAAAGGGTTAGAAATTGCCAAAAATGGCTTTAAAATGGTTAGAGATGTACAAACTGGAAAAAAAAAAAGCCAAAAAAGGCTTTAAAGTGCTTAGGGATTTGCAAAAATGGGTTAGAAACGGCCAAAAATGCCATTCAAAATTGCTTAGAGATGTGCAAACATGGGTTAGAAACGTCCAAAAATGCCATTCAAAATTGCTTCGAGATGTGCAAACATGGGTTAGAAATGCTAAAAATGGCTTGAAAGTGCTTAGACATTAGCAAAAAAGGGTTAGAAATGGCCAAAAATGGCTTCAAAATGGTTAGAGATGCACAAACTGCATAGAAAAGGACAAAAAAGTCTTAAAAATGCTTAGAGATCTGCAACAATGGGTTAGAAACGGCCAAAAATGCCATTCAAAATTGCTTAGAGATGTGCAAACATGGGTTACAAATGCCGAAAATGGCTTTAAAGTGCTTTGAGATTTGCAAAAATTGGTTAGAAATGGCCAAAATGGCTTTAAAGTGCTTAGACATTAGCAAAAAAGGGTTAGAAATGGCCAAAAATGGCTTTGAAATGGGTAGAGATGTGCAAACTGGAAAGAAAAAGCCAAAAAAGGCTTTAAAGTGCTTAGGGATTTGCAAAAATGGGTTAGAAACGTCCAAAAATGCCATTCAAAATTGCTTAGAGATATGCAAACATGGGTTAGAAACGTCCAAAAATGCCATTCAAAATTGCTTCGAGATGTGCAAACATGGGTTAGAAATGCTAAAAATGGCTTGAAAGTGCTTAGAGATTTGCAAAAATGGGTTAGAAATGCTAAAAATGGCTTTAAAGTGCTTAGAGATTTGCAAAAAAGGGTTAGAAATGGCCAAAAATGGCTTCAAAATGTTTAGAGATGTGCAAACTGGATAGAAAAGGCCAAAAAAGGCATAAAAGTTCGTAGAGATCTGCAAAAATGGGATAGAAACAGCGAAAAATGCAATTCAGAATTGCTTAGGGATGAGCAAACATGAGTTAGAAATGGCCAAAAATGGCTTCAAAATTGTTAGAGATGTGCAGACGGGATAGAAAAGGCCAAAAAAGGCTTAAAAGTTCGTAGAGATCGGCAAAAATGGGTTAGAAATGGCCAAAAATGTCATTCAAAATTGCTTAGAGATGAGCAAGCATGGGTTAGAAATGGCCAAAAATGGTTTAAAAGTGCTTAGAGATGTGCAAAAATGGGTTCGAAATGCCAAACATGGCTTTAAAGTGCTTAGAGATTTCCAAAAACGGGTTAGAAATGCCAAAAATGGCTTTAAAGTGCTTAGGGATTTGCAAAAATGGTTAGAAACGGCCAAAAATGCCATTCAAAATTGCTTAGAGATGTGCAAACATGGGTTAGAAATGGACAAAAAATGGTTTAAAAGTGCTTAGAGATGTGCAAAAATGGGTTAGGAATGGCCAAAATGGCTTAAAAGTGCATAGAGATGTGCAATAACGAGTTAGAAATGCTGAAAATGGCTTTAAAGTGCTTAGGGATTTGCAAAAATGGGTTAGAAACGGCCAAAAATGCCATTCAAAATTGCTTAGAGATGTGCAAACATGGGTTAGAAACGTCCAAAAATGCCATTCAAAATTGCTTAGAGATGTGCAAACATGGGTTAGAAATGCTAAAAATGGCTTGAAAGTGCTTAGACATTAGCAAAAAAGGGTTAGAAATGGCCAAAAATGGCTTCAAAATGGTTAGAGATGCACAAACTGCATAGAAAAGGACAAAAAAGTCTTAAAAATGCTTAGAGATCTGCAACAGTGGGTTAGAAACGGCCAAAAATGCCATTCAAAATTGCTTAGAGATGTGCAAACATGGGTTACAAAAGCCAAAAATGGCTTTAAAGTGCTTTGGGATTTGCAAAAATTGGTTAGAAATGGCCAAAATGGCTTTAAAGTGCTTAGACATTAGCAAAAAAGGGTTAGAAATGGCCAAAAATGGCTTTAAAATGGGTAGAGATGTGCAAACTGGAAAGAAAAAGCCAAAAAGGCTTTAAAGTGCTTAGGGATTTGCAAAAATGGGTTAGAAACGGCCAAAAATGCCATTCAAAATTGCTTAGAGATGTGCAAACATGGGTTAGAAACGTCCAAAAATGCCATTCAAAATTGCTTAGAGATGTGCAAACATGGGTTAGAAATGCTAAAAATGGCTTGAAAGTGCTTAGAGATTTGCAAAAATGGGTTAGAAATGCTAAAAATGGCTTTAAAGTGCTTAGAGATTTGCAAAAAAGGGTTAGAAATGGCCAAAAATGGCTTCAAAATGGTTAGAGATGTGCAAACTGGATAGAAAAGGCCAAAAAAGGCATAAAAGTTCGTAGAGATCTGCAAAAATGGGATAGAAACAGCGAAAAATGCAATTCAGAATTGCTTAGGGATGAGCAAACATGAGTTAGAAATGGCCAAAAATGGCTTCAAAATTGTTAGAGATGTGCAGACGGGATAGAAAAGGCCAAAAAAGGCTTAAAAGTTCGTAGAGATCGGCAAAAATGGGTTAGAAATGGCCAAAAATGTCATTCAAAATTGCTTAGAGATGAGCAAGCATGGGTTAGAAATGGCCAAAAATGGTTTAAAAGTGCTTAGAGATGTGCAAAAATGGGTTCGAAATGCCAAACATGGCTTTAAAGTGCTTAGAGATTTCCAAAAACGGGTTAGAAATGCCAAAAATGGCTTTAAAGTGCTTAGGGATTTGCAAAAATGGTTAGAAACGGCCAAAAATGCCATTCAAAATTTATTAGAGATGTGCAAACATGGGTTAGAAATGGACAAAAAATGGTTTAAAAGTGCTTAGAGATGTGCAAAAATGGGTTAGGAATGGCCAAAATGGCTTAAAAGTGCATAGAGATGTGCAATAACGAGTTAGAAATGCTGAAAATGGCTTTAAAGTGCTTAGGGATTTGCAAAAATGGGTTAGAAACGGCCAAAAATGCCATTCAAAATTGCTTAGAGATGTGCAAACATGGGTTAGAAACGTCCAAAAATGCCATTCAAAATTGCTTAGAGATGTGCAAACATGGGTTAGAAATGCTAAAAATGGCTTGAAAGTGCTTAGACATTAGCAAAAAAGGGTTAGAAATGGCCAAAAATGGCTTCAAAATGGTTAGAGATGCACAAACTGCATAGAAAAGGACAAAAAAGTCTTAAAAATGCTTAGAGATCTGCAACAATGGGTTAGAAACGGCCAAAAATGCCATTCAAAATTGCTTAGAGATGTGCAAACATGGGTTACAAAAGCCAAAAATGGCTTTAAAGTGCTTTGAGATTTGCAAAAATTGGTTAGAAATGGCCAAAATTGCTTTAAAGTGCTTAGACATTAGCAAAAAAAGGGTTAGAATTGGCCAAAAATGGCTTTAAAATGGGTAGAGATGTGCAAACTGGAAAGAAAAAGCCAAAAAAGGCTTTAAAGTGCTTAGGGATTTGCAAAAATGGGTTAGAAACGGCCAAAAATGCCATTCAAAATTGCTTAGAGATGTGCAAACATGGGTTAGAAACGTCCAAAAATGCCATTCAAAATTGCTTAGAGATGTGCAAACATGGGTTAGAAATGCTAAAAATGGCTTGAAAGTGCTTAGAGATTTGCAAAAATGGGTTAGAAATGCTAAAAATGGCTTTAAAGTGCTTAGAGATTTGCAAAAAAGGGTTAGAAATGGCCAAAAATGGCTTCAAAATGGTTAGAGATGTGCAAACTGGATAGAAAAGGCCAAAAAAGGCATAAAAGTTCGTAGAGATCTGCAAAAATGGGATAGAAACAGCGAAAAATGCAATTCAGAATTGCTTAGGGATGAGCAAACATGAGTTAGAAATGGCCAAAAATGGCTTCAAAATTGTTAGAGATGTGCAGACGGGATAGAAAAGGCCAAAAAAGGCTTAAAAGTTCGTAGAGATCGGCAAAAATGGGTTAGAAATGGCCAAAAATGTCATTCAAAATTGCTTAGAGATGAGCAAGCATGGGTTAGAAATGGCCAAAAATGGTTTAAAAGTGCTTAGAGATGTGCAAAAATGGGTTCGAAATGCCAAACATGGCTTTAAAGTGCTTAGAGATTTCCAAAAACGGGTTAGAAATGCCAAAAATGGCTTTAAAGTGCTTAGGGATTTGCAAAAATGGTTAGAAACGGCCAAAAATGCCATTCAAAATTGCTTAGAGATGTGCAAACATGGGTTAGAAATGGACAAAAAATGGTTTAAAAGTGCTTAGAGATGTGCAAAAATGGGTTAGGAATGGCCAAAATGGCTTAAAAGTGCATAGAGATGTGCAATAACGAGTTAGAAATGCTGAAAATGGCTTTAAAGTGCTTAGGGATTTGCAAAAATGGGTTAGAAACGGCCAAAAATGCCATTCAAAATTGCTTAGAGATGTGCAAACATGGGTTAGAAACGTCCAAAAATGCCATTCAAAATTGCTTCGAGATGTGCAAACATGGGTTAGAAATGCTAAAAATGGCTTGAAAGTGCTTAGACATTAGCAAAAAAGGGTTAGAAATGGCCAAAAATGGCTTCAAAATGGTTAGAGATGCACAAACTGCATAGAAAAGGACAAAAAAGTCTTAAAAATGCTTAGAGATCTGCAACAAT
Source organism: Lathamus discolor (assembly GCF_037157495.1). NCBI lineage: Eukaryota > Metazoa > Chordata > Aves > Psittaciformes > Psittacidae > Lathamus > Lathamus discolor. The sequence continues at coordinate 31,152,777 of NC_088908.1, forward strand.
GGGTTAGAAACGGCCAAAAATGCCATTCAAAATTGCTTAGAGATGTGCAAACATGGGTTACAAATGCCAAAAATGGCTTTAAAGTGCTTAGACATTAGCAAAAAAGGGTTAGAAATTGCCAAAAATGGCTTTAAAATGGTTAGAGATGTACAAACTGGAAAAAAAAAAAAGCCAAAAAAGGCTTTAAAGTGCTTAGGGATTTGCAAAAATGGGTTAGAAACGGCCAAAAATGCCATTCAAAATTGCTTAGAGATGTGCAAACAAGGGTTAGAAACGTCCAAAAATGCCATTCAAAATTGCTTAGAGATGTGCAAACATGGGTTAGAAATGCTAAAAATGGCTTGAAAGTGCTTAGAGATTTGCAAAAATGGGTTAGAAATGCTAAAAATGGCTTTAAAGTGCTTAGAGATTTGCAAAAATGGGTTAGAAATGCTAAAAATGGCTTTAAAGTGCTTAGAGATTTGCAAAAAAGGGTTAGAAATGGCCAAAAATGGCTTCAAAATGGTTAGAGATGTGCAAACTGGATAGAAAAGGCCAAAAAAGGCATAAAAGTTCGTAGAGATCTGCAAAAATGTGATAGAAACAGCGAAAAATGCAATTCAGAATTGCTTAGGGATGAGCAAACATGAGTTAGAAATGGCCAAAAATGGCTTCAAAATTGTTAGAGATGTGCAGACGGGATAGAAAAGGCCAAAAAAGGCTTAAAAGTTCGTAGAGATCGGCAAAAATGGGTTAGAAATGGCCAAAAATGTCATTCAAAATTGCTTAGAGATGAGCAAGCATGGGTTGGAAATGGCCAAAAATGGTTTAAAAGTGCTTAGAGATGTGCAAAAATGGGTTTGAAATGCCAAACATGGCTTTAAAGTGCTTAGAGATTTCCAAAAACGGGTTAGAAATGCCAAAAATGGCTTTAAAGTGCTTAGGGATTTGCAAAAATGGTTAGAAACGGCCAAAAATGCCATTCAAAATTGCTTAGAGATGTGCAAACATGGGTTAGAAATGGACAAAAAATGGTTTAAAAGTGCTTAGAGATGTGCAAAAATGGGTTAGGAATGGCCAAAATGGCTTAAAAGTGCATAGAGATGTGCAATAACGAGTTAGAAATGCTGAAAATGGCTTTAAAGTGCTTAGGGATTTGCAAAAATGGGTTAGAAACGGCCAAAAATGCCATTCAAAATTGCTTAGAGATGTGCAAACATGGGTTAGAAAAGTCCAAAAATGCCATTCAAAATTGCTTCGAGATGTGCAAACATGGGTTAGAAATGCTAAAAATGGCTTTAAAGTGCTTAGAGATTAGCAAAAAAGGGTTAGAAATGGCCAAAAATGGCTTCAAAATGGTTAGAGATGTGCAAACTGGAAAGAAAAAGCCAAAAAAGTCTTAAAAATGCTTAGAGATCTGCAACAATGGGTTAGAAACGGCCAGAAATGCAATTCAGAATTGCTTAGGGATGAGCAAACATGAGTTAGAAATGGCCAAAAATGGCTTCAAAATTGTTAGAGATGTGCAGACGGGATAGAAAAGGCCAAAAAAGGCTTAAAAGTTCGTAGAGATCGGCAAAAATGGGTTAGAAATGGCCAAAAATGTCATTCAAAATTGCTTAGAGATGAGCAAGCATGGGTTAGAAATGGCCAAAAATGGTTTAAAAGTGCTTAGAGATGTGCAAAAATGGGTTCGAAATGCCAAACATGGCTTTAAAGTGCTTAGAGATTTCCAAAAACGGGTTAGAAATGCCAAAAATGGCTTTAAAGTGCTTAGGGATTTGCAAAAATGGTTAGAAACGGCCAAAAATGCCATTCAAAACTGCTTAGAGATGTGCAAACATGGGTTAGAAATGGACAAAAAATGGTTTAAAAGTGCTTAGAGATGTGCAAAAATGGGTTAGGAATGGCCAAAATGGCTTAAAAGTGCATAGAGATGTGCAATAACGAGTTAGAAATGCTGAAAATGGCTTTAAAGTGCTTAGGGATTTGCAAAAATGGGTTAGAAACGGCCAAAAATGCCATTCAAAATTGCTTAGAGATGTGCAAACATGGGTTAGAAACGTCCAAAAATGCCATTCAAAATTGCTTCGAGATGTGAAAACATGGGTTAGAAATGCTAAAAATGGCTTGAAAGTGCTTAGACATTAGCAAAAAAGGGTTAGAAATGGCCAAAAATGGCTTCAAAATGGTTAGAGATGCACAAACTGCATAGAAAAGGACAAAAAAGTCTTAAAAATGCTTAGAGATCTGCAACAATGGGTTAGAAACGGCCAAAAATGCCATTCAAAATTGCTTAGAGATGTGCAAACATGGGTTACAAATGCCAAAAATGGCTTTAAAGTGCTTTGGGATTTGCAAAAATTGGTTAGAAATGGCCAAAATGGCTTTAAAGTGCTTAGACATTAGCAAAAAAGGGTTAGAAATGGCCAAAAATGGCTTTGAAATGGGTAGAGATGTGCAAACTGGAAAGAAAAAGCCAAAAAAGGCTTTAAAGTGCTTAGGGATTTGCAAAAATGGGTTAGAAACGTCCAAAAATGCCATTCAAAATTGCTTAGAGATATGCAAACATGGGTTAGAAACGTCCAAAAATGCCATTCAAAATTGCTTAGAGATGTGCAAACATGGGTTAGAAATGCTAAAAATGGCTTGAAAGTGCTTAGAGATTTGCAAAAATGGGTTAGAAATGCTAAAAACGGCTTTAAAGTGCTTAGAGATTTGCAAAAAAGGGTTAGAAATGGCCAAAAATGGCTTCAAAATGGTTAGAGATGTGCAAACTGGATAGAAAAGGCCAAAAAAGGCATAAAAGTTCGTAGAGATCTGCAAAAATGGGATAGAAACAGCGAAAAATGCAATTCAGAATTGCTTAGGGATGAGCAAACATGAGTTAGAAATGGCCAAAAATGGCTTCAAAATTGTTAGAGATGTGCAGACGGGATAGAAAAGGCCAAAAAAGGCTTAAAAGTTCGTAGAGATCGGCAAAAATGGGTTAGAAATGGCCAAAAATGTCATTCAAAATAGCTTAGAGATGAGCAAGCATGGGTTAGAAATGGCCAAAAATGGTTTAAAAGTGCTTAGAGATGTGCAAAAATGGGTTCGAAATGCCAAACATGGCTTTAAAGTGCTTAGAGATTTCCAAAAACGGGTTAGAAATGCCAAAAATGGCTTTAAAGTGCTTAGGGATTTGCAAAAATGGGTTAGAAACGGCCAAAAATGCCATTCAAAATTGCTTCGAGATGTGCAAACATGGGTTAGAAATGCTAAAAATGGCTTGAAAGTGCTTAGACATTAGCAAAAAAGGGTTAGAAATGGCCAAAAATGGCTTCAAAATGGTTAGAGATGCACAAACTGCATAGAAAAGGACAAAAAAGTCTTAAAAATGCTTAGAGATCTGCAACAATGGGTTAGAAACGGCCAAAAATGCCATTCAAAATTGCTTAGAGATGTGCAAACATGGGTTACAAATGCCGAAAATGGCTTTAAAGTGCTTTGAGATTTGCAAAAATTGGTTAGAAATGGCCAAAATGGCTTTAAAGTGCTTAGACATTAGCAAAAAAGGGTTAGAAATGGCCAAAAATGGCTTTGAAATGGGTAGAGATGTGCAAACTGGAAAGAAAAAGCCAAAAAAGGCTTTAAAGTGCTTAGGGATTTGCAAAAATGGGTTAGAAACGTCCAAAAATGCCATTCAAAATTGCTTAGAGATATGCAAACATGGGTTAGAAACGTCCAAAAATGCCATTCAAAATTGCTTAGAGATGTGCAAACATGGGTTAGAAATGCTAAAAATGGCTTGAAAGTGCTTAGAGATTTGCAAAAATGGGTTAGAAATGCTAAAAATGGCTTTAAAGTGCTTAGAGATTTGCAAAAAAGGGTTAGAAATGGCCAAAAATGGCTTCAAAATGTTTAGAGATGTGCAAACTGGATAGAAAAGGCCAAAAAAGGCATAAAAGTTCGTAGAGATCTGCAAAAATGGGATAGAAACAGCGAAAAATGCAATTCAGAATTGCTTAGGGATGAGCAAACATGAGTTAGAAATGGCCAAAAATGGCTTCAAAATTGTTAGAGATGTGCAGACGGGATAGAAAAGGCCAAAAAAGGCTTAAAAGTTCGTAGAGATCGGCAAAAATGGGTTAGAAATGGCCAAAAATGTCATTCAAAATTGCTTAGAGATGAGCAAGCATGGGTTAGAAATGGCCAAAAATGGTTTAAAAGTGCTTAGAGATGTGCAAAAATGGGTTCGAAATGCCAAACATGGCTTTAAAGTGCTTAGAGATTTCCAAAAACGGGTTAGAAATGCCAAAAATGGCTTTAAAGTGCTTAGGGATTTGCAAAAATGGTTAGAAACGGCCAAAAATGCCATTCAAAATTGCTTAGAGATGTGCAAACATGGGTTAGAAATGGACAAAAAATGGTTTAAAAGTGCTTAGAGATGTGCAAAAATGGGTTAGGAATGGCCAAAATGGCTTAAAAGTGCATAGAGATGTGCAATAACGAGTTAGAAATGCTGAAAATGGCTTTAAAGTGCTTAGGGATTTGCAAAAATGGGTTAGAAACGGCCAAAAATGCCATTCAAAATTGCTTCGAGATGTGCAAACATGGGTTAGAAACGTCCAAAAATGCCATTCAAAATTGCTTCGAGATGTGCAAACATGGGTTAGAAATGCTAAAAATGGCTTGAAAGTGCTTAGACATTAGCAAAAAAGGGTTAGAAATGGCCAAAAATGGCTTCAAAATGGTTAGAGATGCACAAACTGCATAGAAAAGGACAAAAAAGTCTTAAAAATGCTTAGAGATCTGCAACAATGGGTTAGAAACGGCCAAAAATGCCATTCAAAATTGCTTAGAGATGTGCAAACATGGGTTACAAATGCCAAAAATGGCTTTAAAGTGCTTAGACATTAGCAAAAAAGGGTTAGAAATTGCCAAAAATGGCTTTAAAATGGTTAGAGATGTACAAACTGGAAAAAAAAAAAGCCAAAAAAGGCTTTAAAGTGCTTAGGGATTTGCAAAAATGGGTTAGAAACGGCCAAAAATGCCATTCAAAATTGCTTAGAGATGTGCAAACAAGGGTTAGAAACGTCCAAAAATGCCATTCAAAATTGCTTAGAGATGTGCAAACATGGGTTAGAAATGCTAAAAATGGCTTGAAAGTGCTTAGAGATTTGCAAAAATGGGTTAGAAATGCTAAAAATGGCTTTAAAGTGCTTAGAGATTTGCAAAAATGGGTTAGAAATGCTAAAAATGGCTTTAAAATGCTTAGAGATTTGCAAAAAAGGGTTAGAAATGGCCAAAAATGGCTTCAAAATGGTTAGAGATGTGCAAACTGGATAGAAAAGGCCAAAAAAGGCATAAAAGTTCGTAGAGATCTGCAAAAATGTGATAGAAACAGCGAAAAATGCAATTCAGAATTGCTTAGGGATGAGCAAACATGAGTTAGAAATGGCCAAAAATGGCTTCAAAATTGTTAGAGATGTGCAGACGGGATAGAAAAGGCCAAAAAAGGCTTAAAAGTTCGTAGAGATCGGCAAAAATGGGTTAGAAATGGCCAAAAATGTCATTCAAAATAGCTTAGAGATGAGCAAGCATGGGTTAGAAATGGCCAAAAATGGTTTAAAAGTGCTTAGAGATGTGCAAAAATGGGTTCGAAATGCCAAACATGGCTTTAAAGTGCTTAGAGATTTCCAAAAACGGGTTAGAAATGCCAAAAATGGCTTTAAAGTGCTTAGGATTTGCAAAAATGGGTTAGAAACGGCCAAAATGCCATTCAAAATTGCTGCGAGATGTGCAAACATGGGTTAGAAATGCTAAAAATGGCTTGAAAAGTGCTTAGACATTAGCAAAAAAGGGTTAGAAATGGCCAAAAATGGCTTCAAAATGGTTAGAGATGCACAAACTGCATAGAAAAGGACAAAAAAGTCTTAAAAATGCTTAGAGATCTGCAACAATGGGTTAGAAACGGCCAAAAATGCCATTCAAAAATTGCTTAGAGATGTGCAAACATGGGTTACAAATGCCGAAAATGGCTTTAAAGTGCTTTGAGATTTGCAAAAATTGGTTAGAAATGGCCAAAATGGCTTTAAAGTGCTTAGACATTAGCAAAAAAGGGTTAGAAATGGCCAAAAATGGCTTTGAAATGGGTAGAGATGTGCCAAACTGGAAAGAAAAAGCCAAAAAAGGCTTTAAAGTGCTTAGGGATTTGCAAAAATGGGTTAGAAACGTCCAAAAATGCCATTCAAAATTGCTTAGAGATATGCAAACATGGGTTAGAAACGTCCAAAAATGCCATTCAAAATTGCTTAGAGATGTGCAAACATGGGTTAGAAATGCTAAAAATGGCTTGAAAGTGCTTAGAGATTTGCAAAAATGGGTTAGAAATGCTAAAAATGGCTTTAAAAGTGCTTAGAGATTTGCAAAAAAGGGTTAGAAATGGCCAAAAATGGCTTCAAAATGGTTAGAGATGTGCAAACTGGATAGAAAAGGCCAAAAAAGGCATAAAAGTTCGTAGAGATCTGCAAAAATGTGATAGAAACAGCGAAAAATGCAATTCAGAATTGCTTAGGGATGAGCAAACATGAGTTAGAAATGGCCAAAAATGGCTTCAAAATTGTTAGAGATGTGCAGACGGGATAGAAAAGGCCAAAAAAGGCTTAAAAGTTCGTAGAGATCGGCAAAAATGGGTTAGAAATGGCCAAAAATGTCATTCAAAATTGCTTAGAGATGAGCAAGCATGGGTTGGAAATGGCCAAAAATGGTTTAAAAGTGCTTAGAGATGTGCAAAAATGGGTTTGAAATGCCAAACATGGCTTTAAAGTGCTTAGAGATTTCCAAAAACGGGTTAGAAATGCCAAAAATGGCTTTAAAGTGCTTAGGGATTTGCAAAAATGGTTAGAAACGGCCAAAAATGCCATTCAAAATTGCTTAGAGATGTGCAAACATGGGTTAGAAATGGACAAAAAATGGTTTAAAAGTGCTTAGAGATGTGCAAAAATGGGTTAGGAATGGCCAAAATGGCTTAAAAGTGCATAGAGATGTGCAATAACGAGTTAGAAATGCTGAAAATGGCTTTAAAGTGCTTAGGGATTTGCAAAAATGGGTTAGAAACGGCCAAAAATGCCATTCAAAATTGCTTAGAGATGTGCAAACATGGGTTAGAAAAGTCCAAAAATGCCATTCAAAATTGCTTCGAGATGTGCAAACATGGGTTAGAAATGCTAAAAATGGCTTTAAAGTGCTTAGAGATTAGCAAAAAAGGGTTAGAAATGGCCAAAAATGGCTTCAAAATGGTTAGAGATGTGCAAACTGGAAAGAAAAAGCCAAAAAAGTCTTAAAAATGCTTAGAGATCTGCAACAATGGGTTAGAAACGGCCAGAAATGCAATTCAGAATTGCTTAGGGATGAGCAAACATGAGTTAGAAATGGCCAAAAATGGCTTCAAAATTGTTAGAGATGTGCAGACGGGATAGAAAAGGCCAAAAAAGGCTTAAAAGTTCGTAGAGATCGGCAAAAATGGGTTAGAAATGGCCAAAAATGTCATTCAAAATTGCTTAGAGATGAGCAAGCATGGGTTAGAAATGGCCAAAAATGGTTTAAAAGTGCTTAGAGATGTGCAAAAATGGGTTCGAAATGCCAAACATGGCTTTAAAGTGCTTAGAGATTTCCAAAAACGGGTTAGAAATGCCAAAAATGGCTTTAAAGTGCTTAGGGATTTGCAAAAATGGTTAGAAACGGCCAAAAATGCCATTCAAAATTGCTTAGAGATGTGCAAACATGGGTTAGAAATGGACAAAAAATGGTTTAAAAGTGCTTAGAGATGTGCAAAAATGGGTTAGGAATGGCCAAAATGGCTTAAAAGTGCATAGAGATGTGCAATAACGAGTTAGAAATGCTGAAAATGGCTTTAAAGTGCTTAGGGATTTGCAAAAATGGGTTAGAAACGGCCAAAAATGCCATTCAAAATTGCTTAGAGATGTGCAAACATGGGTTAGAAACGTCCAAAAATGCCATTCAAAATTGCTTCGAGATGTGCAAACATGGGTTAGAAATGCTAAAAATGGCTTGAAAGTGCTTAGACATTAGCAAAAAAGGGTTAGAAATGGCCAAAAATGGCTTCAAAATGGTTAGAGATGCACAAACTGCATAGAAAAGGACAAAAAAGTCTTAAAAATGCTTAGAGATCTGCAACAATGGGTTAGAAACGGCCAAAAATGCCATTCAAAATTGCTTAGAGATGTGCAAACATGGGTTACAAAAGCCAAAAATGGCTTTAAAGTGCTTTGGGATTTGCAAAAATTGGTTAGAAATTGCCAAAATGGCTTTAAAGTGCTTAGACATTAGCAAAAAAAGGGTTAGAATTGGCCAAAAATGGCTTTAAAATGGGTAGAGATGTGCAAACTGGAAAGAAAAAGCCAAAAAAGGCTTTAAAGTGCTTAGGGATTTGCAAAAATGGGTTAGAAACGGCCAAAAATGCCATTCAAAATTGCTTAGAGATGTGCAAACATGGGTTAGAAACGTCCAAAAATGCCATTCAAAATTGCTTAGAGATGTGCAAACATGGGTTAGAAACGTCCAAAAATGCCATTCAAAATTGCTTCGAGATGTGCAAACATGGGTTAGAAATGCTAAAAATGGTTTTAAAGTGCTTAGAGATTTGCAAAAAAGGGTTAGAAATGGCCAAAAATGGCTTCAAAATGGTTAGAGATGTGCAAACTGGATAGAAAAGGCCAAAAAAGGCATAAAAGTTCGTAGAGATCTGCAAAAATGGGATAGAAACAGCGAAAAATGCAATTCAGAATTGCTTAGGGATGAGCAAACATGAGTTAGAAATGGCCAAAAATGGCTTCAAAATTGTTAGAGATGTGCAGACGGGATAGAAAAGGCCAAAAAAGGCTTAAAAGTTCGTAGAGATCGGCAAAAATGGGTTAGAAATGGCCAAAAATGTCATTCAAAATTGCTTAGAGATGAGCAAGCATGGGTTAGAAATGGCCAAAAATGGTTTAAAAGTGCTTAGAGATGTGCAAAAATGGGTTCGAAATGCCAAACATGGCTTTAAAGTGCTTAGAGATTTCCAAAAACGGGTTAGAAATGCCAAAAATGGCTTTAAAGTGCTTAGGGATTTGCAAAAATGGTTAGAAACGGCCAAAAATGCCATTCAAAATTGCTTAGAGATGTGCAAACATGGGTTAGAAATGGACAAAAAATGGTTTAAAAGTGCTTAGAGATGTGCAAAAATGGGTTAGGAATGGCCAAAATGGCTTAAAAGTGCATAGAGATGTGCAATAACGAGTTAGAAATGCTGAAAATGGCTTTAAAGTGCTTAGGGATTTGCAAAAATGGGTTAGAAACGGCCAAAAATGCCATTCAAAATTGCTTCGAGATGTGCAAACATGGGTTAGAAATGCTAAAAATGGCTTGAAAGTGCTTAGACATTAGCAAAAAAGGGTTAGAAATGGCCAAAAATGGCTTCAAAATGGTTAGAGATGCACAAACTGCATAGAAAAGGACAAAAAAGTCTTAAAAATGCTTAGAGATCTGCAACAGTGGGTTAGAAACGGCCAAAAATGCCATTCAAAATTGCTTAGAGATGTGCAAACATGGGTTACAAATGCCGAAAATGGCTTTAAAGTGCTTTGAGATTTGCAAAAATTGGTTAGAAATGGCCAAAATTGCTTTAAAGTGCTTAGACATTAGCAAAAAAGGGTTAGAAATGGCCAAAAATGGCTTTGAAATGGGTAGAGATGTGCAAACTGGAAAGAAAAAGCCAAAAAAGGCTTTAAAGTGCTTAGGGATTTGCAAAAATGGGTTAGAAACGTCCAAAAATGCCATTCAAAATTGCTTAGAGATGTGCAAACATGGGTTAGAAACGTCCAAAAATGCCATTCAAAATTGCTTAGAGATGTGCAAACATGGGTTAGAAATGCTAAAAATGGCTTGAAAGTGCTTAGAGATTTGCAAAAATGGGTTAGAAATGCTAAAAACGGCTTTAAAGTGCTTAGGGATTTGCAAAAAAGGGTTAGAAATGGCCAAAAATGGCTTCAAAATGGTTAGAGATGTGCAAACTGGATAGAAAAGGCCAAAAAAGGCATAAAAGTTCGTAGAGATCTGCAAAAATGGGATAGAAACAGCGAAAAATGCAATTCAGAATTGCTTAGGGATGAGCAAACATGAGTTAGAAATGGCCAAAAATGGCTTCAAAATTGTTAGAGATGTGCAGACGGGATAGAAAAGGCCAAAAAAGGCTTAAAAGTTCGTAGAGATCAGCAAAAATGGGTTAGAAATGGCCAAAAATGTCATTCAAAATAGCTTAGAGATGAGCAAGCATGGGTTAGAAAAGGCCAAAAATGGTTTAAAAGTGCTTAGAGATGTGCAAAAATGGGTTCGAAATGCCAAACATGGCTTTAAAGTGCTTAGAGATTTCCAAAAACGGGTTAGAAATGCCAAAAATGGCTTTAAAGTGCTTAGGGATTTGCAAAAATGGTTAGAAACGGCCAAAAATGCCATTCAAAATTGCTTAGAGATGTGCAAACATGGGTTAGAAATGGACAAAAAATGGTTTAAAAGTGCTTAGAGATGTGCAAAAATGGGTTAGGAATGGCCAAAATGGCTTAAAAGTGCATAGAGATGTGCAATAACGAGTTAGAAATGCTGAAAATGGCTTTAAAGTGCTTAGGGATTTGCAAAAATGGGTTAGAAACGGCCAAAAATGCCATTCAAAATTGCTTAGAGATGTGCAAACATGGGTTAGAAACGTCCAAAAATGCCATTCAAAATTGCTTCGAGATGTGCAAACATGGGTTAGAAATGCTAAAAATGGCTTGAAAGTGCTTAGACATTAGCAAAAAAGGGTTAGAAATGGCCAAAAATGGCTTCAAAATGGTTAGAGATGCACAAACTGCATAGAAAAGGACAAAAAAGTCTTAAAAATGCTTAGAGATCTGCAACAATGGGTTAGAAACGGCCAAAAATGCCATTCAAAATTGCTTAGAGATGTGCAAACATGGGTTACAAATGCCGAAAATGGCTTTAAAGTGCTTTGAGATTTGCAAAAATTGGTTAGAAATGGCCAAAATTGCTTTAAAGTGCTTAGACATTAGCAAAAAAGGGTTAGAAATGGCCAAAAATGGCTTTGAAATGGGTAGAGATGTGCAAACTGGAAAGAAAAAGCCAAAAAAGGCTTTAAAGTGCTTAGGGATTTGCAAAAATGGGTTAGAAACGTCCAAAAATGCCATTCAAAATTGCTTAGAGATGTGCAAACATGGGTTAGAAACGTCCAAAAATGCCATTCAAAATTGCTTAGAGATGTGCAAACATGGGTTAGAAATGCTAAAAATGGCTTGAAAGTGCTTAGAGATTTGCAAAAATGGGTTAGAAATGCTAAAAACGGCTTTAAAGTGCTTAGGGATTTGCAAAAAAGGGTTAGAAATGGCCAAAAATGGCTTCAAAATGGTTAGAGATGTGCAAACTGGATAGAAAAGGCCAAAAAAGGCATAAAAGTTCGTAGAGATCTGCAAAAATGGGATAGAAACAGCGAAAAATGCAATTCAGAATTGCTTAGGGATGAGCAAACATGAGTTAGAAATGGCCAAAAATGGCTTCAAAATTGTTAGAGATGTGCAGACGGGATAGAAAAGGCCAAAAAAGGCTTAAAAGTTCGTAGAGATCAGCAAAAATGGGTTAGAAATGGCCAAAAATGTCATTCAAAATAGCTTAGAGATGAGCAAGCATGGGTTAGAAAAGGCCAAAAATGGTTTAAAAGTGCTTAGAGATGTGCAAAAATGGGTTCGAAATGCCAAACATGGCTTTAAAGTGCTTAGAGATTTCCAAAAACGGGTTAGAAATGCCAAAAATGGCTTTAAAGTGCTTAGGGATTTGCAAAAATGGTTAGAAACGGCCAAAAATGCCATTCAAAATTGCTTAGAGATGTGCAAACATGGGTTAGAAATGGACAAAAAATGGTTTAAAAGTGCTTAGAGATGTGCAAAAATGGGTTAGGAATGGCCAAAATGGCTTAAAAGTGCATAGAGATGTGCAATAACGAGTTAGAAATGCTGAAAATGGCTTTAAAGTGCTTAGGGATTTGCAAAAATGGGTTAGAAACGGCCAAAAATGCCATTCAAAATTGCTTAGAGATGTGCAAACATGGGTTAGAAACGTCCAAAAATGCCATTCAAAATTGCTTCGAGATGTGCAAACATGGGTTAGAAATGCTAAAAATGGCTTGAAAGTGCTTAGACATTAGCAAAAAAGGGTTAGAAATGGCCAAAAATGGCTTCAAAATGGTTAGAGATGCACAAACTGCATAGAAAAGGACAAAAAAGTCTTAAAAATGCTTAGAGATCTGCAACAATGGGTTAGAAACGGCCAAAAATGCCATTCAAAATTGCTTAGAGATGTGCAAACATGGGTTACAAATGCCGAAAATGGCTTTAAAGTGCTTTGAGATTTGCAAAAATTGGTTAGAAATGGCCAAAATTGCTTTAAAGTGCTTAGACATTAGGAAAAAAGGGTTAGAAATGGCCAAAAATGGCTTTGAAATGGGTAGAGATGTGCAAACTGGAAAGAAAAAGCCAAAAAAGGCTTTAAAGTGCTTAGGGATTTGCAAAAATGGGTTAGAAACGGCCAAAAATGCCATTCAAAATTGCTTAGAGATGTGCAAACATGGGTTAGAAACGTCCAAAAATGCCATTCAAAATTGCTTAGAGATGTGCAAACATGGGTTAGAAATGCTAAAAATGGCTTGAAAGTGCTTAGGGATTTGCAAAAATGGGTTAGAAATGCTAAAAACGGCTTTAAAGTGCTTAGAGATTTGCAAAAAAGGGTTAGAAATGGCCAAAAATGGCTTCAAAATGGTTAGAGATGTGCAAACTGGATAGAAAAGGCCAAAAAAGGCATAAAAGTTCGTAGAGATCTGCAAAAATGGGATAGAAACAGCGAAAAATGCAATTCAGAATTGCTTAGGGATGAGCAAACATGAGTTAGAAATGGCCAAAAATGGCTTCAAAATTGTTAGAGATGTGCAGACGGGATAGAAAAGGCCAAAAAAGGCTTAAAAGTTCGTAGAGATCGGCAAAAATGGGTTAGAAATGGCCAAAAATGTCATTCAAAATTGCTTAGAGATGAGCAAGCATGGGTTAGAAATGGCCAAAAATGGTTTAAAAGTGCTTAGAGATGTGCAAAAATGGGTTCGAAATGCCAAACATGGCTTTAAAGTGCTTAGAGATTTCCAAAAACGGGTTAGAAATGCCAAAAATGGCTTTAAAGTGCTTAGGGATTTGCAAAAATGGTTAGAAACGGCCAAAAATGCCATTCAAAATTGCTTAGAGATGTGCAAACATGGGTTAGAAACGTCCAAAAATGCCATTCAAAATTGCTTCGAGATGTGCAAAAATGGGTTAGGAATGGCCAAAATGGCTTAAAAGTGCATAGAGATGTGCAATAACGAGTTAGAAATGCTGAAAATGGCTTTAAAGTGCTTAGGGATTTGCAAAAATGGGTTAGAAACGGCCAAAAATGCCATTCAAAATTGCTTAGAGATGTGCAAACATGGGTTAGAAACGTCCAAAAATGCCATTCAAAATTGCTTCGAGATGTGCAAACATGGGTTAGAAATGCTAAAAATGGCTTGAAAGTGCTTAGACATTAGCAAAAAAGGGTTAGAAATGGCCAAAAATGGCTTCAAAATGGTTAGAGATGCACAAACTGCATAGAAAAGGACAAAAAAGTCTTAAAAATGCTTAGAGATCTGCAACAATGGGTTAGAAACGGCCAAAAATGCCATTCAAAATTGCTTAGAGATGTGCAAACATGGGTTACAAATGCCGAAAATGGCTTTAAAGTGCTTTGAGATTTGCAAAAATTGGTTAGAAATGGCCAAAATTGCTTTAAAGTGCTTAGACATTAGCAAAAAAGGGTTAGAAATGGCCAAAAATGGCTTTGAAATGGGTAGAGATGTGCAAACTGGAAAGAAAAAGCCAAAAAAGGCTTTAAAGTGCTTAGGGATTTGCAAAAATGGGTTAGAAACGTCCAAAAATGCCATTCAAAATTGCTTAGAGATGTGCAAACATGGGTTAGAAACGTCCAAAAATGCCATTCAAAATTGCTTAGAGATGTGCAAACATGGGTTAGAAATGCTAAAAATGGCTTGAAAGTGCTTAGAGATTTGCAAAAATGGGTTAGAAATGCTAAAAACGGCTTTAAAGTGCTTAGGGATTTGCAAAAAAGGGTTAGAAATGGCCAAAAATGGCTTCAAAATGGTTAGAGATGTGCAAACTGGATAGAAAAGGCCAAAAAAGGCATAAAAGTTCGTAGAGATCTGCAAAAATGGGATAGAAACAGCGAAAAATGCAATTCAGAATTGCTTAGGGATGAGCAAACATGAGTTAGAAATGGCCAAAAATGGCTTCAAAATTGTTAGAGATGTGCAGACGGGATAGAAAAGGCCAAAAAAGGCTTAAAAGTTCGTAGAGATCAGCAAAAATGGGTTAGAAATGGCCAAAAATGTCATTCAAAATAGCTTAGAGATGAGCAAGCATGGGTTAGAAAAGGCCAAAAATGGTTTAAAAGTGCTTAGAGATGTGCAAAAATGGGTTCGAAATGCCAAACATGGCTTTAAAGTGCTTAGAGATTTCCAAAAACGGGTTAGAAATGCCAAAAATGGCTTTAAAGTGCTTAGGGATTTGCAAAAATGGTTAGAAACGGCCAAAAATGCCATTCAAAATTGCTTAGAGATGTGCAAACATGGGTTAGAAATGGACAAAAAATGGTTTAAAAGTGCTTAGAGATGTGCAAAAATGGGTTAGGAATGGCCAAAATGGCTTAAAAGTGCATAGAGATGTGCAATAACGAGTTAGAAATGCTGAAAATGGCTTTAAAGTGCTTAGGGATTTGCAAAAATGGGTTAGAAACGGCCAAAAATGCCATTCAAAATTGCTTAGAGATGTGCAAACATGGGTTAGAAACGTCCAAAAATGCCATTCAAAATTGCTTCGAGATGTGCAAACATGGGTTAGAAATGCTAAAAATGGCTTGAAAGTGCTTAGACATTAGCAAAAAAGGGTTAGAAATGGCCAAAAATGGCTTCAAAATGGTTAGAGATGCACAAACTGCATAGAAAAGGACAAAAAAGTCTTAAAAATGCTTAGAGATCTGCAACAATGGGTTAGAAACGGCCAAAAATGCCATTCAAAATTGCTTAGAGATGTGCAAACATGGGTTACAAATGCCGAAAATGGCTTTAAAGTGCTTTGAGATTTGCAAAAATTGGTTAGAAATGGCCAAAATTGCTTTAAAGTGCTTAGACATTAGGAAAAAAGGGTTAGAAATGGCCAAAAATGGCTTTGAAATGGGTAGAGATGTGCAAACTGGAAAGAAAAAGCCAAAAAAGGCTTTAAAGTGCTTAGGGATTTGCAAAAATGGGTTAGAAACGGCCAAAAATGCCATTCAAAATTGCTTAGAGATGTGCAAACATGGGTTAGAAACGTCCAAAAATGCCATTCAAAATTGCTTAGAGATGTGCAAACATGGGTTAGAAATGCTAAAAATGGCTTGAAAGTGCTTAGGGATTTGCAAAAATGGGTTAGAAATGCTAAAAACGGCTTTAAAGTGCTTAGAGATTTGCAAAAAAGGGTTAGAAATGGCCAAAAATGGCTTCAAAATGGTTAGAGATGTGCAAACTGGATAGAAAAGGCCAAAAAAGGCATAAAAGTTCGTAGAGATCTGCAAAAATGGGATAGAAACAGCGAAAAATGCAATTCAGAATTGCTTAGGGATGAGCAAACATGAGTTAGAAATGGCCAAAAATGGCTTCAAAATTGTTAGAGATGTGCAGACGGGATAGAAAAGGCCAAAAAAGGCTTAAAAGTTCGTAGAGATCGGCAAAAATGGGTTAGAAATGGCCAAAAATGTCATTCAAAATTGCTTAGAGATGAGCAAGCATGGGTTAGAAATGGCCAAAAATGGTTTAAAAGTGCTTAGAGATGTGCAAAAATGGGTTCGAAATGCCAAACATGGCTTTAAAGTGCTTAGAGATTTCCAAAAACGGGTTAGAAATGCCAAAAATGGCTTTAAAGTGCTTAGGGATTTGCAAAAATGGTTAGAAACGGCCAAAAATGCCATTCAAAATTGCTTAGAGATGTGCAAACATGGGTTAGAAATGGACAAAAAATGGTTTAAAAGTGCTTAGAGATGTGCAAAAATGGGTTAGGAATGGCCAAAATGGCTTAAAAGTGCATAGAGATGTGCAATAACGAGTTAGAAATGTTGAAAATGGCTTTAAAGTGCTTAGGGATTTGCAAAAATGGGTTAGAAACGGCCAAAAATGCCATTCAAAATTGCTTAGAGATGTGCAAACATGGGTTAGAAACGTCCAAAAATGCCATTCAAAATTGCTTAGAGATGTGCAAACATGGGTTAGAAATGCTAAAAATGGCTTGAAAGTGCTTAGAGATTAGCAAAAAAGGGTTAGAAATGGCCAAAAATGGCTTCAAAATGGTTAGAGATGCACAAACTGCATAGAAAAGGACAAAAAAGTCTTAAAAATGCTTAGAGATCTGCAACAATGGGTTAGAAACGGCCAAAAATGCCATTCAAAATTGCTTAGAGATGTGCAAACATGGGTTACAAAAGCCAAAAATGGCTTTAAAGTGCTTTGGGATTTGCAAAAATTGGTTAGAAATGGCCAAAATGGCTTTAAAGTGCTTAGACATTAGCAAAAAAAGGGTTAGAATTGGCCAAAAATGGCTTTAAAATGGGTAGAGATGTGCAAACTGGAAAGAAAAAGCCAAAAAAGGCTTTAAAGTGCTTAGGGATTTGCAAAAATGGGTTAGAAACGGCCAAAAATGCCATTCAAAATTGCTTAGAGATGTGCAAACATGGGTTAGAAACGTCCAAAAATGCCATTCAAAATTGCTTAGAGATGTGCAAACATGGGTTAGAAATGCTAAAAATGGCTTGAAAGTGCTTAGAGATTTGCAAAAATGGGTTAGAAATGCTAAAAAACGGCTTTAAAGTGCTTAGAGATTTGCAAAAAAGGGTTAGAAATGGCCAAAAATGGCTTCAAAATGGTTAGAGATGTGCAAACTGGATAGAAAAGGCCAAAAAAGGCATAAAAGTTCGTAGAGATCTGCAAAAATGGGATAGAAACAGCGAAAAATGCAATTCAGAATTGCTTAGGGATGAGCAAACATGAGTTAGAAATGGCCAAAAATGGCTTCAAAATTGTTAGAGATGTGCAGACGGGATAGAAAAGGCCAAAAAAGGCTTAAAAGTTCGTAGAGATCGGCAAAAATGGGTTAGAAATGGCCAAAAATGTCATTCAAAATTGCTTAGAGATGAGCAAGCATGGGTTAGAAATGGCCAAAAATGGTTTAAAAGTGCTTAGAGATGTGCAAAAATGGGTTCGAAATGCCAAACATGGCTTTAAAGTGCTTAGAGATTTCCAAAAACGGGTTAGAAATGCCAAAAATGGCTTTAAAGTGCTTAGGGATTTGCAAAAATGGTTAGAAACGGCCAAAAATGCCATTCAAAATTGCTTAGAGATCTGCAAAAATGGGATAGAAATGGACAAAAAACGGTTTAAAAGTGCTTAGAGATGTGCAAAAATGGGTTAGGAATGGCCAAAATGGCTTAAAAGTGCATAGAGATGTGCAATAACGAGTTAGAAATGCTGAAAATGGCTTTAAAGTGCTTAGGGATTTGCAAAAATGGGTTAGAAACGGCCAAAAATGCCATTCAAAATTGCTTAGAGATGTGCAAACATGGGTTAGAAACGTCCAAAAATGCCATTCAAAATTGCTTAGAGATGTGCAAACATGGGTTAGAAATGCTAAAAATGGCTTTAAAGTGCTAAGGGATTTGCAAAAATGGGTTAGAAATGCTAAAAATGGCTTGAAAGTGCTTAGGGATTTGCAAAAATGGTTAGAAACGGCCAAAAATGCCATTCAAAATTGCTTAGAGATGTGCAAACATGGGTTAGAAATGGACAAAAAATGGTTTAAAAGTGCTTAGAGATGTGCAAAAATGGGTTAGGAATGGCCAAAATGGCTTAAAAGTGCATAGAGATGTGCAATAACGAGTTAGAAATGCTGAAAATGGCTTTAAAGTGCTTAGGGATTTGCAAAAATGGGTTAGAAACGGCCAAAAATGCCATTCAAAATTGCTTAGAGATGTGCAAACATGGGTTAGAAACGTCCAAAAAATGCCATTCAAAATTGCTTCGAGATGTGCAAACATGGGTTAGAAATGCTAAAAATGGCTTGAAAGTGCTTAGACATTAGCAAAAAAGGGTTAGAAATGGCCAAAAATGGCTTCAAAATGGTTAGAGATGCACAAACTGCATAGAAAAGGACAAAAAAGTCTTAAAAATGCTTAGAGATCTGCAACAATGGGTTAGAAACGGCCAAAAATGCCATTCAAAATTGCTTAGAGATGTGCAAACATGGGTTACAAATGCCGAAAATGGCTTTAAAGTGCTTTGAGATTTGCAAAAATTGGTTAGAAATGGCCAAAATTGCTTTAAAGTGCTTAGACATTAGCAAAAAAGGGTTAGAAATGGCCAAAAATGGCTTTGAAATGGGTAGAGATGTGCAAACTGGAAAGAAAAAGCCAAAAAAGGCTTTAAAGTGCTTAGGGATTTGCAAAAATGGGTTAGAAACGGCCAAAAATGCCATTCAAAATTGCTTAGAGATGTGCAAACATGGGTTAGAAACGTCCAAAAATGCCATTCAAAATTGCTTCGAGATGTGCAAACATGGGTTAGAAATGCTAAAAATGGCTTGAAAGTGCTTAGAGATTTGCAAAAATGGGTTAGAAATGCTAAAAATGGCTTTAAAGTGCTTAGGGATTTGCAAAAAAGGGTTAGAAATGGCCAAAAATGGCTTCAAAATGGTTAGAGAAGTGCAAACTGGATAGAAAAGGCCAAAAAAGGCATAAAAGTTCGTAGAGATCTGCAAAAATGGGATAGAAACAGCGAAAAATGCAATTCAGAATTGCTTAGGGATGGGCAAACATGAGTTAGAAATGGCCAAAAATGGCTTCAAAATTGTTAGAGATGTGCAGACGGGATAGAAAAGGCCAAAAAAGGCTTAAAAGTTCGTAGAGATCGGCAAAAATGGGTTAGAAATGGCCAAAAATGTCATTCAAAATTGCTTAGAGATGAGCAAGCATGGGTTAGAAATGGCCAAAAATGGTTTAAAAGTGCTTAGAGATGTGCAAAAATGGGTTCGAAATGCCAAACATGGCTTTAAAGTGCTTAGAGATTTCCAAAAACGGGTTAGAAATGCCAAAAATGGCTTTAAAGTGCTTAGGGATTTGCAAAATTGTTAGAAACGGCCAAAAATGCCATTCAAAATTGCTTAGAGATGTGCAAACATGGGTTAGAAATGGACAAAAAATGGTTTAAAAGTGCTTAGAGATGTGCAAAAATGGGTTAGGAATGGCCAAAATGGCTTAAAAGTGCATAGAGATGTGCAATAACGAGTTAGAAATGCTGAAAATGGCTTTAAAGTGCTTAGGGATTTGCAAAAATGGGTTAGAAACGGCCAAAAATGCCATTCAAAATTGCTTAGAGATGTGCAAACATGGGTTAGAAACGTCCAAAAATGCCATTCAAAATTGCTTCGAGATGTGCAAACATGGGTTAGAAATGCTAAAAATGGCTTGAAAGTGCTTAGACATTAGCAAAAAAGGGTTAGAAATGGCCAAAAATGGCTTCAAAATGGTTAGAGATGCACAAACTGCATAGAAAAGGACAAAAAAGTCTTAAAAATGCTTAGAGATCTGCAACAATGGGTTAGAAACGGCCAAAAATGCCATTCAAAATTGCTTAGAGATGTGCAAACATGGGTTACAAATGCCAAAAATGGCTTTAAAGTGCTTTGGGATTTGCAAAAATTGGTTAGAAATGGCCAAAATGGCTTTAAAGTGCTTAGACATTAGCAAAAAAGGGTTAGAAATGGCCAAAAATGGCTTTAAAATGGGTAGAGATGTGCAAACTGGAAAGAAAAAGCCAAAAAAGGCTTTAAAGTGCTTAGGGATTTGCAAAAATGGGTTAGAAACGGCCAAAAATGCCATTCAAAATTGCTTAGAGATGTGCAAACATGGGTTAGAAACGTCCAAAAATGCCATTCAAAATTGCTTAGAGATGTGCAAACATGGGTTAGAAATTCTAAAAATGGCTTGAAAGTGCTTAGAGATTTGCAAAAATGGGTTAGAAATGCTAAAAATGGCTTTAAAGTGCTTAGAGATTTGCAAAAAAGGGTTAGAAATGGCCAAAAATGGCTTCAAAATGGTTAGAGATGTGCAAACTGGATAGAAAAGGCCAAAAAAGGCATAAAAGTTCGTAGAGATCTGCAAAAATGGGATAGAAACAGCGAAAAATGCAATTCAGAATTGCTTAGGGATGAGCAAACATGAGTTAGAAATGGCCAAAAATGGCTTCAAAATTGTTAGAGATGTGCAGACGGGATAGAAAAGGCCAAAAAAGGCTTAAAAGTTCGTAGAGATCGGCAAAAATGGGCTAGAAATGGCCAAAAATGTCATTCAAAATTGCTTAGAGATGAGCAAGCATGGGTTAGAAATGGCCAAAAATGGTTTAAAAGTGCTTAGAGATGTGCAAAAATGGGTTCGAAAAGCCAAACATGGCTTTAAAGTGCTTAGAGATTTCCAAAAACGGGTTAGAAATGCCAAAAATGGCTTTAAAGTGCTTAGGGATTTGCAAAAATGGTTAGAAACGGCCAAAAATGCCATTCAAAATTGCTTAGAGATGTGCAAACATGGGTTAGAAATGGACAAAAAATGGTTTAAAAGTGCTTAGAGATGTGCAAAAATGGGTTAGGAATGGCCAAAATGGCTTAAAAGTGCATAGAGATGTGCAATAACGAGTTAGAAATGCTGAAAATGGCTTTAAAGTGCTTAGGGATTTGCAAAAATGGGTTAGAAACGGCCAAAAATGCCATTCAAAATTGCTTAGAGATGTGCAAGCATGGGTTAGAAACGTCCAAAAATGCCATTCAAAATTGCTTCGAGATGTGCAAACATGGGTTAGAAATGCTAAAAATGGCTTGAAAGTGCTTAGACATTAGCAAAAAAGGGTTAGAAATGGCCAAAAATGGCTTCAAAATGGTTAGAGATGCACAAACTGCATAGAAAAGGACAAAAAAGTCTTAAAAATGCTTAGAGATCTGCAACAATGGGTTAGAAACGGCCAAAAATGCCATTCAAAATTGCTTAGAGATGTGCAAACATGGGTTACAAATGCCAAAAATGGCTTTAAAGTGCTTTGGGATTTGCAAAAATTGGTTAGAAATGGCCAAAATGGCTTTAAAGTGCTTAGACATTAGCAAAAAAGGGTTAGAAATGGCCAAAAATGGCTTTAAAATGGGTAGAGATGTGCAAACTGGAAAGAAAAAGCCAAAAAAGGCTTTAAAGTGCTTAGGGATTTGCAAAAATGGGTTAGAAACGGCCAAAAATGCCATTCAAAATTGCTTAGAGATGTGCAAACATGGGTTAGAAACGTCCAAAAATGCCATTCAAAATTGCTTCGAGATGTGCAAACATGGGTTAGAAATGCTAAAAATGGCTTGAAAGTGCTTAGACATTAGCAAAAAAGGGTTAGAAATGGCCAAAAATGGCTTCAAAAGTGGTTAGAGATGCACAAACTGCATAGAAAAGGACAAAAAAGTCTTAAAAATGCTTAGAGATCTGCAACAATGGGTTAGAAACGGCCAAAAATGCCATTCAAAATTGCTTAGAGATGTGCAAACATGGGTTACAAATGCCGAAAATGGCTTTAAAGTGCTTTGAGATTTGCAAAAATTGGTTAGAAATGGCCAAAATTGCTTTAAAGTGCTTAGACATTAGCAAAAAAGGGTTAGAAATGGCCAAAAATGCCATTCAAAATTGCTTAGAGATGTGCAAACATGGGTTAGAAATGCTAAAAATGGCTTGAAAGTGCTTAGGGATTTGCAAAAATGGGTTAGAAATGCTAAAAACGGCTTTAAAGTGCTTAGAGATTTGCAAAAAAGGGTTAGAAATGGCCAAAAATGGCTTCAAAATGGTTAGAGATGTGCAAACTGGATAGAAAAGGCCAAAAAAGGCATAAAAGTTCGTAGAGATCTGCAAAAATGGGATAGAAACAGCGAAAAATGCAATTCAGAATTGCTTAGGGATGAGCAAACATGAGTTAGAAATGGCCAAAAATGGCTTCAAAATTGTTAGAGATGTGCAGACGGGATAGAAAAGGCCAAAAAAGGCTTAAAAGTTCGTAGAGATCGGCAAAAATGGGTTAGAAATGGCCAAAAATGTCATTCAAAATTGCTTAGAGATGAGCAAGCATGGGTTAGAAATGGCCAAAAATGGTTTAAAAGTGCTTAGAGATGTGCAAAAATGGGTTCGAAATGCCAAACATGGCTTTAAAGTGCTTAGAGATTTCCAAAAACGGGTTAGAAATGCCAAAAATGGCTTTAAAGTGCTTAGGGATTTGCAAAAATGGTTAGAAACGGCCAAAAATGCCATTCAAAATTGCTTAGAGATGTGCAAACATGGGTTAGAAATGGACAAAAAATGGTTTAAAAGTGCTTAGAGATGTGCAAAAATGGGTTAGGAATGGCCAAAATGGCTTAAAAGTGCATAGAGATGTGCAATAACGAGTTAGAAATGCTGAAAATGGCTTTAAAGTGCTTAGGGATTTGCAAAAATGGGTTAGAAACGGCCAAAAATGCCATTCAAAATTGCTTAGAGATGTGCAAACATGGGTTAGAAACGTCCAAAAATGCCATTCAAAATTGCTTCGAGATGTGCAAATATGGGTTAGAAATGCTAAAAATGGCTTGAAAGTGCTTAGATATTAGCAAAAAAGGGTTAGAAATGGCCAAAAATGGCTTCAAAATGGTTAGAGATGCACAAACTGCATAGAAAAGGACAAAAAAGTCTTAAAAATGCTTAGAGATCTGCAACAATGGGTTAGAAACGGCCAAAAATGCCATTCAAAATTGCTTAGAGATGTGCAAACATGGGTTACAAATGCCGAAAATGGCTTTAAAGTGCTTTGAGATTTGCAAAAATTGGTTAGAAATGGCCAAAATTGCTTTAAAGTGCTTAGACATTAGCAAAAAAGGGTTAGAAATGGCCAAAAATGGCTTTGAAATGGGTAGAGATGTGCAAACTGGAAAGAAAAAGCCAAAAAAGGCTTTAAAGTGCTTAGGGATTTGCAAAAATGGGTTAGAAATGTCCAAAAATGCCATTCAAAATTGCTTAGAGATGTGCAAACATGGGTTAGAAACGTCCAAAAATGCCATTCAAAATTGCTTAGAGATGTGCAAACATGGGTTAGAAATGCTAAAAATGGCTTGAAAGTGCTTAGAGATTTGCAAAAATGGGTTAGAAATGCTAAAAACGGCTTTAAAGTGCTTAGGGATTTGCAAAAAAGGGTTAGAAATGGCCAAAAATGGCTTCAAAATGGTTAGAGATGTGCAAACTGGATAGAAAAGGCCAAAAAAGGCATAAAAGTTCGTAGAGATCTGCAAAAATGGGATAGAAACAGCGAAAAATGCAATTCAGAATTGCTTAGGGATGAGCAAACATGAGTTAGAAATGGCCAAAAATGGCTTCAAAATTGTTAGAGATGTGCAGACGGGATAGAAAAGGCCAAAAAAGGCTTAAAAGTTCGTAGAGATCAGCAAAAATGGGTTAGAAATGGCCAAAAATGTCATTCAAAATAGCTTAGAGATGAGCAAGCATGGGTTAGAAAAGGCCAAAAATGGTTTAAAAGTGCTTAGAGATGTGCAAAAATGGGTTCGAAATGCCAAACATGGCTTTAAAGTGCTTAGAGATTTCCAAAAACGGGTTAGAAATGCCAAAAATGGCTTTAAAGTGCTTAGGGATTTGCAAAAATGGTTAGAAACGGCCAAAAATGCCATTCAAAATTGCTTAGAGATGTGCAAACATGGGTTAGAAATGGACAAAAAATGGTTTAAAAGTGCTTAGAGATGTGCAAAAATGGGTTAGGAATGGCCAAAATGGCTTAAAAGTGCATAGAGATGTGCAATAACGAGTTAGAAATGCTGAAAATGGCTTTAAAGTGCTTAGGGATTTGCAAAAATGGGTTAGAAACGGCCAAAAATGCCATTCAAAATTGCTTAGAGATGTGCAAACATGGGTTAGAAACGTCCAAAAATGCCATTCAAAATTGCTTCGAGATGTGCAAACATGGGTTAGAAATGCTAAAAATGGCTTGAAAGTGCTTAGACATTAGCAAAAAAGGGTTAGAAATGGCCAAAAATGGCTTCAAAATGGTTAGAGATGCACAAACTGCATAGAAAAGGACAAAAAAGTCTTAAAAATGCTTAGAGATCTGCAACAATGGGTTAGAAACGGCCAAAAATGCCATTCAAAATTGCTTAGAGATGTGCAAACATGGGTTACAAATGCCGAAAATGGCTTTAAAGTGCTTTGAGATTTGCAAAAATTGGTTAGAAATGGCCAAAATTGCTTTAAAGTGCTTAGACATTAGGAAAAAAGGGTTAGAAATGGCCAAAAATGGCTTTGAAATGGGTAGAGATGTGCAAACTGGAAAGAAAAAGCCAAAAAAGGCTTTAAAGTGCTTAGGGATTTGCAAAAATGGGTTAGAAACGGCCAAAAATGCCATTCAAAATTGCTTAGAGATGTGCAAACATGGGTTAGAAACGTCCAAAAATGCCATTCAAAATTGCTTAGAGATGTGCAAACATGGGTTAGAAATGCTAAAAATGGCTTGAAAGTGCTTAGGGATTTGCAAAAATGGGTTAGAAATGCTAAAAACGGCTTTAAAGTGCTTAGAGATTTGCAAAAAAGGGTTAGAAATGGCCAAAAATGGCTTCAAAATGGTTAGAGATGTGCAAACTGGATAGAAAAGGCCAAAAAAGGCATAAAAGTTCGTAGAGATCTGCAAAAATGGGATAGAAACAGCGAAAAATGCAATTCAGAATTGCTTAGGGATGAGCAAACATGAGTTAGAAATGGCCAAAAATGGCTTCAAAATTGTTAGAGATGTGCAGACGGGATAGAAAAGGCCAAAAAAGGCTTAAAAGTTCGTAGAGATCGGCAAAAATGGGTTAGAAATGGCCAAAAATGTCATTCAAAATTGCTTAGAGATGAGCAAGCATGGGTTAGAAATGGCCAAAAATGGTTTAAAAGTGCTTAGAGATGTGCAAAAATGGGTTCGAAATGCCAAACATGGCTTTAAAGTGCTTAGAGATTTCCAAAAACGGGTTAGAAATGCCAAAAATGGCTTTAAAGTGCTTAGGGGATTTGCAAAAATGGTTAGAAACGGCCAAAAATGCCATTCAAAATTGCTTAGAGATGTGCAAACATGGGTTAGAAATGGACAAAAAATGGTTTAAAAGTGCTTAGAGATGTGCAAAAATGGGTTAGGAATGGCCAAAATGGCTTAAAAGTGCATAGAGATGTGCAATAACGAGTTAGAAATGCTGAAAATGGCTTTAAAGTGCTTAGGGATTTGCAAAAATGGGTTAGAAACGGCCAAAAATGCCATTCAAAATTGCTTAGAGATGTGCAAACATGGGTTAGAAACGTCCAAAAATGCCATTCAAAATTGCTTAGAGATGTGCAAACATGGGTTAGAAATGCTAAAAATGGCTTGAAAGTGCTTAGAGATTAGCAAAAAAGGGTTAGAAATGGCCAAAAATGGCTTCAAAATGGTTAGAGATGCACAAACTGCATAGAAAAGGACAAAAAAGTCTTAAAAATGCTTAGAGATCTGCAACAATGGGTTAGAAACGGCCAAAAATGCCATTCAAAATTGCTTAGAGATGTGCAAACATGGGTTACAAAAGCCAAAAATGGCTTTAAAGTGCTTTGGGATTTGCAAAAATTGGTTAGAAATGGCCAAAATGGCTTTAAAGTGCTTAGACATTAGCAAAAAAAGGGTTAGAATTGGCCAAAAATGGCTTTAAAATGGGTAGAGATGTGCAAACTGGAAAGAAAAAGCCAAAAAAGGCTTTAAAGTGCTTAGGGATTTGCAAAAATGGGTTAGAAACGGCCAAAAATGCCATTCAAAATTGCTTAGAGATGTGCAAACATGGGTTAGAAACGTCCAAAAATGCCATTCAAAATTGCTTAGAGATGTGCAAACATGGGTTAGAAATGCTAAAAATGGCTTGAAAGTGCTTAGAGATTTGCAAAAATGGGTTAGAAATGCTAAAAACGGCTTTAAAGTGCTTAGAGATTTGCAAAAAAGGGTTAGAAATGGCCAAAAATGGCTTCAAAATGGTTAGAGATGTGCAAACTGGATAGAAAAGGCCAAAAAAGGCATAAAAGTTCGTAGAGATCTGCAAAAATGGGATAGAAACAGCGAAAAATGCAATTCAGAATTGCTTAGGGATGAGCAAACATGAGTTAGAAATGGCCAAAAATGGCTTCAAAATTGTTAGAGATGTGCAGACGGGATAGAAAAGGCCAAAAAAGGCTTAAAAGTTCGTAGAGATCGGCAAAAATGGGTTAGAAATGGCCAAAAATGTCATTCAAAATTGCTTAGAGATGAGCAAGCATGGGTTAGAAATGGCCAAAAATGGTTTAAAAGTGCTTAGAGATGTGCAAAAATGGGTTCGAAATGCCAAACATGGCTTTAAAGTGCTTAGAGATTTCCAAAAACGGGTTAGAAATGCCAAAAATGGCTTTAAAGTGCTTAGGGATTTGCAAAAATGGTTAGAAACGGCCAAAAATGCCATTCAAAATTGCTTAGAGATCTGCAAAAATGGGATAGAAATGGACAAAAAACGGTTTAAAAGTGCTTAGAGATGTGCAAAAATGGGTTAGGAATGGCCAAAATGGCTTAAAAGTGCATAGAGATGTGCAATAACGAGTTAGAAATGCTGAAAATGGCTTTAAAGTGCTTAGGGATTTGCAAAAATGGGTTAGAAACGGCCAAAAATGCCATTCAAAATTGCTTAGAGATGTGCAAACATGGGTTAGAAACGTCCAAAAATGCCACTCAAAATTGCTTAGAGATGTGCAAACATGGGTTAGAAATGCAAAAAATGGCTTTAAAGTGCTAAGGGATTTGCAAAAATGGGTTAGAAATGCTAAAAATAGCTTGAAAGTGCTTAGGGATTTGCAAAAATGGTTAGAAACGGCCAAAAATGCCATTCAAAATTGCTTAGAGATGTGCAAACATGGGTTAGAAATGGACAAAAAATGGTTTAAAAGTGCTTAGAGATGTGCAAAAATGGGTTAGGAATGGCCAAAATGGCTTAAAAGTGCATAGAGATGTGCAATAACGAGTTAGAAATGCTGAAAATGGCTTTAAAGTGCTTAGGGATTTGCAAAAATGGGTTAGAAACGGCCAAAAATGCCATTCAAAATTGCTTAGAGATGTGCAAACATGGGTTAGAAACGTCCAAAAATGCCATTCAAAATTGCTTCGAGATGTGCAAACATGGGTTAGAAATGCTAAAAATGGCTTGAAAGTGCTTAGACATTAGCAAAAAAGGGTTAGAAATGGCCAAAAATGGCTTCAAAATGGTTAGAGATGCACAAACTGCATAGAAAAGGACAAAAAAGTCTTAAAAATGCTTAGAGATCTGCAACAATGGGTTAGAAACGGCCAAAAATGCCATTCAAAATTGCTTAGAGATGTGCAAACATGGGTTACAAATGCCGAAAATGGCTTTAAAGTGCTTTGAGATTTGCAAAAATTGGTTAGAAATGGCCAAAATTGCTTTAAAGTGCTTAGACATTAGCAAAAAAGGGTTAGAAATGGCCAAAAATGGCTTTGAAATGGGTAGAGATGTGCAAACTGGAAAGAAAAAGCCAAAAAAGGCTTTAAAGTGCTTAGGGATTTGCAAAAATGGGTTAGAAACGGCCAAAAATGCCATTCAAAATTGCTTAGAGATGTGCAAACATGGGTTAGAAACGTCCAAAAATGCCATTCAAAATTGCTTCGAGATGTGCAAATATGGGTTAGAAATGCTAAAAATGGCTTGAAAGTGCTTAGATATTAGCAAAAAAGGGTTAGAAATGGCCAAAAATGGCTTCAAAATGGTTAGAGATGCACAAACTGCATAGAAAAGGACAAAAAAGTCTTAAAAATGCTTAGAGATCTGCAACAATGGGTTAGAAACGGCCAAAAATGCCATTCAAAATTGCTTAGAGATGTGCAAACATGGGTTACAAATGCCGAAAATGGCTTTAAAGTGCTTTGAGATTTGCAAAAATTGGTTAGAAATGGCCAAAATTGCTTTAAAGTGCTTAGACATTAGCAAAAAAGGGTTAGAAATGGCCAAAAATGGCTTTGAAATGGGTAGAGATGTGCAAACTGGAAAGAAAAAGCCAAAAAAGGCTTTAAAGTGCTTAGGGATTTGCAAAAATGGGTTAGAAATGTCCAAAAATGCCATTCAAAATTGCTTAGAGATGTGCAAACATGGGTTAGAAACGTCCAAAAATGCCATTCAAAATTGCTTAGAGATGTGCAAACATGGGTTAGAAATGCTAAAAATGGCTTGAAAGTGCTTAGAGATTTGCAAAAATGGGTTAGAAATGCTAAAAACGGCTTTAAAGTGCTTAGGGATTTGCAAAAAAGGGTTAGAAATGGCCAAAAATGGCTTCAAAATGGTTAGAGATGTGCAAACTGGATAGAAAAGGCCAAAAAAGGCATAAAAGTTCGTAGAGATCTGCAAAAATGGGATAGAAACAGCGAAAAATGCAATTCAGAATTGCTTAGGGATGAGCAAACATGAGTTAGAAATGGCCAAAAATGGCTTCAAAATTGTTAGAGATGTGCAGACGGGATAGAAAAGGCCAAAAAAGGCTTAAAAGTTCGTAGAGATCAGCAAAAATGGGTTAGAAATGGCCAAAAATGTCATTCAAAATAGCTTAGAGATGAGCAAGCATGGGTTAGAAAAGGCCAAAAATGGTTTAAAAGTGCTTAGAGATGTGCAAAAATGGGTTCGAAATGCCAAACATGGCTTTAAAGTGCTTAGAGATTTCCAAAAACGGGTTAGAAATGCCAAAAATGGCTTTAAAGTGCTTAGGGATTTGCAAAAATGGTTAGAAACGGCCAAAAATGCCATTCAAAATTGCTTAGAGATGTGCAAACATGGGTTAGAAATGGACAAAAAATGGTTTAAAAGTGCTTAGAGATGTGCAAAAATGGGTTAGGAATGGCCAAAATGGCTTAAAAGTGCATAGAGATGTGCAATAACGAGTTAGAAATGCTGAAAATGGCTTTAAAGTGCTTAGGGATTTGCAAAAATGGGTTAGAAACGGCCAAAAATGCCATTCAAAATTGCTTAGAGATGTGCAAACATGGGTTAGAAACGTCCAAAAATGCCATTCAAAATTGCTTCGAGATGTGCAAACATGGGTTAGAAATGCTAAAAATGGCTTGAAAGTGCTTAGACATTAGCAAAAAAGGGTTAGAAATGGCCAAAAATGGCTTCAAAATGGTTAGAGATGCACAAACTGCATAGAAAAGGACAAAAAAGTCTTAAAAATGCTTAGAGATCTGCAACAATGGGTTAGAAACGGCCAAAAATGCCATTCAAAATTGCTTAGAGATGTGCAAACATGGGTTACAAATGCCGAAAATGGCTTTAAAGTGCTTTGAGATTTGCAAAAATTGGTTAGAAATGGCCAAAATTGCTTTAAAGTGCTTAGACATTAGGAAAAAAGGGTTAGAAATGGCCAAAAATGGCTTTGAAATGGGTAGAGATGTGCAAACTGGAAAGAAAAAGCCAAAAAAGGCTTTAAAGTGCTTAGGGATTTGCAAAAATGGGTTAGAAACGGCCAAAAATGCCATTCAAAATTGCTTAGAGATGTGCAAACATGGGTTAGAAACGTCCAAAAATGCCATTCAAAATTGCTTAGAGATGTGCAAACATGGGTTAGAAATGCTAAAAATGGCTTGAAAGTGCTTAGGGATTTGCAAAAATGGGTTAGAAATGCTAAAAACGGCTTTAAAGTGCTTAGAGATTTGCAAAAAAGGGTTAGAAATGGCCAAAAATGGCTTCAAAATGGTTAGAGATGTGCAAACTGGATAGAAAAGGCCAAAAAAGGCATAAAAGTTCGTAGAGATCTGCAAAAATGGGATAGAAACAGCGAAAAATGCAATTCAGAATTGCTTAGGGATGAGCAAACATGAGTTAGAAATGGCCAAAAATGGCTTCAAAATTGTTAGAGATGTGCAGACGGGATAGAAAAGGCCAAAAAAGGCTTAAAAGTTCGTAGAGATCGGCAAAAATGGGTTAGAAATGGCCAAAAATGTCATTCAAAATTGCTTAGAGATGAGCAAGCATGGGTTAGAAATGGCCAAAAATGGTTTAAAAGTGCTTAGAGATGTGCAAAAATGGGTTCGAAATGCCAAACATGGCTTTAAAGTGCTTAGAGATTTCCAAAAACGGGTTAGAAATGCCAAAAATGGCTTTAAAGTGCTTAGGGATTTGCAAAAATGGTTAGAAACGGCCAAAAATGCCATTCAAAATTGCTTAGAGATGTGCAAACATGGGTTAGAAATGGACAAAAAATGGTTTAAAAGTGCTTAGAGATGTGCAAAAATGGGTTAGGAATGGCCAAAATGGCTTAAAAGTGCATAGAGATGTGCAATAACGAGTTAGAAATGCTGAAAATGGCTTTAAAGTGCTTAGGGATTTGCAAAAATGGGTTAGAAACGGCCAAAAATGCCATTCAAAATTGCTTAGAGATGTGCAAACATGGGTTAGAAACGTCCAAAAATGCCATTCAAAATTGCTTAGAGATGTGCAAACATGGGTTAGAAATGCTAAAAATGGCTTGAAAGTGCTTAGAGATTAGCAAAAAAGGGTTAGAAATGGCCAAAAATGGCTTCAAAATGGTTAGAGATGCACAAACTGCATAGAAAAGGACAAAAAAGTCTTAAAAATGCTTAGAGATCTGCAACAATGGGTTAGAAACGGCCAAAAATGCCATTCAAAATTGCTTAGAGATGTGCAAACATGGGTTACAAAAGCCAAAAATGGCTTTAAAGTGCTTTGGGATTTGCAAAAATTGGTTAGAAATGGCCAAAATGGCTTTAAAGTGCTTAGACATTAGCAAAAAAAGGGTTAGAATTGGCCA
This sequence comes from Lathamus discolor, assembly GCF_037157495.1. Classification (NCBI taxonomy): domain Eukaryota; kingdom Metazoa; phylum Chordata; class Aves; order Psittaciformes; family Psittacidae; genus Lathamus; species Lathamus discolor. The sequence continues at coordinate 31,183,833 of NC_088908.1, forward strand.
AAAATGGCTTTAAAATGGGTAGAGATGTGCAAACTGGAAAGAAAAAGCCAAAAAAGGCTTTAAAGTGCTTAGGGATTTGCAAAAATGGGTTAGAAACGGCCAAAAATGCCATTCAAAATTGCTTAGAGATGTGCAAACATGGGTTAGAAACGTCCAAAAATGCCATTCAAAATTGCTTAGAGATGTGCAAACATGGGTTAGAAATGCTAAAAATGGCTTGAAAGTGCTTAGAGATTTGCAAAAATGGGTTAGAAATGCTAAAAACGGCTTTAAAGTGCTTAGAGATTTGCAAAAAAGGGTTAGAAATGGCCAAAAATGGCTTCAAAATGGTTAGAGATGTGCAAACTGGATAGAAAAGGCCAAAAAAGGCATAAAAGTTCGTAGAGATCTGCAAAAATGGGATAGAAACAGCGAAAAATGCAATTCAGAATTGCTTAGGGATGAGCAAACATGAGTTAGAAATGGCCAAAAATGGCTTCAAAATTGTTAGAGATGTGCAGACGGGATAGAAAAGGCCAAAAAAGGCTTAAAAGTTCGTAGAGATCGGCAAAAATGGGTTAGAAATGGCCAAAAATGTCATTCAAAATTGCTTAGAGATGAGCAAGCATGGGTTAGAAATGGCCAAAAATGGTTTAAAAGTGCTTAGAGATGTGCAAAAATGGGTTCGAAATGCCAAACATGGCTTTAAAGTGCTTAGAGATTTCCAAAAACGGGTTAGAAATGCCAAAAATGGCTTTAAAGTGCTTAGGGATTTGCAAAAATGGTTAGAAACGGCCAAAAATGCCATTCAAAATTGCTTAGAGATCTGCAAAAATGGGATAGAAATGGACAAAAAACGGTTTAAAAGTGCTTAGAGATGTGCAAAAATGGGTTAGGAATGGCCAAAATGGCTTAAAAGTGCATAGAGATGTGCAATAACGAGTTAGAAATGCTGAAAATGGCTTTAAAGTGCTTAGGGATTTGCAAAAATGGGTTAGAAACGGCCAAAAATGCCATTCAAAATTGCTTAGAGATGTGCAAACATGGGTTAGAAACGTCCAAAAATGCCACTCAAAATTGCTTAGAGATGTGCAAACATGGGTTAGAAATGCAAAAAATGGCTTTAAAGTGCTAAGGGATTTGCAAAAATGGGTTAGAAATGCTAAAAATAGCTTGAAAGTGCTTAGGGATTTGCAAAAATGGTTAGAAACGGCCAAAAATGCCATTCAAAATTGCTTAGAGATGTGCAAACATGGGTTAGAAATGGACAAAAAATGGTTTAAAAGTGCTTAGAGATGTGCAAAAATGGGTTAGGAATGGCCAAAATGGCTTAAAAGTGCATAGAGATGTGCAATAACGAGTTAGAAATGCTGAAAATGGCTTTAAAGTGCTTAGGGATTTGCAAAAATGGGTTAGAAACGGCCAAAAATGCCATTCAAAATTGCTTAGAGATGTGCAAACATGGGTTAGAAACGTCCAAAAATGCCATTCAAAATTGCTTCGAGATGTGCAAACATGGGTTAGAAATGCTAAAAATGGCTTGAAAGTGCTTAGACATTAGCAAAAAAGGGTTAGAAATGGCCAAAAATGGCTTCAAAATGGTTAGAGATGCACAAACTGCATAGAAAAGGACAAAAAAGTCTTAAAAATGCTTAGAGATCTGCAACAATGGGTTAGAAACGGCCAAAAATGCCATTCAAAATTGCTTAGAGATGTGCAAACATGGGTTACAAATGCCGAAAATGGCTTTAAAGTGCTTTGAGATTTGCAAAAATTGGTTAGAAATGGCCAAAATTGCTTTAAAGTGCTTAGACATTAGCAAAAAAGGGTTAGAAATGGCCAAAAATGGCTTTGAAATGGGTAGAGATGTGCAAACTGGAAAGAAAAAGCCAAAAAAGGCTTTAAAGTGCTTAGGGATTTGCAAAAATGGGTTAGAAACGGCCAAAAATGCCATTCAAAATTGCTTAGAGATGTGCAAACATGGGTTAGAAACGTCCAAAAATGCCATTCAAAATTGCTTCGAGATGTGCAAACATGGGTTAGAAATGCTAAAAATGGCTTGAAAGTGCTTAGAGATTTGCAAAAATGGGTTAGAAATGCTAAAAATGGCTTTAAAGTGCTTAGGGATTTGCAAAAAAGGGTTAGAAATGGCCAAAAATGGCTTCAAAATGGTTAGAGAAGTGCAAACTGGATAGAAAAGGCCAAAAAAGGCATAAAAGTTCGTAGAGATCTGCAAAAATGGGATAGAAACAGCGAAAAATGCAATTCAGAATTGCTTAGGGATGGGCAAACATGAGTTAGAAATGGCCAAAAATGGCTTCAAAATTGTTAGAGATGTGCAGACGGGATAGAAAATGCCAAAAAAGGCTTAAAAGTTCGTAGAGATCGGCAAAAATGGGTTAGAAATGGCCAAAAATGTCATTCAAAATTGCTTAGAGATGAGCAAGCATGGGTTAGAAATGGCCAAAAATGGTTTAAAAGTGCTTAGAGATGTGCAAAAATGGGTTCGAAATGCCAAACATGGCTTTAAAGTGCTTAGAGATTTCCAAAAACGGGTTAGAAATGCCAAAAATGGCTTTAAAGTGCTTAGGGATTTGCAAAATTGTTAGAAACGGCCAAAAATGCCATTCAAAATTGCTTAGAGATGTGCAAACATGGGTTAGAAATGGACAAAAAATGGTTTAAAAGTGCTTAGAGATGTGCAAAAATGGGTTAGGAATGGCCAAAATGGCTTAAAAGTGCATAGAGATGTGCAATAACGAGTTAGAAATGCTGAAAATGGCTTTAAAGTGCTTAGGGATTTGCAAAAATGGGTTAGAAACGGCCAAAAATGCCATTCAAAATTGCTTAGAGATGTGCAAACATGGGTTAGAAACGTCCAAAAATGCCATTCAAAATTGCTTCGAGATGTGAAAACATGGGTTAGAAATGCTAAAAATGGCTTGAAAGTGCTTAGACATTAGCAAAAAAGGGTTAGAAATGGCCAAAAATGGCTTCAAAATGGTTAGAGATGCACAAACTGCATAGAAAAGGACAAAAAAGTCTTAAAAATGCTTAGAGATCTGCAACAATGGGTTAGAAACGGCCAAAAATGCCATTCAAAATTGCTTAGAGATGTGCAAACATGGGTTACAAATGCCAAAAATGGCTTTAAAGTGCTTTGGGATTTGCAAAAATTGGTTAGAAATGGCCAAAATGGCTTTAAAGTGCTTAGACATTAGCAAAAAAGGGTTAGAAATGGCCAAAAATGGCTTTAAAATGGGTAGAGATGTGCAAACTGGAAAGAAAAAGCCAAAAAAGGCTTTAAAGTGCTTAGGGATTTGCAAAAATGGGTTAGAAACGGCCGAAAATGCCATTCAAAATTGCTTAGAGATGTGCAAACATGGGTTAGAAACGTCCAAAAATGCCATTCAAAATTGCTTAGAGATGTGCAAACATGGGTTAGAAATGCTAAAAATGGCTTGAAAGTGCTTAGAGATTTGCAAAAATGGGTTAGAAATGCTAAAAATGGCTTTAAAGTGCTTAGAGATTTGCAAAAAAGGGTTAGAAATGGCCAAAAATGGCTTCAAAATGGTTAGAGATGTGCAAACTGGATAGAAAAGGCCAAAAAAGGCATAAAAGTTCGTAGAGATCTGCAAAAATGGGATAGAAACAGCGAAAAATGCAATTCAGAATTGCTTAGGGATGAGCAAACATGAGTTAGAAATGGCCAAAAATGGCTTCAAAATTGTTAGAGATGTGCAGACGGGATAGAAAAGGCCAAAAAAGGCTTAAAAGTTCGTAGAGATCGGCAAAAATGGGCTAGAAATGGCCAAAAATGTCATTCAAAATTGCTTAGAGATGAGCAAGCATGGGTTAGAAATGGCCAAAAATGGTTTAAAAGTGCTTAGAGATGTGCAAAAATGGGTTCGAAATGCCAAACATGGCTTTAAAGTGCTTAGAGATTTCCAAAAACGGGTTAGAAATGCCAAAAATGGCTTTAAAGTGCTTAGGGATTTGCAAAAATGGTTAGAAACGGCCAAAAATGCCATTCAAAATTGCTTAGAGATGTGCAAACATGGGTTAGAAATGGACCAAAAATGGTTTAAAAGTGCTTAGAGATGTGCAAAAATGGGTTAGGAATGGCCAAAATGGCTTAAAAGTGCATAGAGATGTGCAATAACGAGTTAGAAATGCTGATAATGGCTTTAAAGTGCTTAGGGATTTGCAAAAATGGGTTAGAAACGGCCAAAAATGCCATTCAAAATTGCTTAGAGATGTGCAAACATGGGTTAGAAACGTCCAAAAATGCCATTCAAAATTGCTTCGAGATGTGCAAACATGGGTTAGAAATGCTAAAAATGGCTTGAAAGTGCTTAGACATTAGCAAAAAAGGGTTAGAAATGGCCAAAAATGGCTTCAAAATGGTTAGAGATGCACAAACTGCATAGAAAAGGACAAAAAAGTCTTAAAAATGCTTAGAGATCTGCAACAATGGGTTAGAAACGGCCAAAAATGCCATTCAAAATTGCTTAGAGATGTGCAAACATGGGTTACAAATGCCAAAAATGGCTTTAAAGTGCTTTGGGATTTGCAAAAATTGGTTAGAAATGGCCAAAATGGCTTTAAAGTGCTTAGACATTAGCAAAAAAGGGTTAGAAATGGCCAAAAATGGCTTTAAAATGGGTAGAGATGTGCAAACTGGAAAGAAAAAGCCAAAAAAGGCTTTAAAGTGCTTAGGGATTTGCAAAAATGGGTTAGAAACGGCCAAAAATGCCATTCAAAATTGCTTAGAGATGTGCAAACATGGGTTAGAAACGTCCAAAAATGCCATTCAAAATTGCTTCGAGATGTGCAAACATGGGTTAGAAATGCTAAAAATGGCTTGAAAGTGCTTAGACATTAGCAAAAAAGGGTTAGAAATGGCCAAAAATGGCTTCAAAATGGTTAGAGATGCACAAACTGCATAGAAAAGGACAAAAAAGTCTTAAAAATGCTTAGAGATCTGCAACAATGGGTTAGAAACGGCCAAAAATGCCATTCAAAATTGCTTAGAGATGTGCAAACATGGGTTACAAATGCCGAAAATGGCTTTAAAGTGCTTTGAGATTTGCAAAAATTGGTTAGAAATGGCCAAAATTGCTTTAAAGTGCTTAGACATTAGCAAAAAAGGGTTAGAAATGGCCAAAAATGGCTTTGAAATGGGTAGAGATGTGCAAACTGGAAAGAAAAAGCCAAAAAAGGCTTTAAAGTGCTTAGGGATTTGCAAAAATGGGTTAGAAACGGCCAAAAATGCCATTCAAAATTGCTTAGAGATGTGCAAACAAGGGTTAGAAACGTCCAAAAATGCCATTCAAAATTGCTTAGAGATGTGCAAACATGGGTTAGAAATGCTAAAAATGGCTTGAAAGTGCTTAGAGATTTGCAAAAATGGGTTAGAAATGCTAAAAATGGCTTTAAAGTGCTTAGAGATTTGCAAAAAAGGGTTAGAAATGGCCAAAAATGGCTTCAAAATGGTTAGAGATGTGCAAACTGGATAGAAAAGGCCAAAAAAGGCATAAAAGTTCGTAGAGATCTGCAAAAATGGGATAGAAACAGCGAAAAATGCAATTCAGAATTGCTTAGGGATGAGCAAACATGAGTTAGAAATGGCCAAAAATGGCTTCAAAATTGTTAGAGATGTGCAGACGGGATAGAAAAGGCCAAAAAAGGCTTAAAAGTTCGTAGAGATCGGCAAAAATGGGCTAGAAATGGCCAAAAATGTCATTCAAAATTGCTTAGAGATGAGCAAGCATGGGTTAGAAATGGCCAAAAATGGTTTAAAAGTGCTTAGAGATGTGCAAAAATGGGTTCGAAATGCCAAACATGGCTTTAAAGTGCTTAGAGATTTCCAAAAACGGGTTAGAAATGCCAAAAATGGCTTTAAAGTGCTTAGGGATTTGCAAAAATGGTTAGAAACGGCCAAAAATGCCATTCAAAATTGCTTAGAGATGTGCAAACATGGGTTAGAAATGGACAAAAAATGGTTTAAAAGTGCTTAGAGATGTGCAAAAATGGGTTAGGAATGGCCAAAATGGCTTAAAAGTGCATAGAGATGTGCAATAACGAGTTAGAAATGCTGAAAATGGCTTTAAAGTGCTTAGGGATTTGCAAAAATGGGTTAGAAACGGCCAAAAATGCCATTCAAAATTGCTTAGAGATGTGCAAACATGGGTTAGAAACGTCCAAAAATGCCATTCAAAATTGCTTCGAGATGTGCAAACATGGGTTAGAAATGCTAAAAATGGCTTGAAAGTGCTTAGACATTAGCAAAAAAGGGTTAGAAATGGCCAAAAATGGCTTCAAAATGGTTAGAGATGCACAAACTGCATAGAAAAGGACAAAAAAGTCTTAAAAATGCTTAGAGATCTGCAACAATGGGTTAGAAACGGCCAAAAATGCCATTCAAAATTGCTTAGAGATGTGCAAACATGGGTTACAAATGCCAAAAATGGCTTTAAAGTGCTTAGACATTAGCAAAAAAGGGTTAGAAATTGCCAAAAATGGCTTTAAAATGGTTAGAGATGTACAAACTGGAAAAAAAAAAAGCCAAAGACGGCTTTAAAGTGCTTAGGGATTTGCAAAAATGGGTTAGAAACGGCCAAAAATGCCATTCAAAATTGCTTAGAGATGTGCAAACAAGGGTTAGAAACGTCCAAAAATGCCATTCAAAATTGCTTAGAGATGTGCAAACATGGGTTAGAAATGGACAAAAAATGGTTTAAAAGTGCTTAGAGATGTGCAAAAATGGGTTAGGAATGGCCAAAATGGCTTAAAAGTGCATAGAGATGTGCAATAACGAGTTAGAAATGCTGAAAATGCCTTTAAAGTGCTTAGGGATTTGCAAAAATGGGTTAGAAACGGCCAAAAATGCCATTCAAAATTGCTTAGAGATGTGCAAACATGGGTTAGAAACGTCCAAAAATGCCATTCAAAATTGCTTCGAGATGTGCAAACATGGGTTAGAAATGCTAAAAATGGCTTGAAAGTGCTTAGACATTAGCAAAAAAGGGTTAGAAATGGCCAAAAATGGCTTCAAAATGGTTAGAGATGCACAAACTGCATAGAAAAGGACAAAAAAGTCTTAAAAATGCTTAGAGATCTGCAACAATGGGTTAGAAACGGCCAAAAATGCCATTCAAAATTGCTTAGAGATGTGCAAACATGGGTTACAAAAGCCAAAAATGGCTTTAAAGTGCTTTGGGATTTGCAAAAATTGGTTAGAAATGGCCAAAATGGCTTTAAAGTGCTTAGACATTAGCAAAAAAGGGTTAGAAATGGCCAAAAATGGCTTTAAAATGGGTAGAGATGTGCAAACTGGAAAGAAAAAGCCAAAAAAGGCTTTAAAGTGCTTAGGGATTTGCAAAAATGGGTTAGAAACGGCCAAAAATGCCATTCAAAATTGCTTAGAGATGTGCAAACAAGGGTTAGAAACGTCCAAAAATGCCATTCAAAATTGCTTAGAGATGTGCAAACATGGGTTAGAAATGCTAAAAATGGCTTGAAAGTGCTTAGAGATTTGCAAAAATGGGTTAGAAATGCTAAAAATGGCTTGAAAGTGCTTAGAGATTTGCAAAAAAGGGTTAGAAATGGCCAAAAATGGCTTCAAAATGGTTAGAGATGTGCAAACTGGATAGAAAAGGCCAAAAAAGGCATAAAAGTTCGTAGAGATCTGCAAAAATGGGATAGAAACAGCGAAAAATGCAATTCAGAATTGCTTAGGGATGAGCAAACATGAGTTAGAAATGGCCAAAAATGGCTTCAAAATTGTTAGAGATGTGCAGACGGGATAGAAAAGGCCAAAAAAGGCTTAAAAGTTCGTAGAGATCGGCAAAAATGGGTTAGAAATGGCCAAAAATGTCATTCAAAATTGCTTAGAGATGAGCAAGCATGGGTTAGAAATGGCCAAAAATGGTTTAAAAGTGCTTAGAGATGTGCAAAAATGGGTTCGAAATGCCAAACATGGCTTTAAAGTGCTTAGAGATTTCCAAAAACGGGTTAGAAATGCCAAAAATGGCTTTAAAGTGCTTAGGGATTTGCAAAAATGGGTTAGAAACGGCCAAAAATGCCATTCAAAATTGCTTAGAGATGTGCAAACATGGGTTAGAAATGGACAAAAAATGGTTTAAAAGTGCTTAGAGATGTGCAAAAATGGGTTAGGAATGGCCAAAATGGCTTAAAAGTGCATAGAGATGTGCAATAACGAGTTAGAAATGCTGAAAATGGCTTTAAAGTGCTTAGGGATTTGCAAAAATGGGTTAGAAACGGCCAAAAATGCCATTCAAAATTGCTTAGAGATGTGCAAACATGGGTTAGAAACGTCCAAAAATGCCATTCAAAATTGCTTCGAGATGTGCAAACATGGGTTAGAAATGCTAAAAATGGCTTGAAAGTGCTTAGACATTAGCAAAAAAGGGTTAGAAATGGCCAAAAATGGCTTCAAAATGGTTAGAGATGCACAAACTGCATAGAAAAGGACAAAAAAGTCTTAAAAATGCTTAGAGATCTGCAACAATGGGTTAGAAACGGCCAAAAATGCCATTCAAAATTGCTTAGAGATGTGCAAACATGGGTTACAAATGCCGAAAATGGCTTTAAAGTGCTTTGAGATTTGCAAAAATTGGTTAGAAATGGCCAAAATGGCTTTAAAGTGCTTAGACATTAGCAAAAAAGGGTTAGAAATGGCCAAAAATGGCTTTGAAATGGGTAGAGATGTGCAAACTGGAAAGAAAAAGCCAAAAAAGGCTTTAAAGTGCTTAGGGATTTGCAAAAATGGGTTAGAAACGTCCAAAAATGCCATTCAAAATTGCTTAGAGATATGCAAACATGGGTTAGAAACGTCCAAAAATGCCATTCAAAATTGCTTCGAGATGTGCAAACATGGGTTAGAAATGCTAAAAATGGCTTGAAAGTGCTTAGAGATTTGCAAAAATGGGTTAGAAATGCTAAAAATGGCTTTAAAGTGCTTAGAGATTTGCAAAAAAGGGTTAGAAATGGCCAAAAATGGCTTCAAAATGTTTAGAGATGTGCAAACTGGATAGAAAAGGCCAAAAAAGGCATAAAAGTTCGTAGAGATCTGCAAAAATGGGATAGAAACAGCGAAAAATGCAATTCAGAATTGCTTAGGGATGAGCAAACATGAGTTAGAAATGGCCAAAAATGGCTTCAAAATTGTTAGAGATGTGCAGACGGGATAGAAAAGGCCAAAAAAGGCTTAAAAGTTCGTAGAGATCGGCAAAAATGGGTTAGAAATGGCCAAAAATGTCATTCAAAATTGCTTAGAGATGAGCAAGCATGGGTTAGAAATGGCCAAAAATGGTTTAAAAGTGCTTAGAGATGTGCAAAAATGGGTTCGAAATGCCAAACATGGCTTTAAAGTGCTTAGAGATTTCCAAAAACGGGTTAGAAATGCCAAAAATGGCTTTAAAGTGCTTAGGGATTTGCAAAAATGGTTAGAAACGGCCAAAAATGCCATTCAAAATTGCTTAGAGATGTGCAAACATGGGTTAGAAATGGACAAAAAATGGTTTAAAAGTGCTTAGAGATGTGCAAAAATGGGTTAGGAATGGCCAAAATGGCTTAAAAGTGCATAGAGATGTGCAATAACGAGTTAGAAATGCTGAAAATGGCTTTAAAGTGCTTAGGGATTTGCAAAAATGGGTTAGAAACGGCCAAAAATGCCATTCAAAATTGCTTAGAGATGTGCAAACATGGGTTAGAAACGTCCAAAAATGCCATTCAAAATTGCTTCGAGATGTGCAAACATGGGTTAGAAATGCTAAAAATGGCTTGAAAGTGCTTAGACATTAGCAAAAAAGGGTTAGAAATGGCCAAAAATGGCTTCAAAATGGTTAGAGATGCACAAACTGCATAGAAAAGGACAAAAAAGTCTTAAAAATGCTTAGAGATCTGCAACAATGGGTTAGAAACGGCCAAAAATGCCATTCAAAATTGCTTAGAGATGTGCAAACATGGGTTACAAAAGCCAAAAATGGCTTTAAAGTGCTTTGGGATTTGCAAAAATTGGTTAGAAATTGCCAAAATGGCTTTAAAGTGCTTAGACATTAGCAAAAAAAGGGTTAGAATTGGCCAAAAATGGCTTTAAAATGGGTAGAGATGTGCAAACTGGAAAGAAAAAGCCAAAAAAGGCTTTAAAGTGCTTAGGGATTTGCAAAAATGGGTTAGAAACGTCCAAAAATGCCATTCAAAATTGCTTAGAGATATGCAAACATGGGTTAGAAACGTCCAAAAATGCCATTCAAAATTGCTTAGAGATGTGCAAACATGGGTTAGAAATGCTAAAAATGGCTTGAAAGTGCTTAGAGATTTGCAAAAATGGGTTAGAAATGCTAAAAATGGCTTTAAAGTGCTTAGAGATTTGCAAAAAAGGGTTAGAAATGGCCAAAAATGGCTTCAAAATGGTTAGAGATGTGCAAACTGGATAGAAAAGGCCAAAAAAGGCATAAAAGTTCGTAGAGATCTGCAAAAATGGGATAGAAACAGCGAAAAATGCAATTCAGAATTGCTTAGGGATGAGCAAACATGAGTTAGAAATGGCCAAAAATGGCTTCAAAATTGTTAGAGATGTGCAGACGGGATAGAAAAGGCCAAAAAAGGCTTAAAAGTTCGTAGAGATCGGCAAAAATGGGTTAGAAATGGCCAAAAATGTCATTCAAAATTGCTTAGAGATGAGCAAGCATGGGTTAGAAATGGCCAAAAATGGTTTAAAAGTGCTTAGAGATGTGCAAAAATGGGTTCGAAATGCCAAACATGGCTTTAAAGTGCTTAGAGATTTCCAAAAACGGGTTAGAAATGCCAAAAATGGCTTTAAAGTGCTTAGGGATTTGCAAAAATGGTTAGAAACGGCCAAAAATGCCATTCAAAATTGCTTAGAGATGTGCAAACATGGGTTAGAAATGGACAAAAAATGGTTTAAAAGTGCTTAGAGATGTGCAAAAATGGGTTAGGAATGGCCAAAATGGCTTAAAAGTGCATAGAGATGTGCAATAACGAGTTAGAAATGCTGAAAATGGCTTTAAAGTGCTTAGGGATTTGCAAAAATGGGTTAGAAACGGCCAAAAATGCCATTCAAAATTGCTTAGAGATGTGCAAACATGGGTTAGAAACGTCCAAAAATGCCATTCAAAATTGCTTCGAGATGTGCAAACATGGGTTAGAAATGCTAAAAATGGCTTGAAAGTGCTTAGACATTAGCAAAAAAGGGTTAGAAATGGCCAAAAATGGCTTCAAAATGGTTAGAGATGCACAAACTGCATAGAAAAGGACAAAAAAGTCTTAAAAATGCTTAGAGATCTGCAACAATGGGTTAGAAACGGCCAAAAATGCCATTCAAAATTGCTTAGAGATGTGCAAACATGGGTTACAAAAGCCAAAAATGGCTTTAAAGTGCTTTGGGATTTGCAAAAATTGGTTAGAAATTGCCAAAATGGCTTTAAAGTGCTTAGACATTAGCAAAAAAAGGGTTAGAATTGGCCAAAAATGGCTTTAAAATGGGTAGAGATGTGCAAACTGGAAAGAAAAAGCCAAAAAAGGCTTTAAAGTGCTTAGGGATTTGCAAAAATGGGTTAGAAACGGCCAAAAATGCCATTCAAAATTGCTTAGAGATGTGCAAACATGGGTTAGAAACGTCCAAAAATGCCATTCAAAATTGCTTAGAGATGTGCAAACATGGGTTAGAAATGCTAAAAATGGCTTGAAAGTGCTTAGAGATTTGCAAAAATGGGTTAGAAATGCTAAAAATGGCTTGAAAGTGCTTAGAGATTTGCAAAAAAGGGTTAGAAATGGCCAAAAATGGCTTCAAAATGGTTAGAGATGTGCAAACTGGATAGAAAAGGCCAAAAAAGGCATAAAAGTTCGTAGAGATCTGCAAAAATGGGATAGAAACAGCGAAAAATGCAATTCAGAATTGCTTAGGGATGAGCAAACATGAGTTAGAAATTGCCAAAAATGGCTTCAAAATTGTTAGAGATGTGCAGACGGGATAGAAAAGGCCAAAAAAGGCTTAAAAGTTCGTAGAGATCGGCAAAAATGGGTTAGAAATGGCCAAAAATGTCATTCAAAATTGCTTAGAGATGAGCAAGCATGGGTTAGAAATGGCCAAAAATGGTTTAAAAGTGCTTAGAGATGTGCAAAAATGGGTTCGAAATGCCAAACATGGCTTTAAAGTGCTTAGAGATTTCCAAAAACGGGTTAGAAATGCCAAAAATGGCTTTAAAGTGCTTAGGGATTTGCAAAAATGGTTAGAAACGGCCAAAAATGCCATTCAAAATTGCTTAGAGATGTGCAAACATGGGTTAGAAATGGACAAAAAATGGTTTAAAAGTGCTTAGAGATGTGCAAAAATGGGTTAGGAATGGCCAAAATGGCTTAAAAGTGCATAGAGATGTGCAATAACGAGTTAGAAATGCTGAAAATGGCTTTAAAGTGCTTAGGGATTTGCAAAAATGGGTTAGAAACGGCCAAAAATGCCATTCAAAATTGCTTAGAGATGTGCAAACATGGGTTAGAAACGTCCAAAAATGCCATTCAAAATTGCTTCGAGATGTGCAAACATGGGTTAGAAATGCTAAAAATGGCTTGAAAGTGCTTAGACATTAGCAAAAAAGGGTTAGAAATGGCCAAAAATGGCTTCAAAATGGTTAGAGATGCACAAACTGCATAGAAAAGGACAAAAAAGTCTTAAAAATGCTTAGAGATCTGCAACAATGGGTTAGAAACGGCCAAAAATGCCATTCAAAATTGCTTAGAGATGTGCAAACATGGGTTACAAATGCCGAAAATGGCTTTAAAGTGCTTTGAGATTTGCAAAAATTGGTTAGAAATGGCCAAAATGGCTTTAAAGTGCTTAGACATTAGCAAAAAAAGGTTAGAAATGGCCAAAAATGGCTTTGAAATGGGTAGAGATGTGCAAACTGGAAAGAAAAAGCCAAAAAAGGCTTTAAAGTGCTTAGGGATTTGCAAAAATGGGTTAGAAACGGCCAAAAATGCCATTCAAAATTGCTTAGAGATGTGCAAACATGGGTTACAAATGCCAAAAATGGCTTTAAAGTGCTTTGGGATTTGCAAAAATTGGTTAGAAATGGCCAAAATGGCTTTAAAGTGCTTAGACATTAGCAAAAAAGGGTTAGAAATGGCCAAAAATGGCTTTAAAATGGGTAGAGATGTGCAAACTGGAAAGAAAAAGCCAAAAAAGGCTTTAAAGTGCTTAGGGATTTGCAAAAATGGGTTAGAAACGGCCAAAAATGCCATTCAAAATTGCTTAGAGATGTGCAAACATGGGTTAGAAACGTCCAAAAATGCCATTCAAAATTGCTTCGAGATGTGCAAACATGGGTTAGAAATGCTAAAAATGGCTTGAAAGTGCTTAGACATTAGCAAAAATGGGTTAGAAATGGCCAAAAATGGCTTCAAAATGGTTAGAGATGCACAAACTGCATAGAAAAGGACAAAAAAGTCTTAAAAATGCTTAGAGATCTGCAACAATGGGTTAGAAACGGCCAAAAATGCCATTCAAAATTGCTTAGAGATGTGCAAACATGGGTTACAAATGCCGAAAATGGCTTTAAAGTGCTTTGAGATTTGCAAAAATTGGTTAGAAATGGCCAAAATGGCTTTAAAGTGCTTAGACATTAGCAAAAAAAGGTTAGAAATGGCCAAAAATGGCTTTGAAATGGGTAGAGATGTGCAAACTGGAAAGAAAAAGCCAAAAAAGGCTTTAAAGTGCTTAGGGATTTGCAAAAATGGGTTAGAAACGGCCAAAAATGCCATTCAAAATTGCTTAGAGATGTGCAAACAAGGGTTAGAAACGTCCAAAAATGCCATTCAAAATTGCTTAGAGATGTGCAAACATGGGTTAGAAATGCTAAAAATGGCTTGAAAGTGCTTAGAGATTTGCAAAAATGGGTTAGAAATGCTAAAAATGGCTTGAAAGTGCTTAGAGATTTGCAAAAAAGGGTTAGAAATGGCCAAAAATGGCTTCAAAATGGTTAGAGATGTGCAAACTGGATAGAAAAGGCCAAAAAAGGCATAAAAGTTCGTAGAGATCTGCAAAAATGGGATAGAAACAGCGAAAAATGCAATTCAGAATTGCTTAGGGATGAGCAAACATGAGTTAGAAATGGCCAAAAATGGCTTCAAAATTGTTAGAGATGTGCAGACGGGATAGAAAAGGCCAAAAAAGGCTTAAAAGTTCGTAGAGATCGGCAAAAATGGGTTAGAAATGGCCAAAAATGTCATTCAAAATTGCTTAGAGATGAGCAAGCATGGGTTAGAAATGGCCAAAAATGGTTTAAAAGTGCTTAGAGATGTGCAAAAATGGGTTCGAAATGCCAAACATGGCTTTAAAGTGCTTAGAGATTTCCAAAAACGGGTTAGAAATGCCAAAAATGGCTTTAAAGTGCTTAGGGATTTGCAAAAATGGTTAGAAACGGCCAAAAATGCCATTCAAAATTGCTTAGAGATGTGCAAACATGGGTTAGAAATGGACAAAAAATGGTTTAAAAGTGCTTAGAGATGTGCAAAAATGGGTTAGGAATGGCCAAAATGGCTTAAAAGTGCATAATGATGTGCAATAACGAGTTAGAAATGCTGAAAATGGCTTTAAAGTGCTTAGGGATTTGCAAAAATGGGTTAGAAACGGCCAAAAATGCCATTCAAAATTGCTTAGAGATGTGCAAACATGGGTTAGAAACGTCCAAAAATGCCATTCAAAATTGCTTCGAGATGTGCAAACATGGGTTAGAAATGCTAAAAATGGCTTGAAAGTGCTTAGACATTAGCAAAAAAGGGTTAGAAATGGCCAAAAATGGCTTCAAAATGGTTAGAGATGCACAAACTGCATAGAAAAGGACAAAAAAGTCTTAAAAATGCTTAGAGATCTGCAACAATGGGTTAGAAACGGCCAAAAATGCCATTCAAAATTGCTTAGAGATGTGCAAACATGGGTTAGGAATGGCCAAAATGGCTTAAAAGTGCTTTGGGATTTGCAAAAATTGGTTAGAAATGGCCAAAATGGCTTTAAAGTGCTTAGACATTAGCAAAAAAGGGTTAGAAATGGCCAAAAATGGCTTTAAAATGGGTAGAGATGTGCAAACTGGAAAGAAAAAGCCAAAAAAGGCTTTAAAGTGCTTAGGGATTTGCAAAAATGGGTTAGAAACGGCCAAAAATGCCATTCAAAATTGCTTAGAGATGTGCAAACATGGGTTAGAAACGTCCAAAAATGCCATTCAAAATTGCTTAGAGATGTGCAAACATGGGTTAGAAATGCTAAAAATGGCTTGAAAGTGCTTAGAGATTTGCAAAAATGGGTTAGAAATGCTAAAAATGGCTTTAAAGTGCTTAGAGATTTGCAAAAAAGGGTTAGAAATGGCCAAAAATGGCTTCAAAATGGTTAGAGATGTGCAAACTGGATAGAAAAGGCCAAAAAAGGCATAAAAGTTCGTAGAGATCTGCAAAAATGGGATAGAAACAGCGAAAAATGCAATTCAGAATTGCTTAGGGATGAGCAAACATGAGTTAGAAATGGCCAAAAATGGCTTCAAAATTGTTAGAGATGTGCAGACGGGATAGAAAAGGCCAAAAAAGGCTTAAAAGTTTGTAGAGATCGGCAAAAATGGGCTAGAAATGGCCAAAAATGTCATTCAAAATTGCTTAGAGATGAGCAAGCATGGGTTAGAAATGGCCAAAAATCACAGAATCACAGAATCCCAAGGGTTGGAAGGGACCTAAAAAGATCATCTAGTCCAACCCCCCTGCAAGAGCAGGGTAACCTACAGTACATCACACAGGAACTTGTCCAGGCGGGCCTTGAATATCTCCAGTGTAGGAGACTCCACAACCCCCCTGGGCAACCTGTTCCAGTGCTCTGTCACTCTTACAGTAAAGAAGTTCTTCCTGATGTTAACGTGGAACTTCCTATGTTCCAGTTTACACCCATTGCCCCTTGTCCTATCACTGGATATCACTGAAAAAAGCCTAGCTCCATCATCCTGACACCTACCCTTCACATATTTGTAAACATTGATGAGGTCACCCCTCAGTCTCCTCTTCTCCAAGCTAAAGAGACCCAGCTCCCTCAGCCTCGCCTCATAAGGGAGATGTTCCACTCCCTTAATCATCTTTGTGGCTCTGCGCTGGACTCCTTCAAGCAATTCCCTGTCCTTCTTGAACAGAGGGGCCCAGAACTGGACGCAATATTCCAGATGCGGCCTCACCAAGGCTGAGTAGAGGGGGAGGAGAACCTCTCTTGACCTACTAACCACTCCCTTTCTAATGCACCCTAAGATGCCATTTGCCTTCTTGGCCACAAGAGCACATTGCTGGCTCATGGTCATCCTCCTATCCACCAGGACCCCCAGGTCCCTTTCCCCTTCACTACTTTCCAGCAGGTCAACCCTCAACCTGTACTGGTACATGGGGTTGTTCTTCCCCAGATGCAAGACTCTACACTTGCCCTTGTTAAATTTCATCAAGTTTCTCCCCGCCCAACTCTCCAGCCTGTCCAGGTCTCGCTGAATGGCAGCACAGTCCTCTGGTGTGTCAGCCACTCCTCCCAGTTTTGTGTCATCAGCAAACTTGCTGAGGGTGCACTCAGTTCCCTCATCCAGGTCATTGATGAAAATATTAAACAGCACCGGTCCCAGCACCGACCCCTGAGGAACTCCACTAGTCACAGACCTCCAGCTAGATTCTGCGCCATTGACCACAACTCTCTGCCTTCTTCCTTTCAACCAGTTCTCGATCCACCTCACTACTTGATCATCAAGCCCACACTTCCTTAGCTTATCTATGAGGATGCTGTGGGAGACAGTATCAAATGCCTTACTGAAATCAAGAAAAACTACATCTACCGCTCTACCATCATCCCTCCACCTAGTCACTTCCTCATAGAAGGCTATAAGGTTGGTCATACATGACTTCCCCCTCATAAAACCATGTTGGCTGTTCTTAATGACCCCCTCATCCTTGATATGCCTAGTGATGGAGTCAAGAATAAGTTGTTCCATCATCTTTCCAGGGATGGAGGTAAGGCTGACCGGTCTATAATTACCCGGGTCCTCCTTCTTGCCCTTCTTATAGATTGGTGTGACCTTTGCCATCCGCCAATCCTCAGGCACCTCGCCCATTTCCCACGACTTACCAAAGATGATGGAAAGCGGCCTAGCAATGACCTCCGCCAGCTCCCTCAGCACCCGTGGGTGCATTCCATCCGGACCCATCGATTTACAGATGTCCAGTTTGCATAGCTGATCCCTAACCCAATCCTCATCTACCAAAGCAAACTCCTCCTTTGTCCTGACTCCTTCTGGGGCTAAAGAAATCCGGGGCCCTCGGGGAGAGTCTGCAGGAGTAAAGACAGAGGCAAAGAAGGCATTCAGCACCTCTGCCTTCTTTATATCCTCTGTCTCCAGGGTACCCACTTCGTTCAGCAGTGGGCCTATATTGCCTCTTGTTTTAGTTTTATTTGCTATGTATTTGAAGAAGCCCTTTCTATTGTCTTTAACCCGACTAGCAAGATTGAGTTCCAAGGAGGCCTTAGCTGTCCTAATTGCCTCCCTACATCCTCTAACAACTGTCCTATATTCCTCCCAAGCGGCCAGCCCCTCCTTCCATAATCCATAGATTCTCCTTTTCCACTTGAGTTTGCCCAGCAGCTCCTTGTTTAACCACGCCGGTCTCCTAGATCCCTTACTTGACTTCCTACTCATTGGGACGCTCCGATCCTGAGCTTGGAAGAAGCGGTCCTTGAATGCTAACCAACTATCTTGAGCCCCTTTACCGCCTAGTACACTTTCCCATGAGACTTCCCTTAGCAGTTGACTGAAGAGGCCAAAGTTGGCCCTTCGGAGATGTGCAAAAATGGGTTCGAAATGCCAAACATGGCTTTAAAGTGCTTAGAGATTTCCAAAAACGGGTTAGAAATGCCAAAAATGGCTTTAAAGTGCTTAGGGATTTGCAAAAATGGTTAGAAACGGCCAAAAATGCCATTCAAAATTGCTTAGAGATGTGCAAACATGGGTTAGAAATGGACAAAAAATGGTTTAAAAGTGCTTAGAGATGTGCAAAAATGGGTTAGGAATGGCCAAAATGGCTTAAAAGTGCATAGAGATGTGCAATAACGAGTTAGAAATGCTGAAAATGGCTTTAAAGTGCTTAGGGATTTGCAAAAATGGGTTAGAAACGGCCAAAAATGCCATTCAAAATTGCTTAGAGATGTGCAAACATGGGTTAGAAACGTCCAAAAATGCCATTCAAAATTGCTTCGAGATGTGCAAACATGGGTTAGAAATGCTAAAAATGGCTTGAAAGTGCTTAGACATTAGCAAAAAAGGGTTAGAAATGGCCAAAAATGGCTTCAAAATGGTTAGAGATGCACAAACTGCATAGAAAAGGACAAAAAAGTCTTAAAAATGCTTAGAGATCTGCAACAATGGGTTAGAAACGGCCAAAAATGCCATTCAAAATTGCTTAGAGATGTGCAAACATGGGTTACAAATGCCGAAAATGGCTTTAAAGTGCTTTGAGATTTGCAAAAATTGGTTAGAAATGGCCAAAATGGCTTTAAAGTGCTTAGACATTAGCAAAAAAAGGTTAGAAATGGCCAAAAATGGCTTTGAAATGGGTAGAGATGTGCAAACTGGAAAGAAAAAGCCAAAAAAGGCTTTAAAGTGCTTAGGGATTTGCAAAAATGGGTTAGAAACGGCCAAAAATGCCATTCAAAATTGCTTAGAGATGTGCAAACATGGGTTAGAAACGTCCAAAAATGCCATTCAAAATTGCTTAGAGATGTGCAAACAAGGGTTAGAAATGCTAAAAATGGCTTGAAAGTGCTTAGAGATTTGCAAAAATGGGTTAGAAATGCTAAAAATGGCTTTAAAGTGCTTAGAGATTTGCAAAAAAGGGTTAGAAATGGCCAAAAATGGCTTCAAAATGGTTAGAGATGTGCAAACTGGATAGAAAAGGCCAAAAAAGGCATAAAAGTTCGTAGAGATCTGCAAAAATGGGATAGAAACAGCGAAAAATGCAATTCAGAATTGCTTAGGGATGAGCAAACATGAGTTAGAAATGGCCAAAAATGGCTTCAAAATTGTTAGAGATGTGCAGACGGGATAGAAAAGGCCAAAAAAGGCTTAAAAGTTCGTAGAGATCGGCAAAAATGGGTTAGAAATGGCCAAAAATGTCATTCAAAATTGCTTAGAGATGAGCAAGCATGGGTTAGAAATGGCCAAAAATGGTTTAAAAGTGCTTAGAGATGTGCAAAAATGGGTTCGAAATGCCAAACATGGCTTTAAAGTGCTTAGAGATTTCCAAAAACGGGTTAGAAATGCCAAAAATGGCTTTAAAGTGCTTAGGGATTTGCAAAAATGGTTAGAAACGGCCAAAAATGCCATTCAAAATTGCTTAGAGATGTGCAAACATGGGTTAGAAATGGACAAAAAATGGTTTAAAAGCGCTTAGAGATGTGCAAAAATGGGTTAGGAATGGCCAAAATGGCTTAAAAGTGCATAGAGATGTGCAATAACGAGTTAGAAATGCTGAAAATGGCTTTAAAGTGCTTAGGGATTTGCAAAAATGGGTTAGAAACGGCCAAAAATGCCATTCAAAATTGCTTAGAGATGTGCAAACATGGGTTAGAAACGTCCAAAAATGCCATTCAAAATTGCTTCGAGATGTGCAAACATGGGTTAGAAATGCTAAAAATGGCTTGAAAGTGCTTAGACATTAGCAAAAAAGGGTTAGAAATGGCCAAAAATGGCTTCAAAATGGTTAGAGATGCACAAACTGCATAGAAAAGGACAAAAAAGTCTTAAAAATGCTTAGAGATCTGCAACAATGGGTTAGAAACGGCCAAAAATGCCATTCAAAATTGCTTAGAGATGTGCAAACATGGGTTACAAATGCCAAAAATGGCTTTAAAGTGCTTTGGGATTTGCAAAAATTGGTTAGAAATTGCCAAAATGGCTTTAAAGTGCTTAGACATTAGCAAAAAAAGGGTTAGAATTGGCCAAAAATGGCTTTAAAATGGGTAGAGATGTGCAAACTGGAAAGAAAAAGCCAAAAAAGGCTTTAAAGTGCTTAGGGATTTGCAAAAATGGGTTAGAAACGGCCAAAAATGCCATTCAAAATTGCTTAGAGATGTGCAAACATGGGTTAGAAACGTCCAAAAATGCCATTCAAAATTGCTTAGAGATGTGCAAACATGGGTTAGAAATGCTAAAAATGGCTTGAAAGTGCTTAGAGATTTGCAAAAATGGGTTAGAAATGCTAAAAATGGCTTGAAAGTGCTTAGAGATTTGCAAAAAAGGGTTAGAAATGGCCAAAAATGGCTTCAAAATGGTTAGAGATGTGCAAACTGGATAGAAAAGGCCAAAAAAGGCATAAAAGTTCGTAGAGATCTGCAAAAATGGGATAGAAACAGCGAAAAATGCAATTCAGAATTGCTTAGGGATGAGCAAACATGAGTTAGAAATTGCCAAAAATGGCTTCAAAATTGTTAGAGATGTGCAGACGGGATAGAAAAGGCCAAAAAAGGCTTAAAAGTTCGTAGAGATCGGCAAAAATGGGTTAGAAATGGCCAAAAATGTCATTCAAAATTGCTTAGAGATGAGCAAGCATGGGTTAGAAATGGCCAAAAATGGTTTAAAAGTGCTTAGAGATGTGCAAAAATGGGTTCGAAATGCCAAACATGGCTTTAAAGTGCTTAGAGATTTCCAAAAACGGGTTAGAAATGCCAAAAATGGCTTTAAAGTGCTTAGGGATTTGCAAAAATGGGTTAGAAACGGCCAAAAATGCCATTCAAAATTGCTTAGAGATGTGCAAACATGGGTTAGAAATGGACAAAAAATGGTTTAAAAGTGCTTAGAGATGTGCAAAAATGGGTTAGGAATGGCCAAAATGGCTTAAAAGTGCATAGAGATGTGCAATAACGAGTTAGAAATGCTGAAAATGGCTTTAAAGTGCTTAGGGATTTGCAAAAATGGGTTAGAAACGGCCAAAAATGCCATTCAAAATTGCTTAGAGATGTGCAAACATGGGTTAGAAACGTCCAAAAATGCCATTCAAAATTGCTTCGAGATGTGCAAACATGGGTTAGAAATGCTAAAAATGGCTTGAAAGTGCTTAGACATTAGCAAAAAAGGGTTAGAAATGGCCAAAAATGGCTTCAAAATGGTTAGAGATGCACAAACTGCATAGAAAAGGACAAAAAAGTCTTAAAAATGCTTAGAGATCTGCAACAATGGGTTAGAAACGGCCAAAAATGCCATTCAAAATTGCTTAGAGATGTGCAAACATGGGTTACAAATGCCGAAAATGGCTTTAAAGTGCTTTGAGATTTGCAAAAATTGGTTAGAAATGGCCAAAATGGCTTTAAAGTGCTTAGACATTAGCAAAAAAGGGTTAGAAATGGCCAAAAATGGCTTTGAAATGGGTAGAGATGTGCAAACTGGAAAGAAAAAGCCAAAAAAGGCTTTAAAGTGCTTAGGGATTTGCAAAAATGGGTTAGAAACGTCCAAAAATGCCATTCAAAATTGCTTAGAGATATGCAAACATGGGTTAGAAACGTCCAAAAATGCCATTCAAAATTGCTTCGAGATGTGCAAACATGGGTTAGAAATGCTAAAAATGGCTTGAAAGTGCTTAGAGATTTGCAAAAAAGGGTTAGAAATGGCCAAAAATGGCTTCAAAATGTTTAGAGATGTGCAAACTGGATAGAAAAGGCCAAAAAAGGCATAAAAGTTCGTAGAGATCTGCAAAAATGGGATAGAAACAGCGAAAAATGCAATTCAGAATTGCTTAGGGATGAGCAAACATGAGTTAGAAATGGCCAAAAATGGCTTCAAAATTGTTAGAGATGTGCAGACGGGATAGAAAAGGCCAAAAAAGGCTTAAAAGTTCGTAGAGATCGGCAAAAATGGGTTAGAAATGGCCAAAAATGTCATTCAAAATTGCTTAGAGATGAGCAAGCATGGGTTAGAAATGGCCAAAAATGGTTTAAAAGTGCTTAGAGATGTGCAAAAATGGGTTCGAAATGCCAAACATGGCTTTAAAGTGCTTAGAGATTTCCAAAAACGGGTTAGAAATGCCAAAAATGGCTTTAAAGTGCTTAGGGATTTGCAAAAATGGTTAGAAACGGCCAAAAATGCCATTCAAAATTGCTTAGAGATGTGCAAACATGGGTTAGAAATGGACAAAAAATGGTTTAAAAGTGCTTAGAGATGTGCAAAAATGGGTTAGGAATGGCCAAAATGGCTTAAAAGTGCATAGAGATGTGCAATAACGAGTTAGAAATGCTGAAAATGGCTTTAAAGTGCTTAGGGATTTGCAAAAATGGGTTAGAAACGGCCAAAAATGCCATTCAAAATTGCTTAGAGATGTGCAAACATGGGTTAGAAACGTCCAAAAATGCCATTCAAAATTGCTTAGAGATGTGCAAACATGGGTTAGAAATGCTAAAAATGGCTTGAAAGTGCTTAGACATTAGCAAAAAAGGGTTAGAAATGGCCAAAAATGGCTTCAAAATGGTTAGAGATGCACAAACTGCATAGAAAAGGACAAAAAAGTCTTAAAAATGCTTAGAGATCTGCAACAATGGGTTAGAAACGGCCAAAAATGCCATTCAAAATTGCTTAGAGATGTGCAAACATGGGTTACAAAAGCCAAAAATGGCTTTAAAGTGCTTTGGGATTTGCAAAAATTGGTTAGAAATTGCCAAAATGGCTTTAAAGTGCTTAGACATTAGCAAAAAAAGGGTTAGAATTGGCCAAAAATGGCTTTAAAATGGGTAGAGATGTGCAAACTGGAAAGAAAAAGCCAAAAAAGGCTTTAAAGTGCTTAGGGATTTGCAAAAATGGGTTAGAAACGTCCAAAAATGCCATTCAAAATTGCTTAGAGATATGCAAACATGGGTTAGAAACGTCCAAAAATGCCATTCAAAATTGCTTAGAGATGTGCAAACATGGGTTAGAAATGCTAAAAATGGCTTGAAAGTGCTTAGAGATTTGCAAAAATGGGTTAGAAATGCTAAAAATGGCTTTAAAGTGCTTAGAGATTTGCAAAAAAGGGTTAGAAATGGCCAAAAATGGCTTCAAAATGGTTAGAGATGTGCAAACTGGATAGAAAAGGCCAAAAAAGGCATAAAAGTTCGTAGAGATCTGCAAAAATGGGATAGAAACAGCGAAAAATGCAATTCAGAATTGCTTAGGGATGAGCAAACATGAGTTAGAAATGGCCAAAAATGGCTTCAAAATTGTTAGAGATGTGCAGACGGGATAGAAAAGGCCAAAAAAGGCTTAAAAGTTCGTAGAGATCGGCAAAAATGGGTTAGAAATGGCCAAAAATGTCATTCAAAATTGCTTAGAGATGAGCAAGCATGGGTTAGAAATGGCCAAAAATGGTTTAAAAGTGCTTAGAGATGTGCAAAAATGGGTTCGAAATGCCAAACATGGCTTTAAAGTGCTTAGAGATTTCCAAAAACGGGTTAGAAATGCCAAAAATGGCTTTAAAGTGCTTAGGGATTTGCAAAAATGGTTAGAAACGGCCAAAAATGCCATTCAAAATTGCTTAGAGATGTGCAAACATGGGTTAGAAATGGACAAAAAATGGTTTAAAAGTGCTTAGAGATGTGCAAAAATGGGTTAGGAATGGCCAAAATGGCTTAAAAGTGCATAGAGATGTGCAATAACGAGTTAGAAATGCTGAAAATGGCTTTAAAGTGCTTAGGGATTTGCAAAAATGGGTTAGAAACGGCCAAAAATGCCATTCAAAATTGCTTAGAGATGTGCAAACATGGGTTAGAAACGTCCAAAAATGCCATTCAAAATTGCTTAGAGATGTGCAAACATGGGTTAGAAATGCTAAAAATGGCTTGAAAGTGCTTAGACATTAGCAAAAAAGGGTTAGAAATGGCCAAAAATGGCTTCAAAATGGTTAGAGATGCACAAACTGCATAGAAAAGGACAAAAAAGTCTTAAAAATGCTTAGAGATCTGCAACAATGGGTTAGAAACGGCCAAAAATGCCATTCAAAATTGCTTAGAGATGTGCAAACATGGGTTACAAAAGCCAAAAATGGCTTTAAAGTGCTTTGGGATTTGCAAAAATTGGTTAGAAATTGCCAAAATGGCTTTAAAGTGCTTAGACATTAGCAAAAAAAGGGTTAGAATTGGCCAAAAATGGCTTTAAAATGGGTAGAGATGTGCAAACTGGAAAGAAAAAGCCAAAAAAGGCTTTAAAGTGCTTAGGGATTTGCAAAAATGGGTTAGAAACGGCCAAAAATGCCATTCAAAATTGCTTAGAGATGTGCAAACATGGGTTAGAAACGTCCAAAAATGCCATTCAAAATTGCTTAGAGATGTGCAAACAGGGGTTAGAAATGCTAAAAATGGCTTGAAAGTGCTTAGAGATTTGCAAAAATGGGTTAGAAATGCTAAAAATGGCTTTAAAGTGCTTAGAGATTTGCAAAAAAGGGTTAGAAATGGCCAAAAATGGCTTCAAAATGGTTAGAGATGTGCAAACTGGATAGAAAAGGCCAAAAAAGGCATAAAAGTTCGTAGAGATCTGCAAAAATGGGATAGAAACAGCGAAAAATGCAATTCAGAATTGCTTAGGGATGAGCAAACATGAGTTAGAAATGGCCAAAAATGGCTTCAAAATTGTTAGAGATGTGCAGACGGGATAGAAAAGGCCAAAAAAGGCTTAAAAGTTCGTAGAGATCGGCAAAAATGGGTTAGAAATGGCCAAAAATGTCATTCAAAATAGCTTAGAGATGAGCAAGCATGGGTTAGAAATGGCCAAAAATGGTTTAAAAGTGCTTAGAGATGTGCAAAAATGGGTTCGAAATGCCAAACATGGCTTTAAAGTGCTTAGAGATTTCCAAAAACGGGTTAGAAATGCCAAAAATGGCTTTAAAGTGCTTAGGGATTTGCAAAAATGGTTAGAAACGGCCAAAAATGCCATTCAAAATTGCTTAGAGATGTGCAAACATGGGTTAGAAATGGACAAAAAATGGTTTAAAAGTGCTTAGAGATGTGCAAAAATGGGTTAGGAATGGCCAAAATGGCTTAAAAGTGCATAGAGATGTGCAATAACGAGTTAGAAATGCTGAAAATGGCTTTAAAGTGCTTAGGGATTTGCAAAAATGGGTTAGAAACGGCCAAAAATGCCATTCAAAATTGCTTAGAGATGTGCAAACATGGGTTAGAAACGTCCAAAAATGCCATTCAAAATTGCTTAGAGATGTGCAAACATGGGTTAGAAATGCTAAAA
The DNA here is from genome assembly GCF_037157495.1 of Lathamus discolor. Lineage (NCBI taxonomy): Eukaryota > Metazoa > Chordata > Aves > Psittaciformes > Psittacidae > Lathamus > Lathamus discolor. The sequence continues at coordinate 31,209,113 of NC_088908.1, forward strand.
ATGGCTTGAAAGTGCTTAGACATTAGCAAAAAAGGGTTAGAAATGGCCAAAAATGGCTTCAAAATGGTTAGAGATGCACAAACTGCATAGAAAAGGACAAAAAAGTCTTAAAAATGCTTAGAGATCTGCAACAATGGGTTAGAAACGGCCAAAAATGCCATTCAAAATTGCTTAGAGATGTGCAAACATGGGTTACAAAAGCCAAAAATGGCTTTAAAGTGCTTTGGGATTTGCAAAAATTGGTTAGAAATTGCCAAAATGGCTTTAAAGTGCTTAGACATTAGCAAAAAAAGGGTTAGAATTGGCCAAAAATGGCTTTAAAATGGGTAGAGATGTGCAAACTGGAAAGAAAAAGCCAAAAAAGGCTTTAAAGTGCTTAGGGATTTGCAAAAATGGGTTAGAAACGGCCAAAAATGCCATTCAAAATTGCTTAGAGATGTGCAAACATGGGTTAGAAACGTCCAAAAATGCCATTCAAAATTGCTTAGAGATGTGCAAACATGGGTTAGAAATGCTAAAAATGGCTTGAAAGTGCTTAGAGATTTGCAAAAATGGGTTAGAAATGCTAAAAATGGCTTTAAAGTGCTTAGAGATTTGCAAAAAAGGGTTAGAAATGGCCAAAAATGGCTTCAAAATGGTTAGAGATGTGCAAACTGGATAGAAAAGGCCAAAAAAGGCATAAAAGTTCGTAGAGATCTGCAAAAATGGGATAGAAACAGCGAAAAATGCAATTCAGAATTGCTTAGGGATGAGCAAACATGAGTTAGAAATGGCCAAAAATGGCTTCAAAATTGTTAGAGATGTGCAGACGGGATAGAAAAGGCCAAAAAAGGCTTAAAAGTTCGTAGAGATCGGCAAAAATGGGTTAGAAATGGCCAAAAATGTCATTCAAAATTGCTTAGAGATGAGCAAGCATGGGTTAGAAATGGCCAAAAATGGTTTAAAAGTGCTTAGAGATGTGCAAAAATGGGTTCGAAATGCCAAACATGGCTTTAAAGTGCTTAGAGATTTCCAAAAACGGGTTAGAAATGCCAAAAATGGCTTTAAAGTGCTTAGGGATTTGCAAAAATGGTTAGAAACGGCCAAAAATGCCATTCAAAATTGCTTAGAGATGTGCAAACATGGGTTAGAAATGGACAAAAAATGGTTTAAAAGTGCTTAGAGATGTGCAAAAATGGGTTAGGAATGGCCAAAATGGCTTAAAAGTGCATAGAGATGTGCAATAACGAGTTAGAAATGCTGAAAATGGCTTTAAAGTGCTTAGGGATTTGCAAAAATGGGTTAGAAACGGCCAAAAATGCCATTCAAAATTGCTTAGAGATGTGCAAACATGGGTTAGAAACGTCCAAAAATGCCATTCAAAATTGCTTCGAGATGTGCAAACATGGGTTAGAAATGCTAAAAATGGCTTGAAAGTGCTTAGACATTAGCAAAAAAGGGTTAGAAATGGCCAAAAATGGCTTCAAAATGGTTAGAGATGCACAAACTGCATAGAAAAGGACAAAAAAGTCTTAAAAATGCTTAGAGATCTGCAACAATGGGTTAGAAACGGCCAAAAATGCCATTCAAAATTGCTTAGAGATGTGCAAACATGGGTTACAAATGCCGAAAATGGCTTTAAAGTGCTTTGAGATTTGCAAAAATTGGTTAGAAATGGCCAAAATGGCTTTAAAGTGCTTAGACATTAGCAAAAAAAGGTTAGAAATGGCCAAAAATGGCTTTGAAATGGGTAGAGATGTGCAAACTGGAAAGAAAAAGCCAAAAAAGGCTTTAAAGTTGGGATTGCAAAAATGGGTTAGAAACGGCCAAAAATGCCATTCAAAATTGCTTAGAGATGTGCAAACATGGGTTACAAATGCCAAAAATGGCTTTAAAGTGCTTTGGGATTTGCAAAAATTGGTTAGAAATGGCCAAAATGGCTTTAAAGTGCTTAGACATTAGCAAAAAAGGGTTAGAATTGGCCAAAAATGGCTTTAAAATGGGTAGAGATGTGCAAACTGGAAAGAAAAAGCCAAAAAAGGCTTTAAAGTGCTTAGGGATTTGCAAAAATGGGTTAGAAACTGCCAAAAATGCCATTCAAAATTGCTTAGAGATGTGCAAACATGGGTTAGAAACGTCCAAAAATGCCATTCAAAATTGCTTAGAGATGTGCAAACATGGGTTAGAAATGCTAAAAATGGCTTGAAAGTGCTTAGAGATTTGCAAAAATGGGTTAGAAATGCTAAAAATGGCTTTAAAGTGCTTAGAGATTTGCAAAAAAGGGTTAGAAATGGCCAAAAATGGCTTCAAAATGGTTAGAGATGTGCAAACTGGATAGAAAAGGCCAAAAAAGGCATAAAAGTTCGTAGAGATCTGCAAAAATGGGATAGAAACAGCGAAAAATGCAATTCAGAATTGCTTAGGGATGAGCAAACATGAGTAAATGGCCAAAAATGGCTTCAAAATTGTTAGAGATGTGCAGACGGGATAGAAAAGGCCAAAAAAGGCTTAAAAGTTCGTAGAGATCGGCAAAAATGGGTTAGAAATGGCCAAAAATGTCATTCAAAATTGCTTAGAGATGAGCAAGCATGGGTTAGAAATGGCCAAAAATGGTTTAAAAGTGCTTAGAGATGTGCAAAAATGGGTTCGAAATGCCAAACATGGCTTTAAAGTGCTTAGAGATTTCCAAAAACGGGTTAGAAATGCCAAAAATGGCTTTAAAGTGCTTAGGGATTTGCAAAAATGGTTAGAAACGGCCAAAAATGCCATTCAAAATTGCTTAGAGATGTGCAAACATGGGTTAGAAATGGACAAAAAATGGTTTAAAAGTGCTTAGAGATGTGCAAAAATGGGTTAGGAATGGCCAAAATGGCTTAAAAGTGCATAGAGATGTGCAATAACGAGTTAGAAATGCTGAAAATGGCTTTAAAGTGCTTAGGGATTTGCAAAAATGGGTTAGAAACGGCCAAAAATGCCATTCAAAATTGCTTAGAGATGTGCAAACATGGGTTAGAAACGTCCAAAAATGCCATTCAAAATTGCTTCGAGATGTGCAAACATGGGTTAGAAATGCTAAAAATGGCTTGAAAGTGCTTAGACATTAGCAAAAAAGGGTTAGAAATGGCCAAAAATGGCTTCAAAATGGTTAGAGATGCACAAACTGCATAGAAAAGGACAAAAAAGTCTTAAAAATGCTTAGAGATCTGCAACAATGGGTTAGAAACGGCCAAAAATGCCATTCAAAATTGCTTAGAGATGTGCAAACATGGGTTACAAATGCCGAAAATGGCTTTAAAGTGCTTTGAGATTTGCAAAAATTGGTTAGAAATGGCCAAAATGGCTTTAAAGTGCTTAGACATTAGCAAAAAAAGGTTAGAAATGGCCAAAAATGGCTTTGAAATGGGTAGAGATGTGCAAACTGGAAAGAAAAAGCCAAAAAAGGCTTTAAAGTGCTTAGGGATTTGCAAAAATGGGTTAGAAACGGCCAAAAATGCCATTCAAAATTGCTTAGAGATGTGCAAACATGGGTTACAAATGCCAAAAATGGCTTTAAAGTGCTTTGGGATTTGCAAAAATTGGTTAGAAATGGCCAAAATGGCTTTAAAGTGCTTAGACATTAGCAAAAAAGGGTTAGAAATGGCCAAAAATGGCTTTAAAATGGGTAGAGATGTGCAAACTGGAAAGAAAAAGCCAAAAAAGTCTTTAAAGTGCTTAGGGATTTGCAAAAATGGGTTAGAAACGGCCAAAAATGCCATTCAAAATTGCTTAGAGATGTGCAAACATGGGTTAGAAACGTCCAAAAATGCCATTCAAAATTGCTTCGAGATGTGCAAACATGGGTTAGAAATGCTAAAAATGGCTTGAAAGTGCTTAGACATTAGCAAAAATGGGTTAGAAATGGCCAAAAATGGCTTCAAAATGGTTAGAGATGCACAAACTGCATAGAAAAGGACAAAAAAGTCTTAAAAATGCTTAGAGATCTGCAACAATGGGTTAGAAACGGCCAAAAATGCCATTCAAAATTGCTTAGAGATGTGCAAACATGGGTTACAAATGCCGAAAATGGCTTTAAAGTGCTTTGAGATTTGCAAAAATTGGTTAGAAATGGCCAAAATTGCTTTAAAGTGCTTAGACATTAGCAAAAAAGGGTTAGAAATGGCCAAAAATGGCTTTGAAATGGGTAGAGATGTGCAAACTGGAAAGAAAAAGCCAAAAAAGGCTTTAAAGTGCTTAGGGATTTGCAAAAATGGGTTAGAAACGGCCAAAAATGCCATTCAAAATTGCTTAGAGATGTGCAAACAAGGGTTAGAAACGTCCAAAAATGCCATTCAAAATTGCTTAGAGATGTGCAAACATGGGTTAGAAATGCTAAAAATGGCTTGAAAGTGCTTAGAGATTTGCAAAAATGGGTTAGAAATGCTAAAAACGGCTTTAAAGTGCTTAGAGATTTGCAAAAAAGGGTTAGAAATGGCCAAAAATGGCTTCAAAATGGTTAGAGATGTGCAAACTGGATAGAAAAGGCCAAAAAAGGCATAAAAGTTCGTAGAGATCTGCAAAAATGGGATAGAAACAGCGAAAAATGCAATTCAGAATTGCTTAGGGATGAGCAAACATGAGTTAGAAATGGCCAAAAATGGCTTCAAAATTGTTAGAGATGTGCAGACGGGATAGAAAAGGCCAAAAAAGGCTTAAAAGTTCGTAGAGATCGGCAAAAATGGGTTAGAAATGGCCAAAAATGTCATTCAAAATTGCTTAGAGATGAGCAAGCATGGGTTAGAAATGGCCAAAAATGGTTTAAAAGTGCTTAGAGATGTGCAAAAATGGGTTCGAAATGCCAAACATGGCTTTAAAGTGCTTAGAGATTTCCAAAAACGGGTTAGAAATGCCAAAAATGGCTTTAAAGTGCTTAGGGATTTGCAAAAATGGTTAGAAACGGCCAAAAATGCCATTCAAAATTGCTTAGAGATGTGCAAACATGGGTTAGAAATGGACAAAAAATGGTTTAAAAGTGCTTAGAGATGTGCAAAAATGGGTTAGGAATGGCCAAAATGGCTTAAAAGTGCATAATGATGTGCAATAACGAGTTAGAAATGCTGAAAATGGCTTTAAAGTGCTTAGGGATTTGCAAAAATGGGTTAGAAACGGCCAAAAATGCCATTCAAAATTGCTTAGAGATGTGCAAACATGGGTTAGAAACGTCCAAAAATGCCATTCAAAATTGCTTCGAGATGTGCAAACATGGGTTAGAAATGCTAAAAATGGCTTGAAAGTGCTTAGACATTAGCAAAAAAGGGTTAGAAATGGCCAAAAATGGCTTCAAAATGGTTAGAGATGCACAAACTGCATAGAAAAGGACAAAAAAGTCTTAAAAATGCTTAGAGATCTGCAACAATGGGTTAGAAACGGCCAAAAATGCCATTCAAAATTGCTTAGAGATGTGCAAACATGGGTTACAAATGCCAAAAATGGCTTTAAAGTGCTTTGGGATTTGCAAAAATTGGTTAGAAATGGCCAAAATGGCTTTAAAGTGCTTAGACATTAGCAAAAAAGGGTTAGAAATGGCCAAAAATGGCTTTAAAATGGGTAGAGATGTGCAAACTGGAAAGAAAAAGCCAAAAAAGGCTTTAAAGTGCTTAGGGATTTGCAAAAATGGGTTAGAAACGGCCAAAAATGCCATTCAAAATTGCTTAGAGATGTGCAAACATGGGTTAGAAACGTCCAAAAATGCCATTCAAAATTGCTTAGAGATGTGCAAACATGGGTTAGAAATGCTAAAAATGGCTTGAAAGTGCTTAGAGATTTGCAAAAATGGGTTAGAAATGCTAAAAATGGCTTTAAAGTGCTTAGAGATTTGCAAAAAAGGGTTAGAAATGGCCAAAAATGGCTTCAAAATGGTTAGAGATGTGCAAACTGGATAGAAAAGGCCAAAAAAGGCATAAAAGTTCGTAGAGATCTGCAAAAATGGGATAGAAACAGCGAAAAATGCAATTCAGAATTGCTTAGGGATGAGCAAACATGAGTTAGAAATGGCCAAAAATGGCTTCAAAATTGTTAGAGATGTGCAGACGGGATAGAAAAGGCCAAAAAAGGCTTAAAAGTTCGTAGAGATCGGCAAAAATGGGTTAGAAATGGCCAAAAATGTCATTCAAAATTGCTTAGAGATGAGCAAGCATGGGTTAGAAATGGCCAAAAATGGTTTAAAAGTGCTTAGAGATGTGCAAAAATGGGTTCGAAATGCCAAACATGGCTTTAAAGTGCTTAGAGATTTCCAAAAACGGGTTAGAAATGCCAAAAATGGCTTTAAAGTGCTTAGGGATTTGCAAAAATGGTTAGAAACGGCCAAAAATGCCATTCAAAATTGCTTAGAGATGTGCAAACATGGGTTAGAAATGGACAAAAAATGGTTTAAAAGTGCTTAGAGATGTGCAAAAATGGGTTAGGAATGGCCAAAATGGCTTAAAAGTGCATAGAGATGTGCAATAACGAGTTAGAAATGCTGAAAATGGCTTTAAAGTGCTTAGGGATTTGCAAAAATGGGTTAGAAACGACCAAAAATGCCATTCAAAATTGCTTAGAGATGTGCAAACATGGGTTAGAAACGTCCAAAAATGCCATTCAAAATTGCTTCGAGATGTGCAAACATGGGTTAGAAATGCTAAAAATGGCTTGAAAGTGCTTAGACATTAGCAAAAAAGGGTTAGAAATGGCCAAAAATGGCTTCAAAATGGTTAGAGATGCACAAACTGCATAGAAAAGGACAAAAAAGTCTTAAAAATGCTTAGAGATCTGCAACAATGGGTTAGAAACGGCCAAAAATGCCATTCAAAATTGCTTAGAGATGTGCAAACATGGGTTACAAATGCCGAAAATGGCTTTAAAGTGCTTTGAGATTTGCAAAAATTGGTTAGAAATGGCCAAAATGGCTTTAAAGTGCTTAGACATTAGCAAAAAAAGGTTAGAAATGGCCAAAAATGGCTTTGAAATGGGTAGAGATGTGCAAACTGGAAAGAAAAAGCCAAAAAAGGCTTTAAAGTGCTTAGGGATTTGCAAAAATGGGTTAGAAACGGCCAAAAATGCCATTCAAAATTGCTTAGAGATGTGCAAACATGGGTTAGAAACGTCCAAAAATGCCATTCAAAATTGCTTAGAGATGTGCAAACAAGGGTTAGAAATGCTAAAAATGGCTTGAAAGTGCTTAGAGATTTGCAAAAATGGGTTAGAAATGCTAAAAATGGCTTTAAAGTGCTTAGAGATTTGCAAAAAAGGGTTAGAAATGGCCAAAAATGGCTTCAAAATGGTTAGAGATGTGCAAACTGGATAGAAAAGGCCAAAAAAGGCATAAAAGTTCGTAGAGATCTGCAAAAATGGGATAGAAACAGCGAAAAATGCAATTCAGAATTGCTTAGGGATGAGCAAACATGAGTTAGAAATGGCCAAAAATGGCTTCAAAATTGTTAGAGATGTGCAGACGGGATAGAAAAGGCCAAAAAAGGCTTAAAAGTTCGTAGAGATCGGCAAAAATGGGTTAGAAATGGCCAAAAATGTCATTCAAAATTGCTTAGAGATGAGCAAGCATGGGTTAGAAATGGCCAAAAATGGTTTAAAAGTGCTTAGAGATGTGCAAAAATGGGTTCGAAATGCCAAACATGGCTTTAAAGTGCTTAGAGATTTCCAAAAACGGGTTAGAAATGCCAAAAATGGCTTTAAAGTGCTTAGGGATTTGCAAAAATGGTTAGAAACGGCCAAAAATGCCATTCAAAATTGCTTAGAGATGTGCAAACATGGGTTAGAAATGGACAAAAAATGGTTTAAAAGCGCTTAGAGATGTGCAAAAATGGGTTAGGAATGGCCAAAATGGCTTAAAAGTGCATAGAGATGTGCAATAACGAGTTAGAAATGCTGAAAATGGCTTTAAAGTGCTTAGGGATTTGCAAAAATGGGTTAGAAACGGCCAAAAATGCCATTCAAAATTGCTTAGAGATGTGCAAACATGGGTTAGAAACGTCCAAAAATGCCATTCAAAATTGCTTCGAGATGTGCAAACATGGGTTAGAAATGCTAAAAATGGCTTGAAAGTGCTTAGACATTAGCAAAAAAGGGTTAGAAATGGCCAAAAATGGCTTCAAAATGGTTAGAGATGCACAAACTGCATAGAAAAGGACAAAAAAGTCTTAAAAATGCTTAGAGATCTGCAACAATGGGTTAGAAACGGCCAAAAATGCCATTCAAAATTGCTTAGAGATGTGCAAACATGGGTTACAAATGCCAAAAATGGCTTTAAAGTGCTTTGGGATTTGCAAAAATTGGTTAGAAATTGCCAAAATGGCTTTAAAGTGCTTAGACATTAGCAAAAAAAGGGTTAGAATTGGCCAAAAATGGCTTTAAAATGGGTAGAGATGTGCAAACTGGAAAGAAAAAGCCAAAAAAGGCTTTAAAGTGCTTAGGGATTTGCAAAAATGGGTTAGAAACGGCCAAAAATGCCATTCAAAATTGCTTAGAGATGTGCAAACATGGGTTAGAAACGTCCAAAAATGCCATTCAAAATTGCTTAGAGATGTGCAAACATGGGTTAGAAATGCTAAAAATGGCTTGAAAGTGCTTAGAGATTTGCAAAAATGGGTTAGAAATGCTAAAAATGGCTTTAAAGTGCTTAGAGATTTGCAAAAAAGGGTTAGAAATGGCCAAAAATGGCTTCAAAATGGTTAGAGATGTGCAAACTGGATAGAAAAGGCCAAAAAAGGCATAAAAGTTCGTAGAGATCTGCAAAAATGGGATAGAAACAGCGAAAAATGCAATTCAGAATTGCTTAGGGATGAGCAAACATGAGTTAGAAATGGCCAAAAATGGCTTCAAAAATGTTAGAGATGTGCAGACGGGATAGAAAAGGCCAAAAAAGGCTTAAAAGTTCGTAGAGATCGGCAAAAATGGGTTAGAAATGGCCAAAAATGTCATTCAAAATTGCTTAGAGATGAGCAAGCATGGGTTAGAAATGGCCAAAAATGGTTTAAAAGTGCTTAGAGATGTGCAAAAATGGGTTCGAAATGCCAAACATGGCTTTAAAGTGCTTAGAGATTTCCAAAAACGGGTTAGAAATGCCAAAAATGGCTTTAAAGTGCTTAGGGATTTGCAAAAATGGTTAGAAACGGCCAAAAATGCCATTCAAAATTGCTTAGAGATGTGCAAACATGGGTTAGAAATGGACAAAAAATGGTTTAAAAGTGCTTAGAGATGTGCAAAAATGGGTTAGGAATGGCCAAAATGGCTTAAAAGTGCATAGAGATGTGCAATAACGAGTTAGAAATGCTGAAAATGGCTTTAAAGTGCTTAGGGATTTGCAAAACTGGGTTAGAAACGGCCAAAAATGCCATTCAAAATTGCTTAGAGATGTGCAAACATGGGTTAGAAACGTCCAAAAATGCCATTCAAAATTGCTTCGAGATGTGCAAACATGGGTTAGAAATGCTAAAAATGGCTTGAAAGTGCTTAGACATTAGCAAAAAAGGGTTAGAAATGGCCAAAAATGGCTTCAAAATGGTTAGAGATGCACAAACTGCATAGAGAAGGACAAAAAAGTCTTAAAAATGCTTAGAGATCTGCAACAATGGGTTAGAAACGGCCAAAAATGCCATTCAAAATTGCTTAGAGATGTGCAAACATGGGTTACAAATGCCAAAAATGGCTTTAAAGTGCTTTGGGATTTGCAAAAATTGGTTAGAAATGGCCAAAATGGCTTTAAAGTGCTTAGACATTAGCAAAAAAAGGGTTAGAATTGGCCAAAAATGGCTTTGAAATGGGTAGAGATGTGCAAACTGGAAAGAAAAAGCCAAAAAAGGCTTTAAAGTGCTTAGGGATTTGCAAAAATGGGTTAGAAACGGCCAAAAATGCCATTCAAAATTGCTTAGAGATGTGCAAACATGGGTTAGAAACGTCCAAAAATGCCATTCAAAATTGCTTAGAGATGTGCAAACATGGGTTAGAAATGCTAAAAATGGCTTGAAAGTGCTTAGAGATTTGCAAAAATGGGTTAGAAATGCTAAAAATGGCTTTAAAGTGCTTAGAGATTTGCAAAAAAGGGTTAGAAATGGCCAAAAATGGCTTCAAAATGGTTAGAGATGTGCAAACTGGATAGAAAAGGCCAAAAAAGGCATAAAAGTTCGTAGAGATCTGCAAAAATGGGATAGAAACAGCGAAAAATGCAATTCAGAATTGCTTAGGGATGAGCAAACATGAGTTAGAAATGGCCAAAAATGGCTTCAAAAATGTTAGAGATGTGCAGACGGGATAGAAAAGGCCAAAAAAGGCTTAAAAGTTCGTAGAGATCGGCAAAAATGGGTTAGAAATGGCCAAAAATGTCATTCAAAATTGCTTAGAGATGAGCAAGCATGGGTTAGAAATGGCCAAAAATGGTTTAAAAGTGCTTAGAGATGTGCAAAAATGGGTTCGAAATGCCAAACATGGCTTTAAAGTGCTTAGAGATTTCCAAAAACGGGTTAGAAATGCCAAAAATGGCTTTAAAGTGCTTAGGGATTTGCAAAAATGGTTAGAAACGGCCAAAAATGCCATTCAAAATTGCTTAGAGATGTGCAAACATGGGTTAGAAATGGACAAAAAATGGTTTAAAAGTGCTTAGAGATGTGCAAAAATGGGTTAGGAATGGCCAAAATGGCTTAAAAGTGCATAGAGATGTGCAATAACGAGTTAGAAATGCTGAAAATGGCTTTAAAGTGCTTAGGGATTTGCAAAACTGGGTTAGAAACGGCCAAAAATGCCATTCAAAATTGCTTAGAGATGTGCAAACATGGGTTAGAAACGTCCAAAAATGCCATTCAAAATTGCTTCGAGATGTGCAAACATGGGTTAGAAATGCTAAAAATGGCTTGAAAGTGCTTAGACATTAGCAAAAAAGGGTTAGAAATGGCCAAAAATGGCTTCAAAATGGTTAGAGATGCACAAACTGCATAGAAAAGGACAAAAAAGTCTTAAAAATGCTTAGAGATCTGCAACAATGGGTTAGAAACGGCCAAAAATGCCATTCAAAATTGCTTAGAGATGTGCAAACATGGGTTACAAATGCCAAAAATGGCTTTAAAGTGCTTTGGGATTTGCAAAAATTGGTTAGAAATGGCCAAAATGGCTTTAAAGTGCTTAGACATTAGCAAAAAAGGGTTAGAAATGGCCAAAAATGGCTTTAAAATGGGTAGAGATGTGCAAACTGGAAAGAAAAAGCCAAAAAAGGCTTTAAAGTGCTTAGGGATTTGCAAAAATGGGTTAGAAACGGCCAAAAATGCCATTCAAAATTGCTTAGAGATGTGCAAACATGGGTTAGAAACGTCCAAAAATGCCATTCAAAATTGCTTAGAGATGTGCAAACATGGGTTAGAAATGCTAAAAATGGCTTGAAAGTGCTTAGAGATTTGCAAAAATGGGTTAGAAATGCTAAAAATGGCTTTAAAGTGCTTAGAGATTTGCAAAAAAGGGTTAGAAATGGCCAAAAATGGCTTCAAAATGGTTAGAGATGTGCAAACTGGATAGAAAAGGCCAAAAAAGGCATAAAAGTTCGTAGAGATCTGCAAAAATGGGTTAGAAACAGCGAAAAATGCAATTCAGAATTGCTTAGGGATGAGCAAACATGAGTTAGAAATGGCCAAAAATGGCTTCAAAATTGTTAGAGATGTGCAGACGGGATAGAAAAGGCCAAAAAAGGCTTAAAAGTTCGTAGAGATCGGCAAAAATGGGTTAGAAATGGCCAAAAATGTCATTCAAAATTGCTTAGAGATGAGCAAGCATGGGTTAGAAATGGCCAAAAATGGTTTAAAAGTGCTTAGAGATGTGCAAAAATGGGTTCGAAATGCCAAACATGGCTTTAAAGTGCTTAGAGATTTCCAAAAACGGGTTAGAAATGCCAAAAATGGCTTTAAAGTGCTTAGGGATTTGCAAAAATGGTTAGAAACGGCCAAAAATGCCATTCAAAATTGCTTCGAGATGTGCAAACATGGGTTAGAAATGGACAAAAAATGGTTTAAAAGTGCTTAGAGATGTGCAAAAATGGGTTAGGAATGGCCAAAATGGCTTAAAAGTGCATAGAGATGTGCAATAACGAGTTAGAAATGCTGAAAATGGCTTTAAAGTGCTTAGGGATTTGCAAAAATGGGTTAGAAACGGCCAAAAATGCCATTCAAAATTGCTTAGAGATGTGCAAACATGGGTTAGAAACGTCCAAAAATGCCATTCAAAATTGCTTCGAGATGTGCAAACATGGGTTAGAAATGCTAAAAATGGCTTGAAAGTGCTTAGACATTAGCAAAAAAGGGTTAGAAATGGCCAAAAATGGCTTCAAAATGGTTAGAGATGCACAAACTGCATAGAAAAGGACAAAAAAGTCTTAAAAATGCTTAGAGATCTGCAACAATGGGTTAGAAACGGCCAAAAATGCCATTCAAAATTGCTTAGAGATGTGCAAACATGGGTTAGAAACGTCCAAAAATGCCATTCAAAATTGCTTCGAGATGTGCAAACATGGGTTAGAAATGCTAAAAATGGCTTGAAAGTGCTTAGACATTAGCAAAAAAGGGTTAGAAATGGCCAAAAATGGCTTCAAAATGGTTAGAGATGCACAAACTGCATAGAAAAGGACAAAAAAGTCTTAAAAATGCTTAGAGATCTGCAACAATGGGTTAGAAACGGCCAAAAATGCCATTCAAAATTGCTTAGAGATGTGCAAACATGGGTTACAAATGCCGAAAATGGCTTTAAAGTGCTTTGAGATTTGCAAAAATTGGTTAGAAATGGCCAAAATGGCTTTAAAGTGCTTAGACATTAGCAAAAAAAGGTTAGAAATGGCCAAAAATGGCTTTGAAATGGGTAGAGATGTGCAAACTGGAAAGAAAAAGCCAAAAAAGGCTTTAAAGTGCTTAGGGATTTGCAAAAATGGGTTAGAAACGGCCAAAAATGCCATTCAAAATTGCTTAGAGATGTGCAAACATGGGTTAGAAACGTCCAAAAATGCCATTCAAAATTGCTTAGAGATGTGCAAACATGGGTTAGAAATGCTAAAAATGGCTTGAAAGTGCTTAGAGATTTGCAAAAATGGGTTAGAAATGCTAAAAATGGCTTTAAAGTGCTTAGAGATTTGCAAAAAAGGGTTAGAAATGGCCAAAAATGGCTTCAAAATGGTTAGAGATGTGCAAACTGGATAGAAAAGGCCAAAAAAGGCATAAAAGTTCGTAGAGATCTGCAAAAATGGGATAGAAACAGCGAAAAATGCAATTCAGAATTGCTTAGGGATGAGCAAACATGAGTTAGAAATGGCCAAAAATGGCTTCAAAATTGTTAGAGATGTGCAGACGGGATAGAAAAGGCCAAAAAAGGCTTAAAAGTTCGTAGAGATCGGCAAAAATGGGTTAGAAATGGCCAAAAATGTCATTCAAAATTGCTTAGAGATGAGCAAGCATGGGTTAGAAATGGCCAAAAATGGTTTAAAAGTGCTTAGAGATGTGCAAAAATGGGTTCGAAATGCCAAACATGGCTTTAAAGTGCTTAGAGATTTCCAAAAACGGGTTAGAAATGCCAAAAATGGCTTTAAAGTGCTTAGGGATTTGCAAAAATGGTTAGAAACGTCCAAAAATGCCATTCAAAATTGCTTCGAGATGTGCAAACATGGGTTAGAAATGCTAAAAATGGCTTGAAAGTGCTTAGACATTAGCAAAAAAGGGTTAGAAATGGCCAAAAATGGCTTCAAAATGGTTAGAGATGCACAAACTGCATAGAAAAGGACAAAAAAGTCTTAAAAATGCTTAGAGATCTGCAACAATGGGTTAGAAACGGCCAAAAATGCCATTCAAAATTGCTTAGAGATGTGCAAACATGGGTTACAAATGCCAAAAATGGCTTTAAAGTGCTTTGGGATTTGCAAAAATTGGTTAGAAATGGCCAAAATGGCTTTAAAGTGCTTAGACATTAGCAAAAAAGGGTTAGAAATGGCCAAAAATGGCTTTAAAATGGGTAGAGATGTGCAAACTGGAAAGAAAAAGCCAAAAAAGGCTTTAAAGTGCTTAGGGATTTGCAAAAATGGGTTAGAAACGGCCAAAAATGCCATTCAAAATTGCTTAGAGATGTGCAAACATGGGTTAGAAACGTCCAAAAATGCCATTCAAAATTGCTTCGAGATGTGCAAACATGGGTTAGAAATGCTAAAAATGGCTTGAAAGTGCTTAGACATTAGCAAAAAAGGGTTAGAAATGGCCAAAAATGGCTTCAAAATGGTTAGAGATGCACAAACTGCATAGAAAAGGACAAAAAAGTCTTAAAAATGCTTAGAGATCTGCAACAATGGGTTAGAAACGGCCAAAAATGCCATTCAAAATTGCTTAGAGATGTGCAAACATGGGTTACAAATGCCGAAAATGGCTTTAAAGTGCTTTGAGATTTGCAAAAATTGGTTAGAAATGGCCAAAATTGCTTTAAAGTGCTTAGACATTAGCAAAAAAGGGTTAGAAATGGCCAAAAATGGCTTTGAAATGGGTAGAGATGTGCAAACTGGAAAGAAAAAGCCAAAAAAGGCTTTAAAGTGCTTAGGGATTTGCAAAAATGGGTTAGAAACGGCCAAAAATGCCATTCAAAATTGCTTAGAGATGTGCAAACAAGGGTTAGAAACGTCCAAAAATGCCATTCAAAATTGCTTAGAGATGTGCAAACATGGGTTAGAAATGCTAAAAATGGCTTGAAAGTGCTTAGAGATTTGCAAAAATGGGTTAGAAATGCTAAAAACGGCTTTAAAGTGCTTAGAGATTTGCAAAAAAGGGTTAGAAATGGCCAAAAATGGCTTCAAAATGGTTAGAGATGTGCAAACTGGATAGAAAAGGCCAAAAAAGGCATAAAAGTTCGTAGAGATCTGCAAAAATGGGATAGAAACAGCGAAAAATGCAATTCAGAATTGCTTAGGGATGAGCAAACATGAGTTAGAAATGGCCAAAAATGGCTTCAAAATTGTTAGAGATGTGCAGACGGGATAGAAAAGGCCAAAAAAGGCTTAAAAGTTCGTAGAGATCGGCAAAAATGGGTTAGAAATGGCCAAAAATGTCATTCAAAATTGCTTAGAGATGAGCAAGCATGGGTTAGAAATGGCCAAAAATGGTTTAAAAGTGCTTAGAGATGTGCAAAAATGGGTTCGAAATGCCAAACATGGCTTTAAAGTGCTTAGAGATTTCCAAAAACGGGTTAGAAATGCCAAAAATGGCTTTAAAGTGCTTAGGGATTTGCAAAAATGGTTAGAAACGGCCAAAAATGCCATTCAAAATTGCTTAGAGATGTGCAAACATGGGTTAGAAATGGACAAAAAATGGTTTAAAAGTGCTTAGAGATGTGCAAAAATGGGTTAGGAATGGCCAAAATGGCTTAAAAGTGCATAGAGATGTGCAATAACGAGTTAGAAATGCTGAAAATGGCTTTAAAGTGCTTAGGGATTTGCAAAAATGGGTTAGAAACGGCCAAAAATGCCATTCAAAATTGCTTAGAGATGTGCAAACATGGGTTAGAAACGTCCAAAAATGCCATTCAAAATTGCTTCGAGATGTGCAAACATGGGTTAGAAATGCTAAAAATGGCTTGAAAGTGCTTAGACATTAGCAAAAAAGGGTTAGAAATGGCCAAAAATGGCTTCAAAATGGTTAGAGATGCACAAACTGCATAGAAAAGGACAAAAAAGTCTTAAAAATGCTCAGAGATCTGCAACAATGGGTTAGAAACGGCCAAAAATGCCATTCAAAATTGCTTAGAGATGTGCAAACATGGGTTACAAATGCCAAAAATGGCTTTAAAGTGCTTTGGGATTTGCAAAAATTGGTTAGAAATGGCCAAAATGGCTTTAAAGTGCTTAGACATTAGCAAAAAAGGGTTAGAAATGGCCAAAAATGGCTTTAAAATGGGTAGAGATGTGCAAACTGGAAAGAAAAAGCCAAAAAAGGCTTTAAAGTGCTTAGGGATTTGCAAAAATGGGTTAGAAACGGCCAAAAATGCCATTCAAAATTGCTTAGAGATGTGCAAACATGGGTTAGAAACGTCCAAAAATGCCATTCAAAATTGCTTCGAGATGTGCAAACATGGGTTAGAAATGCTAAAAATGGCTTGAAAGTGCTTAGAGATTTGCAAAAATGGGTTAGAAATGCTAAAAATGGCTTTAAAGTGCTTAGAGATTTGCAAAAAAGGGTTAGAAATGGCCAAAAATGGCTTCAAAATGGTTAGAGATGTGCAAACTGGATAGAAAAGGCCAAAAAAGGCATAAAAGTTCGTAGAGATCTGCAAAAATGGGATAGAAACAGCGAAAAATGCAATTCAGAATTGCTTAGGGATGAGCAAACATGAGTTAGAAATGGCCAAAAATGGCTTCAAAATTGTTAGAGATGTGCAGACGGGATAGAAAAGGCCAAAAAAGGCTTAAAAGTTCGTAGAGATCGGCAAAAATGGGCTAGAAATGGCCAAAAATGTCATTCAAAATTGCTTAGAGATGAGCAAGCATGGGTTAGAAATGGCCAAAAATGGTTTAAAAGTGCTTAGAGATGTGCAAAAATGGGTTCGAAATGCCAAACATGGCTTTAAAGTGCTTAGAGATTTCCAAAAACGGGTTAGAAATGCCAAAAATGGCTTTAAAGTGCTTAGGGATTTGCAAAAATGGTTAGAAACGGCCAAAAATGCCATTCAAAATTGCTTAGAGATGTGCAAACATGGGTTAGAAATGGACAAAAAATGGTTTAAAAGTGCTTAGAGATGTGCAAAAATGGGTTAGGAATGGCCAAAATGGCTTAAAAGTGCATAGAGATGTGCAATAACGAGTTAGAAATGCTGAAAATGGCTTTAAAGTGCTTAGGGATTTGCAAAAATGGGTTAGAAACGGCCAAAAATGCCATTCAAAATTGCTTAGAGATGTGCAAACATGGGTTAGAAACGTCCAAAAATGCCATTCAAAATTGCTTCGAGATGTGCAAACATGGGTTAGAAATGCTAAAAATGGCTTGAAAGTGCTTAGACATTAGCAAAAAAGGGTTAGAAATGGCCAAAAATGGCTTCAAAATGGTTAGAGATGCACAAACTGCATAGAAAAGGACAAAAAAGTCTTAAAAATGCTTAGAGATCTGCAACAATGGGTTAGAAACGGCCAAAAATGCCATTCAAAATTGCTTAGAGATGTGCAAACATGGGTTACAAATGCCGAAAATGGCTTTAAAGTGCTTTGAGATTTGCAAAAATTGGTTAGAAATGGCCAAAATTGCTTTAAAGTGCTTAGACATTAGCAAAAAAGGGTTAGAAATGGCCAAAAATGGCTTTGAAATGGGTAGAGATGTGCAAACTGGAAAGAAAAAGCCAAAAAAGGCTTTAAAGTGCTTAGGGATTTGCAAAAATGGGTTAGAAACGGCCAAAAATGCCATTCAAAATTGCTTAGAGATGTGCAAACAAGGGTTAGAAACGTCCAAAAATGCCATTCAAAATTGCTTAGAGATGTGCAAACATGGGTTAGAAATGCTAAAAATGGCTTGAAAGTGCTTAGAGATTTGCAAAAATGGGTTAGAAATGCTAAAAACGGCTTTAAAGTGCTTAGAGATTTGCAAAAAAGGGTTAGAAATGGCCAAAAATGGCTTCAAAATGGTTAGAGATGTGCAAACTGGATAGAAAAGGCCAAAAAAGGCATAAAAGTTCGTAGAGATCTGCAAAAATGGGATAGAAACAGCGAAAAATGCAATTCAGAATTGCTTAGGGATGAGCAAACATGAGTTAGAAATGGCCAAAAATGGCTTCAAAATTGTTAGAGATGTGCAGACGGGATAGAAAAGGCCAAAAAAGGCTTAAAAGTTCGTAGAGATCGGCAAAAATGGGTTAGAAATGGCCAAAAATGTCATTCAAAATTGCTTAGAGATGAGCAAGCATGGGTTAGAAATGGCCAAAAATGGTTTAAAAGTGCTTAGAGATGTGCAAAAATGGGTTCGAAATGCCAAACATGGCTTTAAAGTGCTTAGAGATTTCCAAAAACGGGTTAGAAATGCCAAAAATGGCTTTAAAGTGCTTAGGGATTTGCAAAAATGGTTAGAAACGGCCAAAAATGCCATTCAAAATTGCTTAGAGATGTGCAAACATGGGTTAGAAATGGACAAAAAATGGTTTAAAAGTGCTTAGAGATGTGCAAAAATGGGTTAGGAATGGCCAAAATGGCTTAAAAGTGCATAGAGATGTGCAATAACGAGTTAGAAATGCTGAAAATGGCTTTAAAGTGCTTAGGGATTTGCAAAAATGGGTTAGAAACGGCCAAAAATGCCATTCAAAATTGCTTAGAGATGTGCAAACATGGGTTAGAAACGTCCAAAAATGCCATTCAAAATTGCTTCGAGATGTGCAAACATGGGTTAGAAATGCTAAAAATGGCTTGAAAGTGCTTAGACATTAGCAAAAAAGGGTTAGAAATGGCCAAAAATGGCTTCAAAATGGTTAGAGATGCACAAACTGCATAGAAAAGGACAAAAAAGTCTTAAAAATGCTTAGAGATCTGCAACAATGGGTTAGAAACGGCCAAAAATGCCATTCAAAATTGCTTAGAGATGTGCAAACATGGGTTACAAATGCCGAAAATGGCTTTAAAGTGCTTTGAGATTTGCAAAAATTGGTTAGAAATGGCCAAAATGGCTTTAAAGTGCTTAGACATTAGCAAAAAAGGGTTAGAAATGGCCAAAAATGGCTTTGAAATGGGTAGAGATGTGCAAACAGGAAAGAAAAAGCCAAAAAAGGCTTTAAAGTGCTTAGGGATTTGCAAAAATGGGTTAGAAACGGCCAAAAATGCCATTCAAAATTGCTTAGAGATGTGCAAACAAGGGTTAGAAACGTCCAAAAATGCCATTCAAAATTGCTTAGAGATGTGCAAACATGGGTTAGAAATGCTAAAAATGGCTTGAAAGTGCTTAGAGATTTGCAAAAATGGGTTAGAAATGCTAAAAACGGCTTTAAAGTGCTTAGAGATTTGCAAAAAAGGGTTAGAAATGGCCAAAAATGGCTTCAAAATGGTTAGAGATGTGCAAACTGGATAGAAAAGGCCAAAAAAGGCATAAAAGTTCGTAGAGATCTGCAAAAATGGGATAGAAACAGCGAAAAATGCAATTCAGAATTGCTTAGGGATGAGCAAACATGAGTTAGAAATGGCCAAAAATGGCTTCAAAATTGTTAGAGATGTGCAGACGGGATAGAAAAGGCCAAAAAAGGCTTAAAAGTTCGTAGAGATCGGCAAAAATGGGTTAGAAATGGCCAAAAATGTCATTCAAAATTGCTTAGAGATGAGCAAGCATGGGTTAGAAATGGCCAAAAATGGTTTAAAAGTGCTTAGAGATGTGCAAAAATGGGTTCGAAATGCCAAACATGGCTTTAAAGTGCTTAGAGATTTCCAAAAACGGGTTAGAAATGCCAAAAATGGCTTTAAAGTGCTTAGGGATTTGCAAAAATGGTTAGAAACGGCCAAAAATGCCATTCAAAATTGCTTAGAGATGTGCAAACATGGGTTAGAAATGGACAAAAAATGGTTTAAAAGTGCTTAGAGATGTGCAAAAATGGGTTAGGAATGGCCAAAATGGCTTAAAAGTGCATAGAGATGTGCAATAACGAGTTAGAAATGCTGAAAATGGCTTTAAAGTGCTTAGGGATTTGCAAAAATGGGTTAGAAACGGCCAAAAATGCCATTCAAAATTGCTTAGAGATGTGCAAACATGGGTTAGAAACGTCCAAAAATGCCATTCAAAATTGCTTCGAGATGTGCAAACATGGGTTAGAAATGCTAAAAATGGCTTGAAAGTGCTTAGACATTAGCAAAAAAGGGTTAGAAATGGCCAAAAATGGCTTCAAAATGGTTAGAGATGCACAAACTGCATAGAAAAGGACAAAAAAGTCTTAAAAATGCTTAGAGATCTGCAACAATGGGTTAGAAACGGCCAAAAATGCCATTCAAAATTGCTTAGAGATGTGCAAACATGGGTTACAAATGCCAAAAATGGCTTTAAAGTGCTTTGGGATTTGCAAAAATTGGTTAGAAATGGCCAAAATGGCTTTAAAGTGCTTAGACATTAGCAAAAAAGGGTTAGAAATGGCCAAAAATGGCTTTAAAATGGGTAGAGATGTGCAAACTGGAAAGAAAAAGCCAAAAAAGGCTTTAAAGTGCTTAGGGATTTGCAAAAATGGGTTAGAAACGGCCAAAAATGCCATTCAAAATTGCTTAGAGATGTGCAAACATGGGTTAGAAACGTCCAAAAATGCCATTCAAAATTGCTTCGAGATGTGCAAACATGGGTTAGAAATGCTAAAAATGGCTTGAAAGTGCTTAGAGATTTGCAAAAATGGGTTAGAAATGCTAAAAATGGCTTTAAAGTGCTTAGAGATTTGCAAAAAAGGGTTAGAAATGGCCAAAAATGGCTTCAAAATGGTTAGAGATGTGCAAACTGGATAGAAAAGGCCAAAAAAGGCATAAAAGTTCGTAGAGATCTGCAAAAATGGGATAGAAACAGCGAAAAATGCAATTCAGAATTGCTTAGGGATGAGCAAACATGAGTTAGAAATGGCCAAAAATGGCTTCAAAATTGTTAGAGATGTGCAGACGGGATAGAAAAGGCCAAAAAAGGCTTAAAAGTTCGTAGAGATCGGCAAAAATGGGCTAGAAATGGCCAAAAATGTCATTCAAAATTGCTTAGAGATGAGCAAGCATGGGTTAGAAATGGCCAAAAATGGTTTAAAAGTGCTTAGAGATGTGCAAAAATGGGTTCGAAATGCCAAACATGGCTTTAAAGTGCTTAGAGATTTCCAAAAACGGGTTAGAAATGCCAAAAATGGCTTTAAAGTGCTTAGGGATTTGCAAAAATGGTTAGAAACGGCCAAAAATGCCATTCAAAATTGCTTAGAGATGTGCAAACATGGGTTAGAAATGGACAAAAAATGGTTTAAAAGTGCTTAGAGATGTGCAAAAATGGGTTAGGAATGGCCAAAATGGCTTAAAAGTGCATAGAGATGTGCAATAACGAGTTAGAAATGCTGAAAATGGCTTTAAAGTGCTTAGGGATTTGCAAAAATGGGTTAGAAACGGCCAAAAATGCCATTCAAAATTGCTTAGAGATGTGCAAACATGGGTTAGAAACGTCCAAAAATGCCATTCAAAATTGCTTCGAGATGTGCAAACATGGGTTAGAAATGCTAAAAATGGCTTGAAAGTGCTTAGACATTAGCAAAAAAGGGTTAGAAATGGCCAAAAATGGCTTCAAAATGGTTAGAGATGCACAAACTGCATAGAAAAGGACAAAAAAGTCTTAAAAATGCTTAGAGATCTGCAACAATGGGTTAGAAACGGCCAAAAATGCCATTCAAAATTGCTTAGAGATGTGCAAACATGGGTTACAAATGCCGAAAATGGCTTTAAAGTGCTTTGAGATTTGCAAAAATTGGTTAGAAATGGCCAAAATGGCTTTAAAGTGCTTAGACATTAGCAAAAAAAGGTTAGAAATGGCCAAAAATGGCTTTGAAATGGGTAGAGATGTGCAAACTGGAAAGAAAAAGCCAAAAAAGGCTTTAAAGTGCTTAGGGATTTGCAAAAATGGGTTAGAAACGGCCAAAAATGCCATTCAAAATTGCTTAGAGATGTGCAAACATGGGTTAGAAACGTCCAAAAATGCCATTCAAAATTGCTTAGAGATGTGCAAACATGGGTTAGAAATGCTAAAAATGGCTTGAAAGTGCTTAGAGATTTGCAAAAATGGGTTAGAAATGCTAAAAATGGCTTTAAAGTGCTTAGAGATTTGCAAAAAAGGGTTAGAAATGGCCAAAAATGGCTTCAAAATGGTTAGAGATGTGCAAACTGGATAGAAAAGGCCAAAAAAGGCATAAAAGTTCGTAGAGATCTGCAAAAATGGGATAGAAACAGCGAAAAATGCAATTCAGAATTGCTTAGGGATGAGCAAACATGAGTTAGAAATGGCCAAAAATGGCTTCAAAATTGTTAGAGATGTGCAGACGGGATAGAAAAGGCCAAAAAAGGCTTAAAAGTTCGTAGAGATCGGCAAAAATGGGTTAGAAATGGCCAAAAATGTCATTCAAAATTGCTTAGAGATGAGCAAGCATGGGTTAGAAATGGCCAAAAATGGTTTAAAAGTGCTTAGAGATGTGCAAAAATGGGTTCGAAATGCCAAACATGGCTTTAAAGTGCTTAGAGATTTCCAAAAACGGGTTAGAAATGCCAAAAATGGCTTTAAAGTGCTTAGGGATTTGCAAAAATGGTTAGAAACGGCCAAAAATGCCATTCAAAATTGCTTAGAGATGTGCAAACATGGGTTAGAAATGGACAAAAAATGGTTTAAAAGCGCTTAGAGATGTGCAAAAATGGGTTAGGAATGGCCAAAATGGCTTAAAAGTGCATAGAGATGTGCAATAACGAGTTAGAAATGCTGAAAATGGCTTTAAAGTGCTTAGGGATTTGCAAAAATGGGTTAGAAACGGCCAAAAATGCCATTCAAAATTGCTTAGAGATGTGCAAACATGGGTTAGAAACGTCCAAAAATGCCATTCAAAATTGCTTCGAGATGTGCAAACATGGGTTAGAAATGCTAAAAATGGCTTGAAAGTGCTTAGACATTAGCAAAAAAGGGTTAGAAATGGCCAAAAATGGCTTCAAAATGGTTAGAGATGCACAAACTGCATAGAAAAGGACAAAAAAGTCTTAAAAATGCTTAGAGATCTGCAACAATGGGTTAGAAACGGCCAAAAATGCCATTCAAAATTGCTTAGAGATGTGCAAACATGGGTTACAAATGCCAAAAATGGCTTTAAAGTGCTTTGGGATTTGCAAAAATTGGTTAGAAATTGCCAAAATGGCTTTAAAGTGCTTAGACATTAGCAAAAAAAGGGTTAGAATTGGCCAAAAATGGCTTTAAAATGGGTAGAGATGTGCAAACTGGAAAGAAAAAGCCAAAAAAGGCTTTAAAGTGCTTAGGGATTTGCAAAAATGGGTTAGAAACGGCCAAAAATGCCATTCAAAATTGCTTAGAGATGTGCAAACATGGGTTAGAAATGCTAAAAATGGCTTGAAAGTGCTTAGAGATTTGCAAAAATGGGTTAGAAATGCTAAAAATGGCTTTAAAGTGCTTAGAGATTTGCAAAAAAGGGTTAGAAATGGCCAAAAATGGCTTCAAAATGGTTAGAGATGTGCAAACTGGATAGAAAAGGCCAAAAAAGGCATAAAAGTTCGTAGAGATCTGCAAAAATGGGATAGAAACAGCGAAAAATGCAATTCAGAATTGCTTAGGGATGAGCAAACATGAGTTAGAAATGGCCAAAAATGGCTTCAAAAATGTTAGAGATGTGCAGACGGGATAGAAAAGGCCAAAAAAGGCTTAAAAGTTCGTAGAGATCGGCAAAAATGGGTTAGAAATGGCCAAAAATGTCATTCAAAATTGCTTAGAGATGAGCAAGCATGGGTTAGAAATGGCCAAAAATGGTTTAAAAGTGCTTAGAGATGTGCAAAAATGGGTTCGAAATGCCAAACATGGCTTTAAAGTGCTTAGAGATTTCCAAAAACGGGTTAGAAATGCCAAAAATGGC
The DNA here is from genome assembly GCF_037157495.1 of Lathamus discolor. NCBI lineage: Eukaryota > Metazoa > Chordata > Aves > Psittaciformes > Psittacidae > Lathamus > Lathamus discolor. The sequence continues at coordinate 31,232,693 of NC_088908.1, forward strand.
TTTAAAGTGCTTAGGGATTTGCAAAAATGGTTAGAAACGGCCAAAAATGCCATTCAAAATTGCTTAGAGATGTGCAAACATGGGTTAGAAATGGACAAAAAATGGTTTAAAAGTGCTTAGAGATGTGCAAAAATGGGTTAGGAATGGCCAAAATGGCTTAAAAGTGCATAGAGATGTGCAATAACGAGTTAGAAATGCTGAAAATGGCTTTAAAGTGCTTAGGGATTTGCAAAACTGGGTTAGAAACGGCCAAAAATGCCATTCAAAATTGCTTAGAGATGTGCAAACATGGGTTAGAAACGTCCAAAAATGCCATTCAAAATTGCTTCGAGATGTGCAAACATGGGTTAGAAATGCTAAAAATGGCTTGAAAGTGCTTAGACATTAGCAAAAAAGGGTTAGAAATGGCCAAAAATGGCTTCAAAATGGTTAGAGATGCACAAACTGCATAGAAAAGGACAAAAAAGTCTTAAAAATGCTTAGAGATCTGCAACAATGGGTTAGAAACGGCCAAAAATGCCATTCAAAATTGCTTAGAGATGTGCAAACATGGGTTACAAATGCCAAAAATGGCTTTAAAGTGCTTTGGGATTTGCAAAAATTGGTTAGAAATTGCCAAAATGGCTTTAAAGTGCTTAGACATTAGCAAAAAAGGGTTAGAATTGGCCAAAAATGGCTTTGAAATGGGTAGAGATGTGCAAACTGGAAAGAAAAAGCCAAAAAAGGCTTTAAAGTGCTTAGGGATTTGCAAAAATGGGTTAGAAACGGCCAAAAATGCCATTCAAAATTGCTTAGAGATGTGCAAACATGGGTTAGAAACGTCCAAAAATGCCATTCAAAATTGCTTCGAGATGTGCAAACATGGGTTAGAAATGCTAAAAATGGCTTGAAAGTGCTTAGACATTAGCAAAAAAGGGTTAGAAATGGCCAAAAATGGCTTCAAAATGGTTAGAGATGCACAAACTGCATAGAAAAGGACAAAAAAAGTCTTAAAAATGCTTAGAGATCTGCAACAATGGGTTAGAAACGGCCAAAAATGCCATTCAAAATTGCTTAGAGATGTGCAAACATGGGTTACAAATGCCAAAAATGGCTTTAAAGTGCTTTGGGATTTGCAAAAATTGGTTAGAAATTGCCAAAATGGCTTTAAAGTGCTTAGACATTAGCAAAAAAAGGGTTAGAATTGGCCAAAAATGGCTTTAAAATGGGTAGAGATGTGCAAACTGGAAAGAAAAAGCCAAAAAAGGCTTTAAAGTGCTTAGGGATTTGCAAAAATGGGTTAGAAACGGCCAAAAATGCCATTCAAAATTGCTTAGAGATGTGCAAACATGGGTTAGAAACGTCCAAAAATGCCATTCAAAATTGCTTAGAGATGTGCAAACATGGGTTAGAAATGCTAAAAATGGCTTGAAAGTGCTTAGAGATTTGCAAAAATGGGTTAGAAATGCTAAAAATGGCTTTAAAGTGCTTAGAGATTTGCAAAAAAGGGTTAGAAATGGCCAAAAATGGCTTCAAAATGGTTAGAGATGTGCAAACTGGATAGAAAAGGCCAAAAAAGGCATAAAAGTTCGTAGAGATCTGCAAAAATGGGATAGAAACAGCGAAAAATGCAATTCAGAATTGCTTAGGGATGAGCAAACATGAGTTAGAAATGGCCAAAAATGGCTTCAAAAATGTTAGAGATGTGCAGACGGGATAGAAAAGGCCAAAAAAGGCTTAAAAGTTCGTAGAGATCGGCAAAAATGGGTTAGAAATGGCCAAAAATGTCATTCAAAATTGCTTAGAGATGAGCAAGCATGGGTTAGAAATGGCCAAAAATGGTTTAAAAGTGCTTAGAGATGTGCAAAAATGGGTTCGAAATGCCAAACATGGCTTTAAAGTGCTTAGAGATTTCCAAAAACGGGTTAGAAATGCCAAAAATGGCTTTAAAGTGCTTAGGGATTTGCAAAAATGGTTAGAAACGGCCAAAAATGCCATTCAAAATTGCTTAGAGATGTGCAAACATGGGTTAGAAATGGACAAAAAATGGTTTAAAAGTGCTTAGAGATGTGCAAAAATGGGTTAGGAATGGCCAAAATGGCTTAAAAGTGCATAGAGATGTGCAATAACGAGTTAGAAATGCTGAAAATGGCTTTAAAGTGCTTAGGGATTTGCAAAAATGGGTTAGAAACGGCCAAAAATGCCATTCAAAATTGCTTAGAGATGTGCAAACATGGGTTAGAAACGTCCAAAAATGCCATTCAAAATTGCTTCGAGATGTGCAAACATGGGTTAGAAATGCTAAAAATGGCTTGAAAGTGCTTAGACATTAGCAAAAAAGGGTTAGAAATGGCCAAAAATGGCTTCAAAATGGTTAGAGATGCACAAACTGCATAGAAAAGGACAAAAAAGTCTTAAAAATGCTTAGAGATCTGCAACAATGGGTTAGAAACGGCCAAAAATGCCATTCAAAATTGCTTAGAGATGTGCAAACATGGGTTACAAATGCCAAAAATGGCTTTAAAGTGCTTTGGGATTTGCAAAAATTGGTTAGAAATTGCCAAAATGGCTTTAAAGTGCTTAGACATTAGCAAAAAAGGGTTAGAATTGGCCAAAAATGGCTTTGAAATGGGTAGAGATGTGCAAACTGGAAAGAAAAAGCCAAAAAAGGCTTTAAAGTGCTTAGGGATTTGCAAAAATGGGTTAGAAACGGCCAAAAATGCCATTCAAAATTGCTTAGAGATGTGCAAACATGGGTTAGAAACGTCCAAAAATGCCATTCAAAATTGCTTAGAGATGTGCAAACATGGGTTAGAAATGCTAAAAATGGCTTGAAAGTGCTTAGAGATTTGCAAAAATGGGTTAGAAATGCTAAAAATGGCTTTAAAGTGCTTAGAGATTTGCAAAAAAGGGTTAGAAATGGCCAAAAATGGCTTCAAAATGGTTAGAGATGTGCAAACTGGATAGAAAAGGCCAAAAAAGGCATAAAAGTTCGTAGAGATCTGCAAAAATGGGATAGAAACAGCGAAAAATGCAATTCAGAATTGCTTAGGGATGAGCAAACATGAGTTAGAAATGGCCAAAAATGGCTTCAAAATTGTTAGAGATGTGCAGACAGGATAGAAAAGGCCAAAAAAGGCTTAAAAGTTCGTAGAGATCGGCAAAAATGGGTTAGAAATGGCCAAAAATGTCATTCAAAATTGCTTAGAGATGAGCAAGCATGGGTTAGAAATGGCCAAAAATGGTTTAAAAGTGCTTAGAGATGTGCAAAAATGGGTTCGAAATGCCAAACATGGCTTTAAAGTGCTTAGAGATTTCCAAAAACGGGTTAGAAATGCCAAAAATGGCTTTAAAGTGCTTAGGGATTTGCAAAAATGGTTAGAAACGGCCAAAAATGCCATTCAAAATTGCTTAGAGATGTGCAAACATGGGTTAGAAATGGACAAAAAATGGTTTAAAAGCGCTTAGAGATGTGCAAAAATGGGTTAGGAATGGCCAAAATGGCTTAAAAGTGCATAGAGATGTGCAATAACGAGTTAGAAATGCTGAAAATGGCTTTAAAGTGCTTAGGGATTTGCAAAAATGGGTTAGAAACGGCCAAAAATGCCATTCAAAATTGCTTAGAGATGTGCAAACATGGGTTAGAAACGTCCAAAAATGCCATTCAAAATTGCTTCGAGATGTGCAAACATGGGTTAGAAATGCTAAAAATGGCTTGAAAGTGCTTAGACATTAGCAAAAAAGGGTTAGAAATGGCCAAAAATGGCTTCAAAATGGTTAGAGATGCACAAACTGCATAGAAAAGGACAAAAAAGTCTTAAAAATGCTTAGAGATCTGCAACAATGGGTTAGAAACGGCCAAAAATGCCATTCAAAATTGCTTAGAGATGTGCAAACATGGGTTACAAATGCCAAAAATGGCTTTAAAGTGCTTTGGGATTTGCAAAAATTGGTTAGAAATTGCCAAAATGGCTTTAAAGTGCTTAGACATTAGCAAAAAAAGGGTTAGAATTGGCCAAAAATGGCTTTGAAATGGGTAGAGATGTGCAAACTGGAAAGAAAAAGCCAAAAAAGGCTTTAAAGTGCTCAGGGATTTGCAAAAATGGGTTAGAAACGGCCAAAAATGCCATTCAAAATTGCTTAGAGATGTGCAAACATGGGTTAGAAACGTCCAAAAATGCCATTCAAAATTGCTTAGAGATGTGCAAACATGGGTTAGAAATGCTAAAAATGGCTTGAAAGTGCTTAGAGATTTGCAAAAATGGGTTAGAAATGCTAAAAATGGCTTTAAAGTGCTTAGAGATTTGCAAAAAAGGGTTAGAAATGGCCAAAAATGGCTTCAAAATGGTTAGAGATGTGCAAACTGGATAGAAAAGGCCAAAAAAGGCATAAAAGTTCGTAGAGATCTGCAAAAATGGGATAGAAACAGCGAAAAATGCAATTCAGAATTGCTTAGGGATGAGCAAACATGAGTTAGAAATGGCCAAAAATGGCTTCAAAAATGTTAGAGATGTGCAGACGGGATAGAAAAGGCCAAAAAAGGCTTAAAAGTTCGTAGAGATCGGCAAAAATGGGTTAGAAATGGCCAAAAATGTCATTCAAAATTGCTTAGAGATGAGCAAGCATGGGTTAGAAATGGCCAAAAATGGTTTAAAAGTGCTTAGAGATGTGCAAAAATGGGTTCGAAATGCCAAACATGGCTTTAAAGTGCTTAGAGATTTCCAAAAACGGGTTAGAAATGCCAAAAATGGCTTTAAAGTGCTTAGGGATTTGCAAAAATGGTTAGAAACGGCCAAAAATGCCATTCAAAATTGCTTAGAGATGTGCAAACATGGGTTAGAAATGGACAAAAAATGGTTTAAAAGTGCTTAGAGATGTGCAAAAATGGGTTAGGAATGGCCAAAATGGCTTAAAAGTGCATAGAGATGTGCAATAACGAGTTAGAAATGCTGAAAATGGCTTTAAAGTGCTTAGGGATTTGCAAAACTGGGTTAGAAACGGCCAAAAATGCCATTCAAAATTGCTTAGAGATGTGCAAACATGGGTTAGAAACGTCCAAAAATGCCATTCAAAATTGCTTCGAGATGTGCAAACATGGGTTAGAAATGCTAAAAATGGCTTGAAAGTGCTTAGACATTAGCAAAAAAGGGTTAGAAATGGCCAAAAATGGCTTCAAAATGGTTAGAGATGCACAAACTGCATAGAAAAGGACAAAAAAGTCTTAAAAATGCTTAGAGATCTGCAACAATGGGTTAGAAACGGCCAAAAATGCCATTCAAAATTGCTTAGAGATGTGCAAACATGGGTTACAAAAGCCAAAAATGGCTTTAAAGTGCTTTGGGATTTGCAAAAATTGGTTAGAAATTGCCAAAATGGCTTTAAAGTGCTTAGACATTAGCAAAAAAAGGGTTAGAATTGGCCAAAAATGGCTTTAAAATGGGTAGAGATGTGCAAACTGGAAAGAAAAAGCCAAAAAAGGCTTTAAAGTGCTTAGGGATTTGCAAAAATGGGTTAGAAACGGCCAAAAATGCCATTCAAAATTGCTTAGAGATGTGCAAACATGGGTTAGAAACGTCCAAAAATGCCATTCAAAATTGCTTAGAGATGTGCAAACATGGGTTAGAAATGCTAAAAATGGCTTGAAAGTGCTTAGAGATTTGCAAAAATGGGTTAGAAATGCTAAAAATGGCTTTAAAGTGCTTAGAGATTTGCAAAAAAGGGTTAGAAATGGCCAAAAATGGCTTCAAAATGGTTAGAGATGTGCAAACTGGATAGAAAAGGCCAAAAAAGGCATAAAAGTTCGTAGAGATCTGCAAAAATGGGATTAAAACAGCGAAAAATGCAATTCAGAATTGCTTAGGGATGAGCAAACATGAGTTAGAAATGGCCAAAAATGGCTTCAAAATTGTTAGAGATGTGCAGACGGGATAGAAAAGGCCAAAAAAGGCTTAAAAGTTCGTAGAGATCGGCAAAAATGGGTTAGAAATGGCCAAAAATGGTTTAAAAGTGCTTAGAGATGTGCAAAAATGGGTTCGAAATGCCAAACATGGCTTTAAAGTGCTTAGAGATTTCCAAAAACGGGTTAGAAATGCCAAAAATGGCTTTAAAGTGCTTAGGGATTTGCAAAAATGGGTTAGAAACGGCCAAAAATGCCATTCAAAATTGCTTAGAGATGTGCAAACATGGGTTAGAAACGTCCAAAAATGCCATTCAAAATTGCTTAGAGATGTGCAAACATGGGTTAGAAATGCTAAAAATGGCTTGAAAGTGCTTAGAGATTTGCAAAAATGGGTTAGAAATGCTAAAAATGGCTTTAAAGTTTTTAGAGATTTGCAAAAAAGGGTTAGAAATGGCCAAAAATGGCTTCAAAATGGTTAGAGATGTGCAGACGGGATAGAAAAGGCCAAAAAAGGCATAAAAGTTCGTAGAGATCTGCAAAAATGGGATAGAAACAGCGAAAAATGCAATTCAGAATTGCTTAGGGATGAGCAAACATGAGTTAGAAATGGCCAAAAATGGCTTCAAAATTGTTAGAGATGTGCAGACGGGATAGAAAAGGCCAAAAAAGGCTTAAAAGTTCGTAGAGATCGGCAAAAATGGGTTAGAAATGGCCAAAAATGTCATTCAAAATTGCTTAGAGATGAGCAAGCATGGGTTAGAAATGGCCAAAAATGGTTTAAAAGTGCTTAGAGATGTGCAAAAATGGGTTCGAAATGCCAAACATGGCTTTAAAGTGCTTAGAGATTTCCAAAAACGGGTTAGAAATGCCAAAAATGGCTTTAAAGTGCTTAGGGATTTGCAAAAATGGTTAGAAACGGCCAAAAATGCCATTCAAAATTGCTTAGAGATGTGCAAACATGGGTTAGAAATGGACAAAAAATGGTTTAAAAGTGCTTAGAGATGTGCAAAAATGGGTTAGGAATGGCCAAAATGGCTTAAAAGTGCATAGAGATGTGCAATAACGAGTTAGAAATGCTGAAAATGGCTTTAAAGTGCTTAGGGATTTGCAAAACTGGGTTAGAAACGTCCAAAAATGCCATTCAAAATTGCTTAGAGATGTGCAAACATGGGTTAGAAACGTCCAAAAATGCCATTCAAAATTGCTTCGAGATGTGCAAACATGGGTTAGAAATGCTAAAAATGGCTTGAAAGTGCTTAGACATTAGCAAAAAAGGGTTAGAAATGGCCAAAAATGGCTTCAAAATGGTTAGAGATGCACAAACTGCATAGAAAAGGACAAAAAAGTCTTAAAAATGCTTAGAGATCTGCAACAATGGGTTAGAAACGGCCAAAAATGCCATTCAAAATTGCTTAGAGATGTGCAAACATGGGTTACAAATGCCAAAAATGGCTTTAAAGTGCTTTGGGATTTGCAAAAATTGGTTAGAAATTGCCAAAATGGCTTTAAAGTGCTTAGACATTAGCAAAAAAAGGGTTAGAATTGGCCAAAAATGGCTTTAAAATGGGTAGAGATGTGCAAACTGGAAAGAAAAAGCCAAAAAAGGCTTTAAAGTGCTTAGGGATTTGCAAAAATGGGTTAGAAACGGCCAAAAATGCCATTCAAAATTGCTTAGAGATGTGCAAACATGGGTTAGAAACGTCCAAAAATGCCATTCAAAATTGCTTCGAGATGTGCAAACATGGGTTAGAAATGCTAAAAATGGCTTGAAAGTGCTTAGAGATTTGCAAAAATGGGTTAGAAATGCTAAAAATGGCTTTAAAGTGCTTAGAGATTTGCAAAAAAGGGTTAGAAATGGCCAAAAATGGCTTCAAAATGGTTAGAGATGTGCAAACTGGATAGAAAAGGCCAAAAAAGGCATAAAAGTTCGTAGAGATCTGCAAAAATGGGATAGAAACAGCGAAAAATGCAATTCAGAATTGCTTAGGGATGAGCAAACATGAGTTAGAAATGGCCAAAAATGGCTTCAAAAATGTTAGAGATGTGCAGACGGGATAGAAAAGGCCAAAAAAGGCTTAAAAGTTCGTAGAGATCGGCAAAAATGGGTTAGAAATGGCCAAAAATGTCATTCAAAATTGCTTAGAGATGAGCAAGCATGGGTTAGAAATGGCCAAAAATGGTTTAAAAGTGCTTAGAGATGTGCAAAAATGGGTTCGAAATGCCAAACATGGCTTTAAAGTGCTTAGAGATTTCCAAAAACGGGTTAGAAATGCCAAAAATGGCTTTAAAGTGCTTAGGGATTTGCAAAAATGGTTAGAAACGGCCAAAAATGCCATTCAAAATTGCTTAGAGATGTGCAAACATGGGTTAGAAATGGACAAAAAATGGTTTAAAAGTGCTTAGAGATGTGCAAAAATGGGTTAGGAATGGCCAAAATGGCTTAAAAGTGCATAGAGATGTGCAATAACGAGTTAGAAATGCTGAAAATGGCTTTAAAGTGCTTAGGGATTTGCAAAACTGGGTTAGAAACGGCCAAAAATGCCATTCAAAATTGCTTAGAGATGTGCAAACATGGGTTAGAAACGTCCAAAAATGCCATTCAAAATTGCTTCGAGATGTGCAAACATGGGTTAGAAATGCTAAAAATGGCTTGAAAGTGCTTAGACATTAGCAAAAAAGGGTTAGAAATGGCCAAAAATGGCTTCAAAATGGTTAGAGATGCACAAACTGCATAGAAAAGGACAAAAAAGTCTTAAAAATGCTTAGAGATCTGCAACAATGGGTTAGAAACGGCCAAAAATGCCATTCAAAATTGCTTAGAGATGTGCAAACATGGGTTACAAATGCCAAAAATGGCTTTAAAGTGCTTTGGGATTTGCAAAAATTGGTTAGAAATGGCCAAAATGGCTTTAAAGTGCTTAGACATTAGCAAAAAAGGGTTAGAATTGGCCAAAAATGGCTTTGAAATGGGTAGAGATGTGCAAACTGGAAAGAAAAAGCCAAAAAAGGCTTTAAAGTGCTTAGGGATTTGCAAAAATGGGTTAGAAACGGCCAAAAATGCCATTCAAAATTGCTTAGAGATGTGCAAACATGGGTTAGAAACGTCCAAAAATGCCATTCAAAATTGCTTAGAGATGTGCAAACATGGGTTAGAAATGCTAAAAATGGCTTGAAAGTGCTTAGAGATTTGCAAAAATGGGTTAGAAATGCTAAAAATGGCTTTAAAGTGCTTAGAGATTTGCAAAAAAGGGTTAGAAATGGCCAAAAATGGCTTCAAAATGGTTAGAGATGTGCAAACTGGATAGAAAAGGCCAAAAAAGGCATAAAAGTTCGTAGAGATCTGCAAAAATGGGATAGAAACAGCGAAAAATGCAATTCAGAATTGCTTAGGGATGAGCAAACATGAGTTAGAAATGGCCAAAAATGGCTTCAAAATTGTTAGAGATGTGCAGACGGGATAGAAAAGGCCAAAAAAGGCTTAAAAGTTCGTAGAGATCGGCAAAAATGGGTTAGAAATGGCCAAAAATGTCATTCAAAATTGCTTAGAGATGAGCAAGCATGGGTTAGAAATGGCCAAAAATGGTTTAAAAGTGCTTAGAGATGTGCAAAAATGGGTTCGAAATGCCAAACATGGCTTTAAAGTGCTTAGAGATTTCCAAAAACGGGTTAGAAATGCCAAAAATGGCTTTAAAGTGCTTAGGGATTTGCAAAAATGGTTAGAAACGGCCAAAAATGCCATTCAAAATTGCTTAGAGATGTGCAAACATGGGTTAGAAATGGACAAAAAATGGTTTAAAAGCGCTTAGAGATGTGCAAAAATGGGTTAGGAATGGCCAAAATGGCTTAAAAGTGCATAGAGATGTGCAATAACGAGTTAGAAATGCTGAAAATGGCTTTAAAGTGCTTAGGGATTTGCAAAAATGGGTTAGAAACGGCCAAAAATGCCATTCAAAATTGCTTAGAGATGTGCAAACATGGGTTAGAAACGTCCAAAAATGCCATTCAAAATTGCTTCGAGATGTGCAAACATGGGTTAGAAATGCTAAAAATGGCTTGAAAGTGCTTAGACATTAGCAAAAAAGGGTTAGAAATGGCCAAAAATGGCTTCAAAATGGTTAGAGATGCACAAACTGCATAGAAAAGGACAAAAAAGTCTTAAAAATGCTTAGAGATCTGCAACAATGGGTTAGAAACGGCCAAAAATGCCATTCAAAATTGCTTAGAGATGTGCAAACATGGGTTACAAATGCCAAAAATGGCTTTAAAGTGCTTTGGGATTTGCAAAAATTGGTTAGAAATTGCCAAAATGGCTTTAAAGTGCTTAGACATTAGCAAAAAAAGGGTTAGAATTGGCCAAAAATGGCTTTAAAATCGGTAGAGATGTGCAAACTGGAAAGAAAAAGCCAAAAAAGGCTTTAAAGTGCTCAGGGATTTGCAAAAATGGGCTAGAAACGGCCAAAAATGCCATTCAAAATTGCTTAGAGATGTGCAAACATGGGTTAGAAACGTCCAAAAATGCCATTCAAAATTGCTTAGAGATGTGCAAACATGGGTTAGAAATGCTAAAAATGGCTTGAAAGTGCTTAGAGATTTGCAAAAATGGGTTAGAAATGCTAAAAATGGCTTTAAAGTGCTTAGAGATTTGCAAAAAAGGGTTAGAAATGGCCAAAAATGGCTTCAAAATGGTTAGAGATGTGCAGACGGGATAGAAAAGGCCAAAAAAGGCATAAAAGTTCGTAGAGATCTGCAAAAATGGGATAGAAACAGCGAAAAATGCAATTCAGAATTGCTTAGGGATGAGCAAACATGAGTTAGAAATGGCCAAAAATGGCTTCAAAATTGTTAGAGATGTGCAGACGGGATAGAAAAGGCCAAAAAAGGCTTAAAAGTTCGTAGAGATCGGCAAAAATGGGTTAGAAATGGCCAAAAATGTCATTCAAAATTGCTTAGAGATGAGCAAGCATGGGTTAGAAATGGCCAAAAATGGTTTAAAAGTGCTTAGAGATGTGCAAAAATGGGTTCGAAATGCCAAACATGGCTTTAAAGTGCTTAGAGATTTCCAAAAACGGGTTAGAAATGCCAAAAATGGCTTTAAAGTGCTTAGGGATTTGCAAAAATGGTTAGAAACGGCCAAAAATGCCATTCAAAATTGCTTAGAGATGTGCAAACATGGGTTAGAAATGGACAAAAAATGGTTTAAAAGTGCTTAGAGATGTGCAAAAATGGGTTAGGAATGGCCAAAATGGCTTAAAAGTGCATAGAGATGTGCAATAACGAGTTAGAAATGCTGAAAATGGCTTTAAAGTGCTTAGGGATTTGCAAAACTGGGTTAGAAACGGCCAAAAATGCCATTCAAAATTGCTTAGAGATGTGCAAACATGGGTTAGAAACGTCCAAAAATGCCATTCAAAATTGCTTCGAGATGTGCAAACATGGGTTAGAAATGCTAAAAATGGCTTGAAAGTGCTTAGACATTAGCAAAAAAGGGTTAGAAATGGCCAAAAATGGCTTCAAAATGGTTAGAGATGCACAAACTGCATAGAAAAGGACAAAAAAGTCTTAAAAATGCTTAGAGATCTGCAACAATGGGTTAGAAACGGCCAAAAATGCCATTCAAAATTGCTTAGAGATGTGCAAACATGGGTTACAAATGCCAAAAATGGCTTTAAAGTGCTTTGGGATTTGCAAAAATTGGTTAGAAATGGCCAAAATGGCTTTAAAGTGCTTAGACATTAGCAAAAAAGGGTTAGAAATGGCCAAAAATGGCTTTAAAATGGGTAGAGATGTGCAAACTGGAAAGAAAAAGCCAAAAAAGGCTTTAAAGTGCTCAGGGATTTGCAAAAATGGGTTAGAAACGGCCAAAAATGCCATTCAAAATTGCTTAGAGATGTGCAAACATGGGTTAGAAACGTCCAAAAATGCCATTCAAAATTGCTTAGAGATGTGCAAACATGGGTTAGAAATGCTAAAAATGGCTTGAAAGTGCTTAGAGATTTGCAAAAATGGGTTAGAAATGCTAAAAATGGCTTTAAAGTGCTTAGAGATTTGCAAAAAAGGGTTAGAAATGGCCAAAAATGGCTTCAAAATGGTTAGAGATGTGCAAACTGGATAGAAAAGGCCAAAAAAGGCATAAAAGTTCGTAGAGATCTGCAAAAATGGGTTAGAAACAGCGAAAAATGCAATTCAGAATTGCTTAGGGATGAGCAAACATGAGTTAGAAATGGCCAAAAATGGCTTCAAAATTGTTAGAGATGTGCAGACGGGATAGAAAAGGCCAAAAAAGGCTTAAAAGTTCGTAGAGATCGGCAAAAATGGGTTAGAAATGGCCAAAAATGTCATTCAAAATTGCTTAGAGATGAGCAAGCATGGGTTAGAAATGGCCAAAAATGGTTTAAAAGTGCTTAGAGATGTGCAAAAATGGGTTCGAAATGCCAAACATGGCTTTAAAGTGCTTAGAGATTTCCAAAAACGGGTTAGAAATGCCAAAAATGGCTTTAAAGTGCTTAGGGATTTGCAAAAATGGTTAGAAACGGCCAAAAATGCCATTCAAAATTGCTTAGAGATGTGCAAACATGGGTTAGAAATGGACAAAAAATGGTTTAAAAGTGCTTAGAGATGTGCAAAAATGGGTTAGGAATGGCCAAAATGGCTTAAAAGTGCATAGAGATGTGCAATAACGAGTTAGAAATGCTGAAAATGGCTTTAAAGTGCTTAGGGATTTGCAAAAATGGGTTAGAAACGGCCAAAAATGCCATTCAAAATTGCTTAGAGATGTGCAAACATGGGTTAGAAACGTCCAGAAATGCCATTCAAAATTGCTTCGAGATGTGCAAACATGGGTTAGAAATGCTAAAAATGGCTTGAAAGTGCTTAGACATTAGCAAAAAAGGGTTAGAAATGGCCAAAAATGGCTTCAAAATGGTTAGAGATGCACAAACTGCATAGAAAAGGACAAAAAAGTCTTAAAAATGCTTAGAGATCTGCAACAATGGGTTAGAAACGGCCAAAAATGCCATTCAAAATTGCTTAGAGATGTGCAAACATGGGTTACAAATGCCAAAAATGGCTTTAAAGTGCTTTGGGATTTGCAAAAATTGGTTAGAAATTGCCAAAATGGCTTTAAAGTGCTTAGACATTAGCAAAAATAGGGTTAGAATTGGCCAAAAATGGCTTTAAAATCGGTAGAGATGTGCAAACTGGAAAGAAAAAGCCAAAAAAGGCTTTAAAGTGCTCAGGGATTTGCAAAAATGGGTTAGAAACGGCCAAAAATGCCATTCAAAATTGCTTAGAGATGTGCAAACATGGGTTAGAAACGTCCAAAAATGCCATTCAAAATTGCTTAGAGATGTGCAAACATGGGTTAGAAATGCTAAAAATGGCTTGAAAGTGCTTAGAGATTTGCAAAAATGGGTTAGAAATGCTAAAAATGGCTTTAAAGTGCTTAGAGATTTGCAAAAAAGGGTTAGAAATGGCCAAAAATGGCTTCAAAATGGTTAGAGATGTGCAAACTGGATAGAAAAGGCCAAAAAAGGCATAAAAGTTCGTAGAGATCTGCAAAAATGGGATAGAAACAGCGAAAAATGCAATTCAGAATTGCTTAGGGATGAGCAAACATGAGTTAGAAATGGCCAAAAATGGCTTCAAAATTGTTAGAGATGTGCAGACGGGATAGAAAAGGCCAAAAAAGGCTTAAAAGTTCGTAGAGATCGGCAAAAATGGGTTAGAAATGGCCAAAAATGTCATTCAAAATTGCTTAGAGATGAGCAAGCATGGGTTAGAAATGGCCAAAAATGGTTTAAAAGTGCTTAGAGATGTGCAAAAATGGGTTCGAAATGCCAAACATGGCTTTAAAGTGCTTAGAGATTTCCAAAAACGGGTTAGAAATGCCAAAAATGGCTTTAAAGTGCTTAGGGATTTGCAAAAATGGTTAGAAACGGCCAAAAATGCCATTCAAAATTGCTTAGAGATGTGCAAACATGGGTTAGAAATGGACAAAAAATGGTTTAAAAGTGCTTAGAGATGTGCAAAAATGGGTTAGGAATGGCCAAAATGGCTTAAAAGTGCATAGAGATGTGCAATAACGAGTTAGAAATGCTGAAAATGGCTTTAAAGTGCTTAGGGATTTGCAAAAATGGGTTAGAAACGGCCAAAAATGCCATTCAAAATTGCTTAGAGATGTGCAAACATGGGTTAGAAACGTCCAAAAATGCCATTCAAAATTGCTTCGAGATGTGCAAACATGGGTTAGAAATGCTAAAAATGGCTTGAAAGTGCTTAGACATTAGCAAAAAAGGGTTAGAAATGGCCAAAAATGGCTTCAAAATGGTTAGAGATGCACAAACTGCATAGAAAAGGACAAAAAAGTCTTAAAAATGCTTAGAGATCTGCAACAATGGGTTAGAAACGGCCAAAAATGCCATTCAAAATTGCTTAGAGATGTGCAAACATGGGTTACAAATGCCAAAAATGGCTTTAAAGTGCTTTGGGATTTGCAAAAATTGGTTAGAAATGGCCAAAATGGCTTTAAAGTGCTTAGACATTAGCAAAAAAGGGTTAGAAATGGCCAAAAATGGCTTTAAAATGGGTAGAGATGTGCAAACTGGAAAGAAAAAGCCAAAAAAGGCTTTAAAGTGCTCAGGGATTTGCAAAAATGGGTTAGAAACGGCCAAAAATGCCATTCAAAATTGCTTAGAGATGTGCAAACATGGGTTAGAAACGTCCAAAAATGCCATTCAAAATTGCTTAGAGATGTGCAAACATGGGTTAGAAATGCTAAAAATGGCTTGAAAGTGCTTAGAGATTTGCAAAAATGGGTTAGAAATGCTAAAAATGGCTTTAAAGTGCTTAGAGATTTGCAAAAAAGGGTTAGAAATGGCCAAAAATGGCTTCAAAATGGTTAGAGATGTGCAAACTGGATAGAAAAGGCCAAAAAAGGCATAAAAGTTCGTAGAGATCTGCAAAAATGGGTTAGAAACAGCGAAAAATGCAATTCAGAATTGCTTAGGGATGAGCAAACATGAGTTAGAAATGGCCAAAAATGGCTTCAAAATTGTTAGAGATGTGCAGACGGGATAGAAAAGGCCAAAAAAGGCTTAAAAGTTCGTAGAGATCGGCAAAAATGGGTTAGAAATGGCCAAAAATGTCATTCAAAATTGCTTAGAGATGAGCAAGCATGGGTTAGAAATGGCCAAAAATGGTTTAAAAGTGCTTAGAGATGTGCAAAAATGGGTTCGAAATGCCAAACATGGCTTTAAAGTGCTTAGAGATTTCCAAAAACGGGTTAGAAATGCCAAAAATGGCTTTAAAGTGCTTAGGGATTTGCAAAAATGGTTAGAAACGGCCAAAAATGCCATTCAAAATTGCTTAGAGATGTGCAAACATGGGTTAGAAATGGACAAAAAATGGTTTAAAAGTGCTTAGAGATGTGCAAAAATGGGTTAGGAATGGCCAAAATGGCTTAAAAGTGCATAGAGATGTGCAATAACGAGTTAGAAATGCTGAAAATGGCTTTAAAGTGCTTAGGGATTTGCAAAAATGGGTTAGAAACGGCCAAAAATGCCATTCAAAATTGCTTAGAGATGTGCAAACATGGGTTAGAAACGTCCAGAAATGCCATTCAAAATTGCTTCGAGATGTGCAAACATGGGTTAGAAATGCTAAAAATGGCTTGAAAGTGCTTAGACATTAGCAAAAAAGGGTTAGAAATGGCCAAAAATGGCTTCAAAATGGTTAGAGATGCACAAACTGCATAGAAAAGGACAAAAAAGTCTTAAAAATGCTTAGAGATCTGCAACAATGGGTTAGAAACGGCCAAAAATGCCATTCAAAATTGCTTAGAGATGTGCAAACATGGGTTACAAATGCCGAAAATGGCTTTAAAGTGCTTTGAGATTTGCAAAAATTGGTTAGAAATGGCCAAAATGGCTTTAAAGTGCTTAGACATTAGCAAAAAAAGGTTAGAAATGGCCAAAAATGGCTTTGAAATGGGTAGAGATGTGCAAACTGGAAAGAAAAAGCCAAAAAAGGCTTTAAAGTGCTTAGGGATTTGCAAAAATGGGTTAGAAACGGCCAAAAATGCCATTCAAAATTGCTTAGAGATGTGCAAACATGGGTTAGAAACGTCCAAAAATGCCATTCAAAATTGCTTAGAGATGTGCAAACATGGGTTAGAAATGCTAAAAATGGCTTGAAAGTGCTTAGAGATTTGCAAAAATGGGTTAGAAATGCTAAAAATGGCTTTAAAGTGCTTAGAGATTTGCAAAAAAGGGTTAGAAATGGCCAAAAATGGCTTCAAAATGGTTAGAGATGTGCAAACTGGATAGAAAAGGCCAAAAAAGGCATAAAAGTTCGTAGAGATCTGCAAAAATGGGATAGAAACAGCCAAAAATGCCATTCAAAATTGCTTAGAGATGTGCAAACATGGGTTACAAAAGCCAAAAATGGCTTTAAAGTGCTTTGGGATTTGCAAAAATTGGTTAGAAATTGCCAAAATGGCTTTAAAGTGCTTAGACATTAGCAAAAAAAGGGTTAGAATTGGCCAAAAATGGCTTTAAAATGGGTAGAGATGTGCAAACTGGAAAGAAAAAGCCAAAAAAGGCTTTAAAGTGCTTAGGGATTTGCAAAAATGGGTTAGAAACGGCCAAAAATGCCATTCAAAATTGCTTAGAGATGTGCAAACATGGGTTAGAAACGTCCAAAAATGCCATTCAAAATTGCTTAGAGATGTGCAAACATGGGTTAGAAACGTCCAAAAATGCCATTCAAAATTGCTTCGAGATGTGCAAACATGGGTTAGAAATGCTAAAAATGGCTTTAAAGTGCTTAGAGATTTGCAAAAATGGGTTAGAAATGCTAAAAATGGCTTTAAAGTGCTTAGAGATTTGCAAAAAAGGGTTAGAAATGGCCAAAAATGGCTTCAAAATGGTTAGAGATGTGCAAACTGGATAGAAAAGGCCAAAAAAGGCATAAAAGTTCGTAGAGATCTGCAAAAATGGGATAGAAACAGCGAAAAATGCAATTCAGAATTGCTTAGGGATGAGCAAACATGAGTTAGAAATGGCCAAAAATGGCTTCAAAATTGTTAGAGATGTGCAGACGGGATAGAAAAGGCCAAAAAAGGCTTAAAAGTTCGTAGAGATCGGCAAAAATGGGTTAGAAATGGCCAAAAATGTCATTCAAAATTGCTTAGAGATGAGCAAGCATGGGTTAGAAATGGCCAAAAATGGTTTAAAAGTGCTTAGAGATGTGCAAAAATGGGTTCGAAATGCCAAACATGGCTTTAAAGTGCTTAGAGATTTCCAAAAACGGGTTAGAAATGCCAAAAATGGCTTTAAAGTGCTTAGGGATTTGCAAAAATGGTTAGAAACGGCCAAAAATGCCATTCAAAATTGCTTAGAGATGTGCAAACATGGGTTAGAAATGGACAAAAAATGGTTTAAAAGTGCTTAGAGATGTGCAAAAATGGGTTAGGAATGGCCAAAATGGCTTAAAAGTGCATAGAGATGTGCAATAACGAGTTAGAAATGCTGAAAATGGCTTTAAAGTGCTTAGGGATTTGCAAAAATGGGTTAGAAACGGCCAAAAATGCCATTCAAAATTGCTTAGAGATGTGCAAACATGGGTTAGAAACGTCCAAAAATGCCATTCAAAATTGCTTCGAGATGTGCAAACATGGGTTAGAAATGCTAAAAATGGCTTGAAAGTGCTTAGACATTAGCAAAAAAGGGTTAGAAATGGCCAAAAATGGCTTCAAAATGGTTAGAGATGCACAAACTGCATAGAAAAGGACAAAAAAGTCTTAAAAATGCTTAGAGATCTGCAACAATGGGTTAGAAACGGCCAAAAATGCCATTCAAAATTGCTTAGAGATGTGCAAACATGGGTTACAAATGCCAAAAATGGCTTTGAAGTGCTTTGGGATTTGCAAAAATTGGTTAGAAATTGCCAAAATGGCTTTAAAGTGCTTAGACATTAGCAAAAAAGGGTTAGAAATGGCCAAAAATGGCTTTGAAATGGGTAGAGATGTGCAAACTGGAAAGAAAAAGCCAAAAAAGGCTTTAAAGTGCTTAGGGATTTGCAAAAATGGGTTAGAAACGGCCAAAAATGCCATTCAAAATTGCTTAGAGATGTGCAAACATGGGTTAGAAACGTCCAAAAATGCCATTCAAAATTGCTTAGAGATGTGCAAACATGGGTTAGAAATGCTAAAAATGGCTTGAAAGTGCTTAGAGATTTGCAAAAATGGGTTAGAAATGCTAAAAACGGCTTTAAAGTGCTTAGAGATTTGCAAAAAAGGGTTAGAAATGGCCAAAAATGGCTTCAAAATGGTTAGAGATGTGCAAACTGGATAGAAAAGGCCAAAAAAGGCATAAAAGTTCGTAGAGATCTGCAAAAATGGGATAGAAACAGCGAAAAATGCAATTCAGAATTGCTTAGGGATGAGCAAACATGAGTTAGAAATGGCCAAAAATGGCTTCAAAATTGTTAGAGATGTGCAGACGGGATAGAAAAGGCCAAAAAAGGCTTAAAAGTTCGTAGAGATCGGCAAAAATGGGTTAGAAATGGCCAAAAATGTCATTCAAAATTGCTTAGAGATGAGCAAGCATGGGTTAGAAATGGCCAAAAATGGTTTAAAAGTGCTTAGAGATGTGCAAAAATGGGTTCGAAATGCCAAACATGGCTTTAAAGTGCTTAGAGATTTCCAAAAACGGGTTAGAAATGCCAAAAATGGCTTTAAAGTGCTTAGGGATTTGCAAAAATGGTTAGAAACGGCCAAAAATGCCATTCAAAATTGCTTAGAGATGTGCAAACATGGGTTAGAAATGGACAAAAAATGGTTTAAAAGTGCTTAGAGATGTGCAAAAATGGGTTAGGAATGGCCAAAATGGCTTAAAAGTGCATAGAGATGTGCAATAACGAGTTAGAAATGCTGAAAATGGCTTTAAAGTGCTTAGGGATTTGCAAAAATGGGTTAGAAACGGCCAAAAATGCCATTCAAAATTGCTTAGAGATGTGCAAACATGGGTTAGAAACGTCCAAAAATGCCATTCAAAATTGCTTCGAGATGTGCAAACATGGGTTAGAAATGCTAAAAATGGCTTGAAAGTGCTTAGACATTAGCAAAAAAGGGTTAGAAATGGCCAAAAATGGCTTCAAAATGGTTAGAGATGCACAAACTGCATAGAAAAGGACAAAAAAGTCTTAAAAATGCTTAGAGATCTGCAACAATGGGTTAGAAACGGCCAAAAATGCCATTCAAAATTGCTTAGAGATGTGCAAACATGGGTTACAAATGCCAAAAATGGCTTTAAAGTGCTTTGGGATTTGCAAAAATTGGTTAGAAATTGCCAAAATGGCTTTAAAGTGCTTAGACATTAGCAAAAAAGGGTTAGAAATGGCCAAAAATGGCTTTGAAATGGGTAGAGATGTGCAAACTGGAAAGAAAAAGCCAAAAAAGGCTTTAAAGTGCTTAGGGATTTGCAAAAATGGGTTAGAAACGGCCAAAAATGCCATTCAAAATTGCTTAGAGATGTGCAAACAAGGGTTAGAAACGTCCAAAAATGCCATTCAAAATTGCTTAGAGATGTGCAAACATGGGTTAGAAATGCTAAAAATGGCTTGAAAGTGCTTAGAGATTTGCAAAAATGGGTTAGAAATGCTAAAAATGGCTTTAAAGTGCTTAGAGATTTGCAAAAAAGGGTTAGAAATGGCCAAAAATGGCTTCAAAATGGTTAGAGATGTGCAGACGGGATAGAAAAGGCCAAAAAAGGCATAAAAGTTCGTAGAGATCTGCAAAAATGGGATAGAAACAGCGAAAAATGCAATTCAGAATTGCTTAGGGATGAGCAAACATGAGTTAGAAATGGCCAAAAATGGCTTCAAAATTGTTAGAGATGTGCAGACGGGATAGAAAAGGCCAAAAAAGGCTTAAAAGTTCGAAGAGATCGGCAAAAATGGGTTAGAAATGGCCAAAAATGGTTTAAAAGTGCTTAGAGATGTGCAAAAATTGGTTAGAAATTGCCAAAATGGCTTTAAAGTGCTTAGACATTAGCAAAAAAGGGTTAGAAATGGCCAAAAATGGCTTTGAAATGGGTAGAGATGTGCAAACTGGAAAGAAAAAGCCAAAAAAGGCTTTAAAGTGCTTAGGGATTTGCAAAAATGGGTTAGAAACGGCCAAAAATGCCATTCAAAATTGCTTAGAGATGTGCAAACATGGGTTAGAAACGTCCAAAAATGCCATTCAAAATTGCTTAGAGATGTGCAAACATGGGTTAGAAATGCTAAAAATGGCTTGAAAGTGCTTAGAGATTTGCAAAAATGGGTTAGAAATGCTAAAAATGGCTTTAAAGTGCTTAGAGATTTGCAAAAAAGGGTTAGAAATGGCCAAAAATGGCTTCAAAATGGTTAGAGATGTGCAAACTGGATAGAAAAGGCCAAAAAAGGCATAAAAGTTCGTAGAGATCTGCAAAAATGGGATAGAAACAGCGAAAAATGCAATTCAGAATTGCTTAGGGATGAGCAAACATGAGTTAGAAATGGCCAAAAATGGCTTCAAAATTGTTAGAGATGTGCAGACGGGATAGAAAAGGCCAAAAAAGGCTTAAAAGTTCGTAGAGATCGGCAAAAATGGGTTAGAAATGGCCAAAAATGGTTTAAAAGTGCTTAGAGATGTGCAAAAATGGGTTCGAAATGCCAAACATGGCTTTAAAGTGCTTAGAGATTTCCAAAAACGGGTTAGAAATGCCAAAAATGGCTTTAAAGTGCTTAGGGATTTGCAAAAATGGTTAGAAACGGCCAAAAATGCCATTCAAAATTGCTTAGAGATGTGCAAACATGGGTTAGAAATGGACAAAAAATGGTTTAAAAGTGCTTAGAGATGTGCAAAAATGGGTTAGGAATGGCCAAAATGGCTTAAAAGTGCATAGAGATGAGCAATAACGAGTTAGAAATGCTGAAAATGGCTTTAAAGTGCTTAGGGATTTGCAAAAATGGGTTAGAAACGGCCAAAAATGCCATTCAAAATTGCTTAGAGATGTGCAAACATGGGTTAGAAACGTCCAAAAATGCCATTCAAAATTGCTTCGAGATGTGCAAACATGGGTTAGAAATGCTAAAAATGGCTTGAAAGTGCTTAGACATTAGCAAAAAAGGGTTAGAAATGGCCAAAAATGGCTTCAAAATGGTTAGAGATGCACAAACTGCATAGAAAAGGACAAAAAAGTCTTAAAAATGCTTAGAGATCTGCAACAATGGGTTAGAAACGGCCAAAAATGCCATTCAAAATTGCTTAGAGATGTGCAAACATGGGTTACAAATGCCAAAAATGGCTTTAAAGTGCTTTGGGATTTGCAAAAATTGGTTAGAAATGGCCAAAATGGCTTTAAAGTGCTTAGACATTAGCAAAAAAAGGTTAGAAATGGCCAAAAATGGCTTTGAAATGGGTAGAGATGTGCAAACTGGAAAGAAAAAGCCAAAAAAGGCTTTAAAGTGCTTAGGGATTTGCAAAAATGGGTTAGAAACGGCCAAAAATGCCATTCAAAATTGCTTAGAGATGTGCAAACATGGGTTAGAAACGTCCAAAAATGCCATTCAAAATTGCTTCGAGATGTGCAAACATGGGTTAGAAATGCTAAAAATGGCTTGAAAGTGCTTAGACATTAGCAAAAAAGGGTTAGAAATGGCCAAAAATGGCTTCAAAATGGTTAGAGATGCACAAACTGCATAGAAAAGGACAAAAAAGTCTTAAAAATGCTTAGAGATCTGCAACAATGGGTTAGAAACGGCCAAAAATGCCATTCAAAATTGCTTAGAGATGTGCAAACATGGGTTACAAAAGCCAAAAATGGCTTTAAAGTGCTTTGGGATTTGCAAAAATTGGTTAGAAATTGCCAAAATGGCTTTAAAGTGCTTAGACATTAGCAAAAAAAGGGTTAGAATTGGCCAAAAATGGCTTTAAAATGGGTAGAGATGTGCAAACTGGAAAGAAAAAGCCAAAAAAGGCTTTAAAGTGCTTAGGGATTTGCAAAAATGGGTTAGAAACGGCCAAAAATGCCATTCAAAATTGCTTAGAGATGTGCAAACATGGGTTAGAAACGTCCAAAAATGCCATTCAAAATTGCTTAGAGATGTGCAAACATGGGTTAGAAATGCTAAAAATGGCTTGAAAGTGCTTAGAGATTTGCAAAAATGGGTTAGAAATGCTAAAAATGGCTTTAAAGTGCTTAGAGATTTGCAAAAAAGGGTTAGAAATGGCCAAAAATGGCTTCAAAATGGTTAGAGATGTGCAAACTGGATAGAAAAGGCCAAAAAAGGCATAAAAGTTCGTAGAGATCTGCAAAAATGGGTTAGAAACAGCGAAAAATGCAATTCAGAATTGCTTAGGGATGAGCAAACATGAGTTAGAAATGGCCAAAAATGGCTTCAAAATTGTTAGAGATGTGCAGACGGGATAGAAAAGGCCAAAAAAGGCTTAAAAGTTCGTAGAGATCGGCAAAAATGGGTTAGAAATGGCCAAAAATGTCATTCAAAATTGCTTAGAGATGAGCAAGCATGGGTTAGAAATGGCCAAAAATGGTTTAAAAGTGCTTAGAGATGTGCAAAAATGGGTTCGAAATGCCAAACATGGCTTTAAAGTGCTTAGAGATTTCCAAAAACGGGTTAGAAATGCCAAAAATGGCTTTAAAGTGCTTAGGGATTTGCAAAAATGGTTAGAAACGGCCAAAAATGCCATTCAAAATTGCTTAGAGATGTGCAAACATGGGTTAGAAATGGACAAAAAATGGTTTAAAAGTGCTTAGAGATGTGCAAAAATGGGTTAGGAATGGCCAAAATGGCTTAAAAGTGCATAGAGATGTGCAATAACGAGTTAGAAATGCTGAAAATGGCTTTAAAGTGCTTAGGGATTTGCAAAAATGGGTTAGAAACGGCCAAAAATGCCATTCAAAATTGCTTAGAGATGTGCAAACATGGGTTAGAAACGTCCAAAAATGCCATTCAAAATTGCTTCGAGATGTGCAAACATGGGTTAGAAATGCTAAAAATGGCTTGAAAGTGCTTAGACATTAGCAAAAAAGGGTTAGAAATGGCCAAAAATGGCTTCAAAATGGTTAGAGATGCACAAACTGCATAGAAAAGGACAAAAAAGTCTTAAAAATGCTTAGAGATCTGCAACAATGGGTTAGAAACGGCCAAAAATGCCATTCAAAATTGCTTAGAGATGTGCAAACATGGGTTACAAAAGCCAAAAATGGCTTTAAAGTGCTTTGGGATTTGCAAAAATTGGTTAGAAATTGCCAAAATGGCTTTAAAGTGCTTAGACATTAGCAAAAAAAGGGTTAGAATTGGCCAAAAATGGCTTTAAAATGGGTAGAGATGTGCAAACTGGAAAGAAAAAGCCAAAAAAGGCTTTAAAGTGCTTAGGGATTTGCAAAAATGGGTTAGAAACGGCCAAAAATGCCATTCAAAATTGCTTAGAGATGTGCAAACATGGGTTAGAAACGTCCAAAAATGCCATTCAAAATTGCTTCGAGATGTGCAAACATGGGTTAAAATGCTAAAAATGGCTTGAAAGTGCTTAGAGATTTGCAAAAATGGGTTAGAAATGCTAAAAATGGCTTTAAAGTGCTTAGAGATTTGCAAAAAAGAGTTAGAAATGGCCAAAAATGGCTTCAAAATGGTTAGAGATGTGCAAACTGGATAGAAAAGGCCAAAAAAGGCATAAAAGTTCGTAGAGATCTGCAAAAATGGGATAGAAACAGCGAAAAATGCAATTCAGAATTGCTTAGGGATGAGCAAACATGAGTTAGAAATGGCCAAAAATGGCTTCAAAATTGTTAGAGATGTGCAGACGGGATAGAAAAGGCCAAAAAAGGCTTAAAAGTTCGTAGAGATCGGCAAAAATGGGTTAGAAATGGCCAAAAATGTCATTCAAAATTGCTTAGAGATGAGCAAGCATGGGTTAGAAATGGCCAAAAATGGTTTAAAAGTGCTTAGAGATGTGCAAAAATGGGTTCGAAATGCCAAACATGGCTTTAAAGTGCTTAGAGATTTCCAAAAACGGGTTAGAAATGCCAAAAATGGCTTTAAAGTGCTTAGGGATTTGCAAAAATGGTTAGAAACGGCCAAAAATGCCATTCAAAATTGCTTAGAGATGTGCAAACATGGGTTAGAAATGGACAAAAAATGGTTTAAAAGTGCTTAGAGATGTGCAAAAATGGGTTAGGAATGGCCAAAATGGCTTAAAAGTGCATAGAGATGTGCAATAACGAGTTAGAAATGCTGAAAATGGCTTTAAAGTGCTTAGGGATTTGCAAAAATGGGTTAGAAACGGCCAAAAATGCCATTCAAAATTGCTTAGAGATGTGCAAGCATGGGTTAGAAACGTCCAAAAATGCCATTCAAAATTGCTTCGAGATGTGCAAACATGGGTTAGAAATGCTAAAAATGGCTTGAAAGTGCTTAGACATTAGCAAAAAAGGGTTAGAAATGGCCAAAAATGGCTTCAAAATGGTTAGAGATGCACAAACTGCATAGAAAAGGACAAAAAAGTCTTAAAAATGCTTAGAGATCTGCAACAATGGGTTAGAAACGGCCAAAAATGCCATTCAAAATTGCTTAGAGATGTGCAAACATGGGTTACAAAAGCCAAAAATGGCTTTAAAGTGCTTTGGGATTTGCAAAAATTGGTTAGAAATTGCCAAAATGGCTTTAAAGTGCTTAGACATTAGCAAAAAAAGGGTTAGAATTGGCCAAAAATGGCTTTAAAATGGGTAGAGATGTGCAAACTGGAAAGAAAAAGCCAAAAAAGGCTTTAAAGTGCTTAGGGATTTGCAAAAATGGGTTAGAAACGGCCAAAAATGCCATTCAAAATTGCTTAGAGATGTGCAAACATGGGTTAGAAACGTCCAAAAATGCCATTCAAAATTGCTTAGAGATGTGCAAACATGGGTTAGAAATGCTAAAAATGGCTTGAAAGTGCTTAGAGATTTGCAAAAATGGGTTAGAAATGCTAAAAATGGCTTTAAAGTGCTTAGAGATTTGCAAAAAAGGGTTAGAAATGGCCAAAAATGGCTTCAAAATGGTTAGAGATGTGCAAACTGGATAGAAAAGGCCAAAAAAGGCATAAAAGTTCGTAGAGATCTGCAAAAATGGGTTAGAAACAGCGAAAAATGCAATTCAGAATTGCTTAGGGATGAGCAAACATGAGTTAGAAATGGCCAAAAATGGCTTCAAAATTGTTAGAGATGTGCAGACGGGATAGAAAAGGCCAAAAAAGGCTTAAAAGTTCGTAGAGATCGGCAAAAATGGGTTAGAAATGGCCAAAAATGTCATTCAAAATTGCTTAGAGATGAGCAAGCATGGGTTAGAAATGGCCAAAAATGGTTTAAAAGTGCTTAGAGATGTGCAAAAATGGGTTCGAAATGCCAAACATGGCTTTAAAGTGCTTAGAGATTTCCAAAAACGGGTTAGAAATGCCAAAAATGGCTTTAAAGTGCTTAGGGATTTGCAAAAATGGTTAGAAACGGCCAAAAATGCCATTCAAAATTGCTTAGAGATGTGCAAACATGGGTTAGAAATGGACAAAAAACGGTTTAAAAGTGCTTAGAGATGTGCAAAAATGGGTTAGGAATGGCCAAAATGGCTTAAAAGTGCATAGAGATGTGCAATAACGAGTTAGAAATGCTGAAAATGGCTTTAAAGTGCTTAGGGATTTGCAAAAATGGGTTAGAAACGGCCAAAAATGCCATTCAAAATTGCTTAGAGATGTGCAAACATGGGTTAGAAACGTCCAAAAATGCCATTCAAAATTGCTTCGAGATGTGCAAACATGGGTTAGAAATGCTAAAAATGGCTTGAAAGTGCTTAGACATTAGCAAAAAAGGGTTAGAAATGGCCAAAAATGGCTTCAAAATGGTTAGAGATGCACAAACTGCATAGAAAATGACAAAAAAGTCTTAAAAATGCTTAGAGATCTGCAACAATGGGTTAGAAACGGCCAAAAATGCCATTCAAAATTGCTTAGAGATGTGCAAACATGGGTTACAAAAGCCAAAAATGGCTTTAAAGTGCTTTGGGATTTGCAAAAATTAGTTAGAAATTGCCAAAATGGCTTTAAAGTGCTTAGACATTAGCAAAAAAAGGGTTAGAATTGGCCAAAAATGGCTTTAAAATGGGTAGAGATGTGCAAACTGGAAAGAAAAAGCCAAAAAAGGCTTTAAAGTGCTTAGGGATTTGCAAAAATGGGTTAGAAACGGCCAAAAATGCCATTCAAAATTGCTTAGAGATGTGCAAACATGGGTTAGAAACGTCCAAAAATGCCATTCAAAATTGCTTAGAGATGTGCAAACATGGGTTAGAAATGCTAAAAATGGCTTGAAAGTGCTTAGAGATTTGCAAAAATGGGTTAGAAATGCTAAAAATGGCTTTAAAGTGCTTAGAGATTTGCAAAAAAGAGTTAGAAATGGCCAAAAATGGCTTCAAAATGGTTAGAGATGTGCAAACTGGATAGAAAAGGCCAAAAAAGGCATAAAAGTTCGTAGAGATCTGCAAAAATGGGATAGAAACAGCGAAAAATGCAATTCAGAATTGCTTAGGGATGAGCAAACATGAGTTAGAAATGGCCAAAAATGGCTTCAAAATTGTTAGAGATGTGCAGACGGGATAGAAAAGGCCAAAAAAGGCTTAAAAGTTCGTAGAGATCGGCAAAAATGGGTTAGAAATGGCCAAAAATGTCATTCAAAATTGCTTAGAGATGAGCAAGCATGGGTTAGAAATGGCCAAAAATGGTTTAAAAGTGCTTAGAGATGTGCAAAAATGGGTTCGAAATGCCAAACATGGCTTTAAAGTGCTTAGAGATTTCCAAAAATGGGTTAGAAATGCCAAAAATGGCTTTAAAGTGCTTAGGGATTTGCAAAAATGGTTAGAAACGGCCAAAAATGCCATTCAAAATTGCTTAGAGATGTGCAAACATGGGTTAGAAATGGACAAAAAATGGTTTAAAAGTGCTTAGAGATGTGCAAAAATGGGTTAGGAATGGCCAAAATGGCTTAAAAGTGCATAGAGATGTGCAATAACGAGTTAGAAATGCTGAAAATGGCTTTAAAGTGCTTAGGGATTTGCAAAAATGGGTTAGAAACGGCCAAAAATGCCATTCAAAATTGCTTAGAGATGTGCAAGCATGGGTTAGAAACGTCCAAAAATGCCATTCAAAATTGCTTCGAGATGTGCAAACATGGGTTAGAAATGCTAAAAATGGCTTGAAAGTGCTTAGACATTAGCAAAAAAGGGTTAGAAATGGCCAAAAATGGCTTCAAAATGGTTAGAGATGCACAAACTGCATAGAAAAGGACAAAAAAGTCTTAAAAATGCTTAGAGATCTGCAACAATGGGTTAGAAACGGCCAAAAATGCCATTCAAAATTGCTTAGAGATGTGCAAACATGGGTTACAAAAGCCAAAAATGGCTTTAAAGTGCTTTGGGATTTGCAAAAATTGGTTAGAAATTGCCAAAATGGCTTTAAAGTGCTTAGACATTAGCAAAAAAAGGGTTAGAATTGGCCAAAAATGGCTTTAAAATGGGTAGAGATGTGCAAACTGGAAAGAAAAAGCCAAAAAAGGCTTTAAAGTGCTTAGGGATTTGCAAAAATGGGTTAGAAACGGCCAAAAATGCCATTCAAAATTGCTTAGAGATGTGCAAACATGGGTTAGAAACGTCCAAAAATGCCATTCAAAATTGCTTCGAGATGTGCAAACATGGGTTAGAAATGCTAAAAATGGCTTGAAAGTGCTTAGAGATTTGCAAAAATGGGTTAGAAATGCTAAAAATGGCTTTAAAGTGCTTAGAGATTTGCAAAAAAGGGTTAGAAATGGCCAAAAATGGCTTCAAAATGGTTAGAGATGTGCAAACTGGATAGAAAAGGCCAAAAAAGGCATAAAAGTTCGTAGAGATCTGCAAAAATGGGATAGAAACAGCGAAAAATGCAATTCAGAATTGCTTAGGGATGAGCAAACATGAGTTAGAAATGGCCAAAAATGGCTTCAAAATTGCTTAGAGATGTGCAAACATGGGTTAGAAATGGACAAAAAATGGTTTAAAAGTGCTTAGAGATGTGCAAAAATGGGTTAGGAATGGCCAAAATGGCTTAAAAGTGCATAGAGATGTGCAATAACGAGTTAGAAATGCTGAAAATGGCTTTAAAGTGCTTAGGGATTTGCAAAAATGGGTTAGAAACGGCCAAAAATGCCATTCAAAATTGCTTAGAGATGTGCAAGCATGGGTTAGAAACGTCCAAAAATGCCATTCAAAATTGCTTCGAGATGTGCAAACATGGGTTAGAAATGCTAAAAATGGCTTGAAAGTGCTTAGACATTAGCAAAAAAGGGTTAGAAATGGCCAAAAATGGCTTCAAAATGGTTAGAGATGCACAAACTGCATAGAAAAGGACAAAAAAGTCTTAAAAATGCTTAGAGATCTGCAACAATGGGTTAGAAACGGCCAAAAATGCCATTCAAAATTGCTTAGAGATGTGCAAACATGGGTTACAAAAGCCAAAAATGGCTTTAAAGTGCTTTGGGATTTGCAAAAATTGGTTAGAAATTGCCAAAATGGCTTTAAAGTGCTTAGACATTAGCAAAAAAAGGGTTAGAATTGGCCAAAAATGGCTTTAAAATGGGTAGAGATGTGCAAACTGGAAAGAAAAAGCCAAAAAAGGCTTTAAAGTGCTTAGGGATTTGCAAAAATGGGTTAGAAACGGCCAAAAATGCCATTCAAAATTGCTTAGAGATGTGCAAACATGGGTTAGAAACGTCCAAAAATGCCATTCAAAATTGCTTAGAGATGTGCAAACATGGGTTAGAAATGCTAAAAATGGCTTGAAAGTGCTTAGAGATTTGCAAAAATGGGTTAGAAATGCTAAAAATGGCTTTAAAGTGCTTAGAGATTTGCAAAAAAGGGTTAGAAATGGCCAAAAATGGCTTCAAAATGGTTAGAGATGTGCAAACTGGATAGAAAAGGCCAAAAAAGGCATAAAAGTTCGTAGAGATCTGCAAAAATGGGTTAGAAACAGCGAAAAATGCAATTCAGAATTGCTTAGGGATGAGCAAACATGAGTTAGAAATGGCCAAAAATGGCTTCAAAATTGTTAGAGATGTGCAGACGGGATAGAAAAGGCCAAAAAAGGCTTAAAAGTTCGTAGAGATCGGCAAAAATGGGTTAGAAATGGCCAAAAATGTCATTCAAAATTGCTTAGAGATGAGCAAGCATGGGTTAGAAATGGCCAAAAATGGTTTAAAAGTGCTTAGAGATGTGCAAAAATGGGTTCGAAATGCCAAACATGGCTTTAAAGTGCTTAGAGATTTCCAAAAATGGGTTAGAAATGCCAAAAATGGCTTTAAAGTGCTTAGGGATTTGCAAAAATGGTTAGAAACGGCCAAAAATGCCATTCAAAATTGCTTAGAGATGTGCAAACATGGGTTAGAAATGGACAAAAAACGGTTTAAAAGTGCTTAGAGATGTGCAAAAATGGGTTAGGAATGGCCAAAATGGCTTAAAAGTGCATAGAGATGTGCAATAACGAGTTAGAAATGCTGAAAATGGCTTTAAAGTGCTTAGGGATTTGCAAAAATGGGTTAGAAACGGCCAAAAATGCCATTCAAAATTGCTTAGAGATGTGCAAACATGGGTTAGAAACGTCCAAAAATGCCATTCAAAATTGCTTCGAGATGTGCAAACATGGGTTAGAAATGCTAAAAATGGCTTGAAAGTGCTTAGACATTAGCAAAAAAGGGTTAGAAATGGCCAAAAATGGCTTCAAAATGGTTAGAGATGCACAAACTGCATAGAAAATGACAAAAAAGTCTTAAAAATGCTTAGAGATCTGCAACAATGGGTTAGAAACGGCCAAAAATGCCATTCAAAATTGCTTAGAGATGTGCAAACATGGGTTACAAAAGCCAAAAATGGCTTTAAAGTGCTTTGGGATTTGCAAAAATTGGTTAGAAATTGCCAAAATGGCTTTAAAGTGCTTAGACATTAGCAAAAAAAGGGTTAGAATTGGCCAAAAATGGCTTTAAAATGGGTAGAGATGTGCAAACTGGAAAGAAAAAGCCAAAAAAGGCTTTAAAGTGCTTAGGGATTTGCAAAAATGGGTTAGAAACGGCCAAAAATGCCATTCAAAATTGCTTAGAGATGTGCAAACATGGGTTAGAAACGTCCAAAAATGCCATTCAAAATTGCTTCGAGATGTGCAAACATGGGTTAGAAATGCTAAAAATGGCTTGAAAGTGCTTAGAGATTTGCAAAAATGGGTTAGAAATGCTAAAAATGGCTTTAAAGTGCTTAGAGATTTGCAAAAAAGAGTTAGAAATGGCCAAAAATGGCTTCAAAATGGTTAGAGATGTGCAAACTGGATAGAAAAGGCCAAAAAAGGCATAAAAGTTCGTAGAGATCTGCAAAAATGGGATAGAAACAGCGAAAAATGCAATTCAGAATTGCTTAGGGATGAGCAAACATGAGTTAGAAATGGCCAAAAATGGCTTCAAAATTGTTAGAGATGTGCAGACGGGATAGAAAAGGCCAAAAAAGGCTTAAAAGTTCGTAGAGATCGGCAAAAATGGGTTAGAAATGGCCAAAAATGTCATTCAAAATTGCTTAGAGATGAGCAAGCATGGGTTAGAAATGGCCAAAAATGGTTTAAAAGTGCTTAGAGATGTGCAAAAATGGGTTCGAAATGCCAAACATGGCTTTAAAGTGCTTAGAGATTTCCAAAAACGGGTTAGAAATGCCAAAAATGGCTTTAAAGTGCTTAGGGATTTGCAAAAATGGTTAGAAACGGCCAAAAATGCCATTCAAAATTGCTTAGAGATGTGCAAACATGGGTTAGAAATGGACAAAAAATGGTTTAAAAGTGCTTAGAGATGTGCAAAAATGGGTTAGGAATGGCCAAAATGGCTTAAAAGTGCATAGAGATGTGCAATAACGAGTTAGAAATGCTGAAAATGGCTTTAAAGTGCTTAGGGATTTGCAAAAATGGGTTAGAAACGGCCAAAAATGCCATTCAAAATTGCTTAGAGATGTGCAAGCATGGGTTAGAAACGTCCAAAAATGCCATTCAAAATTGCTTCGAGATGTGCAAACATGGGTTAGAAATGCTAAAAATGGCTTGAAAGTGCTTAGACATTAGCAAAAAAGGGTTAGAAATGGCCAAAAATGGCTTCAAAATGGTTAGAGATGCACAAACTGCATAGAAAAGGACAAAAAAGTCTTAAAAATGCTTAGAGATCTGCAACAATGGGTTAGAAACGGCCAAAAATGCCATTCAAAATTGCTTAGAGATGTGCAAACATGGGTTACAAAAGCCAAAAATGGCTTTAAAGTGCTTTGGGATTTGCAAAAATTGGTTAGAAATTGCCAAAATGGCTTTAAAGTGCTTAGACATTAGCAAAAAAAGGGTTAGAATTGGCCAAAAATGGCTTTAAAATGGGTAGAGATGTGCAAACTGGAAAGAAAAAGCCAAAAAAGGCTTTAAAGTGCTTAGGGATTTGCAAAAATGGGTTAGAAACGGCCAAAAATGCCATTCAAAATTGCTTAGAGATGTGCAAACATGGGTTAGAAACGTCCAAAAATGCCATTCAAAATTGCTTCGAGATGTGCAAACATGGGTTAGAAATGCTAAAAATGGCTTGAAAGTGCTTAGAGATTTGCAAAAATGGGTTAGAAATGCTAAAAATGGCTTTAAAGTGCTTAGAGATTTGCAAAAAAGAGTTAGAAATGGCCAAAAATGGCTTCAAAATGGTTAGAGATGTGCAAACTGGATAGAAAAGGCCAAAAAAGGCATAAAAGTTCGTAGAGATCTGCAAAAATGGGATAGAAACAGCGAAAAATGCAATTCAGAATTGCTTAGGGATGAGCAAACATGAGTTAGAAATGGCCAAAAATGGCTTCAAAATTGTTAGAGATGTGCAGACGGGATAGAAAAGGCCAAAAAAGGCTTAAAAGTTCGTAGAGATCGGCAAAAATGGGTTAGAAATGGCCAAAAATGGTTTAAAAGTGCTTAGAGATGTGCAAAAATGGGTTCGAAATGCCAAACATGGCTTTAAAGTGCTTAGAGATTTCCAAAAACGGGTTAGAAATGCCAAAAATGGCTTTAAAGTGCTTAGAGATTTGCAAAAATGGTTAGAAACGGCCAAAAATGCCATTCAAAATTGCTTAGAGATGTGCAAACATGGGTTAGAAATGGACAAAAAATGGTTTAAAAGTGCTTAGAGATGTGCAAAAATGGGTTAGGAATGGCCAAAATGGCTTAAAAGTGCATAGAGATGTGCAATAACGAGTTAGAAATGCTGAAAATGGCTTTAAAGTGCTTAGGGATTTGCAAAAATGGGTTAGAAACGGCCAAAAATGCCATTCAAAATTGCTTAGAGATGTGCAAGCATGGGTTAGAAACGTCCAAAAATGCCATTCAAAATTGCTTCGAGATGTGCAAACATGGGTTAGAAATGCTAAAAATGGCTTGAAAGTGCTTAGACATTAGCAAAAAAGGGTTAGAAATGGCCGAAAATGGCTTCAAAATGGTTAGAGATGCACAAACTGCATAGAAAAGGACAAAAAAGTCTTAAAAATGCTTAGAGATCTGCAACAATGGGTTAGAAACGGCCAAAAATGCCATTCAAAATTGCTTAGAGATGTGCAAACATGGGTTACAAAAGCCAAAAATGGCTTTAAAGTGCTTTGGGATTTGCAAAAATTGGTTAGAAATTGCCAAAATGGCTTTAAAGTGCTTAGACATTAGCAAAAAAAGGGTTAGAATTGGCCAAAAATGGCTTTAAAATGGGTAGAGATGTGCAAACTGGAAAGAAAAAGCCAAAAAAGGCTTTAAAGTGCTTAGGGATTTGCAAAAATGGGTTAGAAACGGCCAAAAATGCCATTCAAAATTGCTTAGAGATGTGCAAACATGGGTTAGAAACGTCCAAAAATGCCATTCAAAATTGCTTAGAGATGTGCAAACATGGGTTAGAAATGCTAAAAATGGCTTGAAAGTGCTTAGAGATTTGCAAAAATGGGTTAGAAATGCTAAAAATGGCTTTAAAGTGCTTAGAGATTTGCAAAAAAGGGTTAGAAATGGCCAAAAATGGCTTCAAAATGGTTAGAGATGTGCAAACTGGATAGAAAAGGCCAAAAAAGGCATAAAAGTTCGTAGAGATCTGCAAAAATGGGTTAGAAACAGCGAAAAATGCAATTCAGAATTGCTTAGGGATGAGCAAACATGAGTTAGAAATGGCCAAAAATGGCTTCAAAATTGTTAGAGATGTGCAGACGGGATAGAAAAGGCCAAAAAAGGCTTAAAAGTTCGTAGAGATCGGCAAAAATGGGTTAGAAATGGCCAAAAATGTCATTCAAAATTGCTTAGAGATGAGCAAGCATGGGTTAGAAATGGCCAAAAATGGTTTAAAAGTGCTTAGAGATGTGCAAAAATGGGTTCGAAATGCCAAACATGGCTTTAAAGTGCTTAGAGATTTCCAAAAACGGGTTAGAAATGCCAAAAATGGCTTTAAAGTGCTTAGGGATTTGCAAAAATGGTTAGAAACGGCCAAAAATGCCATTCAAAATTGCTTAGAGATGTGCAAACATGGGTTAGAAATGGACAAAAAACGGTTTAAAAGTGCTTAGAGATGTGCAAAAATGGGTTAGGAATGGCCAAAATGGCTTAAAAGTGCATAGAGATGTGCAATAACGAGTTAGAAATGCTGAAAATGGCTTTAAAGTGCTTAGGGATTTGCAAAAATGGGTTAGAAACGGCCAAAAATGCCATTCAAAATTGCTTAGAGATGTGCAAACAAGGGTTAGAAACGTCCAAAAATGCCATTCAAAATTGCTTCGAGATGTGCAAACATGGGTTAGAAATGCTAAAAATGGCTTGAAAGTGCTTAGACATTAGCAAAAAAGGGTTAGAAATGGCCAAAAATGGCTTCAAAATGGTTAGAGATGCACAAACTGCATAGAAAAGGACAAAAAAGTCTTAAAAATGCTTAGAGATCTGCAACAATGGGTTAGAAACGGCCAAAAATGCCATTCAAAATTGCTTAGAGATGTGCAAACATGGGTTACAAAAGCCAAAAATGGCTTTAAAGTGCTTTGGGATTTGCAAAAATTGGTTAGAAATTGCCAAAATGGCTTTAAAGTGCTTAGACATTAGCAAAAAAAGGGTTAGAATTGGCCAAAAATGGCTTTAAAATGGGTAGAGATGTGCAAACTGGAAAGAAAAAGCCAAAAAAGGCTTTAAAGTGCTTAGGGATTTGCAAAAATGGGTTAGAAACGGCCAAAAATGCCATTCAAAATTGCTTAGAGATGTGCAAACATGGGTTAGAAACGTCCAAAAATGCCATTCAAAATTGCTTAGAGATGTGCAAACATGGGTTAGAAATGCTAAAAATGGCTTGAAAGTGCTTAGAGATTTGCAAAAATGGGTTAGAAATGCTAAAAATGGCTTTAAAGTGCTTAGAGATTTGCAAAAAAGGGTTAGAAATGGCCAAAAATGGCTTCAAAATGGTTAGAGATGTGCAAACTGGATAGAAAAGGCCAAAAAAGGCATAAAAGTTCGTAGAGATCTGCAAAAATGGGTTAGAAACAGCGAAAAATGCAATTCAGAATTGCTTAGGGATGAGCAAACATGAGTTAGAAATGGCCAAAAATGGCTTCAAAATTGTTAGAGATGTGCAGACGGGATAGAAAAGGCCAAAAAAGGCTTAAAAGTTCGTAGAGATCGGCAAAAATGGGTTAGAAATGGCCAAAAATGTCATTCAAAATTGCTTAGAGATGAGCAAGCATGGGTTAGAAATGGCCAAAAATGGTTTAAAAGTGCTTAGAGATGTGCAAAAATGGGTTCGAAATGCCAAACATGGCTTTAAAGTGCTTAGAGATTTCCAAAAACGGGTTAGAAATGCCAAAAATGGCTTTAAAGTGCTTAGGGATTTGCAAAAATGGTTAGAAACGGCCAAAAATGCCATTCAAAATTGCTTAGAGATGTGCAAACATGGGTTAGAAATGGACAAAAAATGGTTTAAAAGTGCTTAGAGATGTGCAAAAATGGGTTAGGAATGGCCAAAATGGCTTAAAAGTGCATAGAGATGTGCAATAACGAGTTAGAAATGCTGAAAATGGCTTTAAAGTGCTTAGGGATTTGCAAAAATGGGTTAGAAACGGCCAAAAATGCCATTCAAAATTGCTTAGAGATGTGCAAACATGGGTTAGAAACGTCCAAAAATGCCATTCAAAATTGCTTCGAGATGTGCAAACATGGGTTAGAAATGCTAAAAATGGCTTGAAAGTGCTTAGACATTAGCAAAAAAGGGTTAGAAATGGCCAAAAATGGCTTCAAAATGGTTAGAGATGCACAAACTGCATAGAAAAGGACAAAAAAGTCTTAAAAATGCTTAGTGATCTGCAACAATGGGTTAGAAACGGCCAAAAATGCCATTCAAAATTGCTTAGAGATGTGCAAACATGGGTTACAAAAGCCAAAAATGGCTTTAAAGTGCTTTGGGATTTGCAAAAATTGGTTAGAAATTGCCAAAATGGCTTTAAAGTGCTTAGACATTAGCAAAAAAAGGGTTAGAATTGGCCAAAAATGGCTTTAAAATGGGTAGAGATGTGCAAACTGGAAAGAAAAAGCCAAAAAAGGCTTTAAAGTGCTTAGGGATTTGCAAAAATGGGTTAGAAACGGCCAAAAATGCCATTCAAAATTGCTTAGAGATGTGCAAACATGGGTTAGAAACGTCCAAAAATGCCATTCAAAATTGCTTAGAGATGTGCAAACATGGGTTAGAAATGCTAAAAATGGCTTGAAAGTGCTTAGAGATTTGCAAAAATGGGTTAGAAATGCTAAAAATGGCTTTAAAGTGCTTAGAGATTTGCAAAAAAGGGTTAGAAATGGCCAAAAATGGCTTCAAAATGGTTAGAGATGTGCAAACTGGATAGAAAAGGCCAAAAAAGGCATAAAAGTTCGTAGAGATCTGCAAAAATGGGATAGAAACAGCGAAAAATGCAATTCAGAATTGCTTAGGGATGAGCAAACATGAGTTAGAAATGGCCAAAAATGGCTTCAAAATTGTTAGAGATGTGCAGACGGGATAGAAAAGGCCAAAAAAGGCTTAAAAGTTCGTAGAGATCGGCAAAAATGGGTTAGAAATGGCCAAAAATGGTTTAAAAGTGCTTAGAGATGTGCAAAAATGGGTTCGAAATGCCAAACATGGCTTTAAAGTGCTTAGAGATTTCCAAAAACGGGTTAGAAATGCCAAAAATGGCTTTAAAGTGCTTAGGGATTTGCAAAAATGGGTTAGAAACGGCCAAAAATGCCATTCAAAATTGCTTAGAGATGTGCAAACATGGGTTAGAAACGTCCAAAAATGACATTCAAAATTGCTTAGAGATGTGCAAACATGGGTTAGAAATGCTAAAAATGGCTTGAAAGTGCTTAGAGATTTGCAAAAATGGGTTAGAAATGCTAAAAATGGCTTTAAAGTGCTTAGAGATTTGCAAAAAAGGGTTAGAAATGGCCAAAAATGGCTTCAAAATGGTTAGAGATGTGCAAACTGGATAGAAAAGGCCAAAAAAGGCATAAAAGTTCGTAGAGATCTGCAAAAATGGGATAGAAACAGCGAAAAATGCAATTCAGAATTGCTTAGGGATGAGCAAACATGAGTTAGAAATGGCCAAAAATGGCTTCAAAATTGTTAGAGATGTGCAGACGGGATAGAAAAGGCCAAAAAAGGCTTAAAAGTTCGTAGAGATCGGCAAAAATGGGTTAGAAATGGCCAAAAATGTCATTCAAAATTGCTTAGAGATGAGCAAGCATGGGTTAGAAATGGCCAAAAATGGTTTAAAAGTGCTTAGAGATGTGCAAAAATGGGTTCGAAATGCCAAACATGGCTTTAAAGTGCTTAGAGATTTCCAAAAACGGGTTAGAAATGCCAAAAATGGCTTTAAAGTGCTTAGGGATTTGCAAAAATGGTTAGAAACGGCCAAAAATGCCATTCAAAATTGCTTAGAGATGTGCAAACATGGGTTAGAAATGGACAAAAAATGGTTTAAAAGTGCTTAGAGATGTGCAAAAATGGGTTAGGAATGGCCAAAATGGCTTAAAAGTGCATAGAGATGTGCAATAACGAGTTAGAAATGCTGAAAATGGCTTTAAAGTGCTTAGGGATTTGCAAAAATGGGTTAGAAACGGCCAAAAATGCCATTCAAAATTGCTTAGAGATGTGCAAGCATGGGTTAGAAACGTCCAAAAATGCCATTCAAAATTGCTTCGAGATGTGCAAACATGGGTTAGAAATGCTAAAAATGGCTTGAAAGTGCTTAGACATTAGCAAAAAAGGGTTAGAAATGGCCAAAAATGGCTTCAAAATGGTTAGAGATGCACAAACTGCATAGAAAAGGACAAAAAAGTCTTAAAAATGCTTAGAGATCTGCAACAATGGGTTAGAAACGGCCAAAAATGCCATTCAAAATTGCTTAGAGATGTGCAAACATGGGTTACAAATGCCAAAAATGGCTTTGAAGTGCTTTGGGATTTGCAAAAATTGGTTAGAAATTGCCAAAATGGCTTTAAAGTGCTTAGACATTAGCAAAAAAGGGTTAGAAATGGCCAAAAATGGCTTTGAAATGGGTAGAGATGTGCAAACTGGAAAGAAAAAGCCAAAAAAGGCTTTAAAGGGCTTAGGGATTCGCAAAAATGGGTTAGAAATGGCCAAAAATGCCATTCAAAATTGCTTAGAGATGTGCAAACATGGGTTAGAAACGTCCAAAAATGCCATTCAAAATTGCTTAGAGATGTGCAAACATGGGTTAGAAATGCTAAAAATGGCTTGAAAGTGCTTAGAGATTTGCAAAAATGGGTTAGAAATGCTAAAAACGGCTTTAAAGTGCTTAGAGATTTGCAAAAAAGGGTTAGAAATGGCCAAAAATGGCTTCAAAATGGTTAGAGATGTGCAAACTGGATAGAAAAGGCCAAAAAAGGCATAAAAGTTCGTAGAGATCTGCAAAAATGGGATAGAAACAGCGAAAAATGCAATTCAGAATTGCTTAGGGATGAGCAAACATGAGTTAGAAATGGCCAAAAATGGCTTCAAAATTGTTAGAGATGTGCAGACGGGATAGAAAAGGCCAAAAAAGGCTTAAAAGTTCGTAGAGATCGGCAAAAATGGGTTAGAAATGGCCAAAAATGTCATTCAAAATAGCTTAGAGATGAGCAAGCATGGGTTAGAAAAGGCCAAAAATGGTTTAAAAGTGCTTAGAGATGTGCAAAAATGGGTTCGAAATGCCAAACATGGCTTTAAAGTGCTTAGAGATTTCCAAAAACGGGTTAGAAATGCCAAAAATGGCTTTAAAGTGCTTAGGGATTTGCAAAAATGGTTAGAAACGGCCAAAAATGCCATTCAAAATTGCTTAGAGATGTGCAAACATGGGTTAGAAATGGACAAAAAACGGTTTAAAAGTGCTTAGAGATGTGCAAAAATGGGTTAGGAATGGCCAAAATGGCTTAAAAGTGCATAGAGATGTGCAATAACGAGTTAGAAATGCTGAAAATGGCTTTAAAGTGCTTAGGGATTTGCAAAAATGGGTTAGAAACGGCCAAAAATGCCATTCAAAATTGCTTAGAGATGTGCAAACATGGGTTAGAAACGTCCAAAAATGCCATTCAAAATTGCTTCGAGATGTGCAAACATGGGTTAGAAATGCTAAAAATGGCTTGAAAGTGCTTAGACATTAGCAAAAAAGGGTTAGAAATGGCCAAAAATGGCTTCAAAATGGTTAGAGATGCACAAACTGCATAGAAAAGGACAAAAAAGTCTTAAAAATGCTTAGAGATCTGCAACAATGGGTTAGAAACGGCCAAAAATGCCATTCAAAATTGCTTAGAGATGTGCAAACATGGGTTACAAAAGCCAAAAATGGCTTTGAAGTGCTTTGGGATTTGCAAAAATTGGTTAGAAATTGCCAAAATGGCTTTAAAGTGCTTAGACATTAGCAAAAAAGTGTTAGAAATGGCCAAAAATGGCTTTGAAATGGGTAGAGATGTGCAAACTGGAAAGAAAAAGCCAAAAAAGGCTTTAAAGTGCTTAGGGATTTGCAAAAATGGGTTAGAAACGGCCAAAAATGCCATTCAAAATTGCTTAGAGATGTGCAAACATGGGTTAGAAACGTCCAAAAATGCCATTCAAAATTGCTTCGAGATGTGCAAACATGGGTTAGAAATGCTAAAAATGGCTTGAAAGTGCTTAGACATTAGCAAAAAAGGGTTAGAAATGGCCAAAAATGGCTTCAAAATGGTTAGAGATGCACAAACTGCATAGAAAAGGACAAAAAAGTCTTAAAAATGCTTAGAGATCTGCAACAATGGGTTAGAAACGGCCAAAAATGCCATTCAAAATTGCTTAGAGATGTGCAAACATGGGTTACAAAAGCCAAAAATGGCTTTGAAGTGCTTTGGGATTTGCAAAAATTGGTTAGAAATTGCCAAAATGGCTTTAAAGTGCTTAGACATTAGCAAAAAAGGGTTAGAAATGGCCAAAAATGGCTTTGAAATGGGTAGAGATGTGCAAACTGGAAAGAAAAAGCCAAAAAAGGCTTTAAAGTGCTTAGGGATTTGCAAAAATGGGTTAGAAACGGCCAAAAATGCCATTCAAAATTGCTTAGAGATGTGCAAACAAGGGTTAGAAACGTCCAAAAATGCCATTCAAAATTGCTTAGAGATGTGCAAACATGGGTTAGAAATGCTAAAAATGGCTTGAAAGTGCTTAGAGATTTGCAAAAATGGGTTAGAAATGCTAAAAATGGCTTTAAAGTGCTTAGAGATTTGCAAAAAAGGGTTAGAAATGGCCAAAAATGGCTTCAAAATGGTTAGAGATGTGCAAACTGGATAGAAAAGGCCAAAAAAGGCATAAAAGTTCGTAGAGATCTGCAAAAATGGGATAGAAACAGCGAAAAATGCAATTCAGAATTGCTTAGGGATGAGCAAACATGAGTTAGAAATGGCCAAAAATGGCTTCAAAATTGTTAGAGATGTGCAGACGGGATAGAAAAGGCCAAAAAAGGCTTAAAAGTTCGTAGAGATCGGCAAAAATGGGTTAGAAATGGCCAAAAATGTCATTCAAAATAGCTTAGAGATGAGCAAGCATGGGTTAGAAAAGGCCAAAAATGGTTTAAAAGTGCTTAGAGATGTGCAAAAATGGGTTCGAAATGCCAAACATGGCTTTAAAGTGCTTAGAGATTTCCAAAAACGGGTTAGAAATGCCAAAAATGGCTTTAAAGTGCTTAGGGATTTGCAAAAATGGTTAGAAACGGCCAAAAATGCCATTCAAAATTGCTTAGAGATGTGCAAACATGGGTTAGAAATGGACAAAAAACGGTTTAAAAGTGCTTAGAGATGTGCAAAAATGGGTTAGGAATGGCCAAAATGGCTTAAAAGTGCATAGAGATGTGCAATAACGAGTTAGAAATGCTGAAAATGGCTTTAAAGTGCTTAGGGATTTGCAAAAATGGGTTAGAAACGGCCAAAAATGCCATTCAAAATTGCTTAGAGATGTGCAAACATGGGTTAGAAACGTCCAAAAATGCCATTCAAAATTGCTTCGAGATGTGCAAAACATGGGTTAGAAATGCTAAAAATGGCTTGAAAGCGCTTAGACATTAGCAAAAAAGGGTTAGAAATGGCCAAAAATGGCTTCAAAATGGTTAGAGATGCACAAACTGCATAGAAAAGGACAAAAAAGTCTTAAAAATGCTTAGAGATCTGCAACAATGGGTTAGAAACGGCCAAAAATGCCATTCAAAATTGCTTAGAGATGTGCAAACATGGGTTACAAAAGCCAAAAATGGCTTTGAAGTGCTTTGGGATTTGCAAAAATTGGTTAGAAATTGCCAAAATGGCTTTAAAGTGCTTAGACATTAGCAAAAAAGGGTTAGAAATGGCCAAAAATGGCTTTGAAATGGGTAGAGATGTGCAAACTGGAAAGAAAAAGCCAAAAAAGGCTTTAAAGTGCTTAGGGATTTGCAAAAATGGGTTAGAAACGGCCAAAAATGCCATTCAAAATTGCTTAGAGATGTGCAAACAAGGGTTAGAAACGTCCAAAAATGCCATTCAAAATTGCTTAGAGATGTGCAAACATGGGTTAGAAATGCTAAAAATGGCTTGAAAGTGCTTAGAGATTTGCAAAAATGGGTTAGAAATGCTAAAAATGGCTTTAAAGTTTTTAGAGATTTGCAAAAAAGGGTTAGAAATGGCCAAAAATGGCTTCAAAATGGTTAGAGATGTGCAGACGGGATAGAAAAGGCCAAAAAAGGCATAAAAGTTCGTAGAGATCTGCAAAAATGGGATAGAAACAGCGAAAAATGCAATTCAGAATTGCTTAGGGATGAGCAAACATGAGTTAGAAATGGCCAAAAATGGCTTCAAAATTGTTAGAGATGTGCAGACGGGATAGAAAAGGCCAAAAAAGGCTTAAAAGTTCGTAGAGATCGGCAAAAATGGGTTAGAAATGGCCAAAAATGTCATTCAAAATTGCTTAGAGATGAGCAAGCATGGGTTAGAAAAGGCCAAAAATGGTTTAAAAGTGCTTAGAGATGTGCAAAAATGGGTTCGAAATGCCAAACATGGCTTTAAAGTGCTTAGAGATTTCCAAAAACGGGTTAGAAATGCCAAAAATGGCTTTAAAGTGCTTAGGGATTTGCAAAAATGGTTAGAAACGGCCAAAAATGCCATTCAAAATTGCTTAGAGATGTGCAAACATGGGTTAGAAATGGACAAAAAACGGTTTAAAAGTGCTTAGAGATGTGCAAAAATGGGTTAGGAATGGCCAAAATGGCTTAAAAGTGCATAGAGATGTGCAATAACGAGTTAGAAATGCTGAAAATGGCTTTAAAGTGCTTAGGGATTTGCAAAAATGGGTTAGAAACGGCCAAAAATGCCATTCAAAATTGCTTAGAGATGTGCAAACATGGGTTAGAAACGTCCAAAAATGCCATTCAAAATTGCTTCGAGATGTGCAAACATGGGTTAGAAATGCTAAAAATGGCTTGAAAGTGCTTAGACATTAGCAAAAAAGGGTTAGAAATGGCCAAAAATGGCTTCAAAATGGTTAGAGATGCACAAACTGCATAGAAAAGGACAAAAAAGTCTTAAAAATGCTTAGAGATCTGCAACAATGGGTTAGAAACGGCCAAAAATGCCATTCAAAATTGCTTAGAGATGTGCAAACATGGGTTACAAATGCCAAAAATGGCTTTAAAGTGCTTTGGGATTTGCAAAAATGGTTAGAAATTGCCAAAATGGCTTTAA
This sequence comes from Lathamus discolor, assembly GCF_037157495.1. Classification (NCBI taxonomy): domain Eukaryota; kingdom Metazoa; phylum Chordata; class Aves; order Psittaciformes; family Psittacidae; genus Lathamus; species Lathamus discolor. Next base: position 31,274,902 of record NC_088908.1, read on the forward strand.
AGTGCTTAGACATTAGCAAAAAAGGGTTAGAAATGGCCAAAAATGGCTTTGAAATGGGTAGAGATGTGCAAACTGGAAAGAAAAAGCCAAAAAAGGCTTTAAAGTGCTTAGGGATTTGCAAAAATGGGTTAGAAACGGCCAAAAATGCCATTCAAAATTGCTTAGAGATGTGCAAACAAGGGTTAGAAACGTCCAAAAATGCCATTCAAAATTGCTTAGAGATGTGCAAACATGGGTTAGAAATGCTAAAAATGGCTTGAAAGTGCTTAGAGATTTGCAAAAATGGGTTAGAAATGCTAAAAATGGCTTTAAAGTTTTTAGAGATTTGCAAAAAAGGGTTAGAAATGGCCAAAAATGGCTTCAAAATGGTTAGAGATGTGCAGACGGGATAGAAAAGGCCAAAAAAGGCATAAAAGTTCGTAGAGATCTGCAAAAATGGGATAGAAACAGCGAAAAATGCAATTCAGAATTGCTTAGGGATGAGCAAACATGAGTTAGAAATGGCCAAAAATGGCTTCAAAATTGTTAGAGATGTGCAGACGGGATAGAAAAGGCCAAAAAAGGCTTAAAAGTTCGTAGAGATCGGCAAAAATGGGTTAGAAATGGCCAAAAATGTCATTCAAAATTGCTTAGAGATGAGCAAGCATGGGTTAGAAATGGCCAAAAATGGTTTAAAAGTGCTTAGAGATGTGCAAAAATTGGTTAGAAATTGCCAAAATGGCTTTAAAGTGCTTAGACATTAGCAAAAAAGGGTTAGAAATGGCCAAAAATGGCTTTGAAATGGGTAGAGATGTGCAAACTGGAAAGAAAAAGCCAAAAAAGGCTTTAAAGTGCTTAGGGATTTGCAAAAATGGGTTAGAAACGGCCAAAAATGCCATTCAAAATTGCTTAGAGATGTGCAAACATGGGTTAGAAACGTCCAAAAATGCCATTCAAAATTGCTTAGAGATGTGCAAACATGGGTTAGAAATGCTAAAAATGGCTTGAAAGTGCTTAGAGATTTGCAAAAATGGGTTAGAAATGCTAAAAACGGCTTTAAAGTGCTTAGAGATTTGCAAAAAAGGGTTAGAAATGGCCAAAAATGGCTTCAAAATGGTTAGAGATGTGCAAACTGGATAGAAAAGGCCAAAAAAGGCATAAAAGTTCGTAGAGATCTGCAAAAATGGGATAGAAACAGCGAAAAATGCAATTCAGAATTGCTTAGGGATGAGCAAACATGAGTTAGAAATGGCCAAAAATGGCTTCAAAATTGTTAGAGATGTGCAGACGGGATAGAAAAGGCCAAAAAAGGCTTAAAAGTTCGTAGAGATCGGGAAAAATGGGTTAGAAATGGCCAAAAATGTCATTCAAAATAGCTTAGAGATGAGCAAGCATGGGTTAGAAATGGCCAAAAATGGTTTAAAAGTGCTTAGAGATGTGCAAAAATGGGTTCGAAATGCCAAACATGGCTTTAAAGTGCTTAGAGATTTCCAAAAACGGGTTAGAAATGCCAAAAATGGCTTTAAAGTGCTTAGGGATTTGCAAAAATGGTTAGAAACGGCCAAAAATGCCATTCAAAATTGCTTAGAGATGTGCAAACATGGGTTAGAAATGGACAAAAAATGGTTTAAAAGTGCTTAGAGATGTGCAAAAATGGGTTAGGAATGGCCAAAATGGCTTAAAAGTGCATAGAGATGTGCAATAACGAGTTAGAAATGCTGAAAATGGCTTTAAAGTGCTTAGGGATTTGCAAAAATGGGTTAGAAACGGCCAAAAATGCCATTCAAAATTGCTTAGAGATGTGCAAACATGGGTTAGAAACGTCCAAAAATGCCATTCAAAATTGCTTCGAGATGTGCAAACATGGGTTAGAAATGCTAAAAATGGCTTGAAAGTGCTTAGACATTAGCAAAAAAGGGTTAGAAATGGCCAAAAATGGCTTCAAAATGGTTAGAGATGCACAAACTGCATAGAAAAGGACAAAAAAGTCTTAAAAATGCTTAGAGATCTGCAACAATGGGTTAGAAACGGCCAAAAATGCCATTCAAAATTGCTTAGAGATGTGCAAACATGGGTTACAAAAGCCAAAAATGGCTTTAAAGTGCTTTGGGATTTGCAAAAATTGGTTAGAAATTGCCAAAATGGCTTTAAAGTGCTTAGACATTAGCAAAAAAGGGTTAGAAATGGCCAAAAATGGCTTTGAAATGGGTAGAGATGTGCAAACTGGAAAGAAAAAGCCAAAAAAGGCTTTAAAGGGCTTAGGGATTTGCAAAAATGGGTTAGAAATGGCCAAAAATGCCATTCAAAATTGCTTAGAGATGTGCAAACATGGGTTAGAAACGTCCAAAAATGCCATTCAAAATTGCTTAGAGATGTGCAAACATGGGTTAGAAATGCTAAAAATGGCTTGAAAGTGCTTAGAGATTTGCAAAAATGGGTTAGAAATGCTAAAAACGGCTTTAAAGTGCTTAGAGATTTGCAAAAAAGGGTTAGAAATGGCCAAAAATGGCTTCAAAATGGTTAGAGATGTGCAAACTGGATAGAAAAGGCCAAAAAAGGCATAAAAGTTCGTAGAGATCTGCAAAAATGGGATAGAAACAGCGAAAAATGCAATTCAGAATTGCTTAGGGATGAGCAAACATGAGTTAGAAATGGCCAAAAATGGCTTCAAAATTGTTAGAGATGTGCAGACGGGATAGAAAAGGCCAAAAAAGGCTTAAAAGTTCGTAGAGATCGGCAAAAATGGGTTAGAAATGGCCAAAAATGTCATTCAAAATTGCTTAGAGATGAGCAAGCATGGGTTAGAAAAGGCCAAAAATGGTTTAAAAGTGCTTAGAGATGTGCAAAAATGGGTTCGAAATGCCAAACATGGCTTTAAAGTGCTTAGAGATTTCCAAAAACGGGTTAGAAATGCCAAAAATGGCTTTAAAGTGCTTAGGGATTTGCAAAAATGGTTAGAAACGGCCAAAAATGCCATTCAAAATTGCTTAGAGATGTGCAAACATGGGTTAGAAATGGACAAAAAATGGTTTAAAAGTGCTTAGAGATGTGCAAAAATGGGTTAGGAATGGCCAAAATGGCTTAAAAGTGCATAGAGATGTGCAATAACGAGTTAGAAATGCTGAAAATGGCTTTAAAGTGCTTAGGGATTTGCAAAAATGGGTTAGAAACGGCCAAAAATGCCATTCAAAATTGCTTAGAGATGTGCAAACATGGGTTAGAAACGTCCAAAAATGCCATTCAAAATTGCTTAGAGATGTGCAAACATGGGTTAGAAATGCTAAAAATGGCTTGAAAGTGCTTAGACATTAGCAAAAAAGGGTTAGAAATGGCCAAAAATGGCTTCAAAATGGTTAGAGATGCACAAACTGCATAGAAAAGGACAAAAAAGTCTTAAAAATGCTTAGAGATCTGCAACAATGGGTTAGAAACGGCCAAAAATGCCATTCAAAATTGCTTAGAGATGTGCAAACATGGGTTACAAAAGCCAAAAATGGCTTTAAAGTGCTTTGGGATTTGCAAAAATTGGTTAGAAATTGCCAAAATGGCTTTAAAGTGCTTAGACATTAGCAAAAAAGGGTTAGAAATGGCCAAAAATGGCTTTGAAATGGGTAGAGATGTGCAAACTGGAAAGAAAAAGCCAAAAAAGGCTTTAAAGTGCTTAGGGATTTGCAAAAATGGGTTAGAAACGGCCAAAAATGCCATTCAAAATTGCTTAGAGATGTGCAAACAAGGGTTAGAAACGTCCAAAAATGCCATTCAAAATGCTTAGAGATGTGCAAACATGGGTTAGAAATGCTAAAAATGGCTTGAAAGTGCTTAGAGATTTGCAAAAATGGGTTAGAAATGCTAAAAACGGCTTTAAAGTGCTTAGAGATTTGCAAAAAAGGGTTAGAAATGGCCAAAAATGGCTTCAAAATGGTTAGAGATGTGCAGACGGGATAGAAAAGGCCAAAAAAGGCATAAAAGTTCGTAGAGATCTGCAAAAATGGGATAGAAACAGCGAAAAATGCAATTCAGAATTGCTTAGGGATGAGCAAACATGAGTTAGAAATGGCCAAAAATGGCTTCAAAATTGTTAGAGATGTGCAGACGGGATAGAAAAGGCCAAAAAAGGCTTAAAAGTTCGTAGAGATCGGCAAAAATGGGTTAGAAATGGCCAAAAATGTCATTCAAAATTGCTTAGAGATGAGCAAGCATGGGTTAGAAAAGGCCAAAAATGGTTTAAAAGTGCTTAGAGATGTGCAAAAATGGGTTCGAAATGCCAAACATGGCTTTAAAGTGCTTAGAGATTTCCAAAAACGGGTTAGAAATGCCAAAAATGGCTTTAAAGTGCTTAGGGATTTGCAAAAATGGTTAGAAACGGCCAAAAATGCCATTCAAAATTGCTTAGAGATGTGCAAACATGGGTTAGAAATGGACAAAAAATGGTTTAAAAGTGCTTAGAGATGTGGAAAAATGGGTTAGGAATGGCCAAAATGGCTTAAAAGTGCATAGAGATGTGCAATAACGAGTTAGAAATGCTGAAAATGGCTTTAAAGTGCTTAGGGATTTGCAAAAATGGGTTAGAAACGGCCAAAAATGCCATTCAAAATTGCTTAGAGATGTGCAAACATGGGTTAGAAACGTCCAAAAATGCCATTCAAAATTGCTTAGAGATGTGCAAACATGGGTTAGAAATGCTAAAAATGGCTTGAAAGTGCTTAGACATTAGCAAAAAAGGGTTAGAAATGGCCAAAAATGGCTTCAAAATGGTTAGAGATGCACAAACTGCATAGAAAAGGACAAAAAAGTCTTAAAAATGCTTAGAGATCTGCAACAATGGGTTAGAAACGGCCAAAAATGCCATTCAAAATTGCTTAGAGATGTGCAAACATGGGTTACAAAAGCCAAAAATGGCTTTAAAGTGCTTTGGGATTTGCAAAAATTGGTTAGAAATTGCCAAAATGGCTTTAAAGTGCTTAGACATTAGCAAAAAAGGGTTAGAAATGGCCAAAAATGGCTTTGAAATGGGTAGAGATGTGCAAACTGGAAAGAAAAAGCCAAAAAAGGCTTTAAAGTGCTTAGGGATTTGCAAAAATGGGTTAGAAACGGCCAAAAATGCCATTCAAAATTGCTTAGAGATGTGCAAACAAGGGTTAGAAACGTCCAAAAATGCCATTCAAAATTGCTTAGAGATGTGCAAACATGGGTTAGAAATGCTAAAAATGGCTTGAAAGTGCTTAGAGATTTGCAAAAATGGGTTAGAAATGCTAAAAACGGCTTTAAAGTGCTTAGAGATTTGCAAAAAAGGGTTAGAAATGGCCAAAAATGGCTTCAAAATGGTTAGAGATGTGCAGACGGGATAGAAAAGGCCAAAAAAGGCATAAAAGTTCGTAGAGATCTGCAAAAATGGGATAGAAACAGCGAAAAATGCAATTCAGAATTGCTTAGGGATGAGCAAACATGAGTTAGAAATGGCCAAAAATGGCTTCAAAATTGTTAGAGATGTGCAGACGGGATAGAAAAGGCCAAAAAAGGCTTAAAAGTTCGTAGAGATCGGGAAAAATGGGTTAGAAATGGCCAAAAATGTCATTCAAAATAGCTTAGAGATGAGCAAGCATGGGTTAGAAAAGGCCAAAAATGGTTTAAAAGTGCTTAGAGATGTGCAAAAATGGGTTCGAAATGCCAAACATGGCTTTAAAGTGCTTAGAGATTTCCAAAAACGGGTTAGAAATGCCAAAAATGGCTTTAAAGTGCTTAGGGATTTGCAAAAATGGTTAGAAACGGCCAAAAATGCCATTCAAAATTGCTTAGAGATGTGCAAACATGGGTTAGAAATGGACAAAAAATGGTTTAAAAGTGCTTAGAGATGTGCAAAAATGGGTTAGGAATGGCCAAAATGGCTTAAAAGTGCATAGAGATGTGCAATAACGAGTTAGAAATGCTGAAAATGGCTTTAAAGTGCTTAGGGATTTGCAAAAATGGGTTAGAAACGGCCAAAAATGCCATTCAAAATTGCTTAGAGATGTGCAAACATGGGTTAGAAACGTCCAAAAATGCCATTCAAAATTGCTTAGAGATGTGCAAACATGGGTTAGAAATGCTAAAAATGGCTTGAAAGTGCTTAGACATTAGCAAAAAAGGGTTAGAAATGGCCAAAAATGGCTTCAAAATGGTTAGAGATGCACAAACTGCATAGAAAAGGACAAAAAAGTCTTAAAAATGCTTAGAGATCTGCAACAATGGGTTAGAAACGGCCAAAAATGCCATTCAAAATTGCTTAGAGATGTGCAAACATGGGTTACAAAAGCCAAAAATGGCTTTAAAGTGCTTTGGGATTTGCAAAAATTGGTTAGAAATTGCCAAAATGGCTTTAAAGTGCTTAGACATTAGCAAAAAAAGGGTTAGAATTGGCCAAAAATGGCTTTAAAATGGGTAGAGATGTGCAAACTGGAAAGAAAAAGCCAAAAAAGGCTTTAAAGTGCTTAGGGATTTGCAAAAATGGGTTAGAAACGGCCAAAAATGCCATTCAAAATTGCTTAGAGATGTGCAAACATGGGTTAGAAACGTCCAAAAATGCCATTCAAAATTGCTTAGAGATGTGCAAACATGGGTTAGAAATGCTAAAAATGGCTTGAAAGTGCTTAGAGATTTGCAAAAATGGGTTAGAAATGCTAAAAATGGCTTTAAAGTTTTTAGAGATTTGCAAAAAAGGGTTAGAAATGGCCAAAAATGGCTTCAAAATGGTTAGAGATGTGCAGACGGGATAGAAAAGGCCAAAAAAGGCATAAAAGTTCGTAGAGATCTGCAAAAATGGGATAGAAACAGCGAAAAATGCAATTCAGAATTGCTTAGGGATGAGCAAACATGAGTTAGAAATGGCCAAAAATGGCTTCAAAATTGTTAGAGATGTGCAGACGGGATAGAAAAGGCCAAAAAAGGCTTAAAAGTTCGTAGAGATCGGCAAAAATGGGTTAGAAATGGCCAAAAATGTCATTCCAAATTGCTTAGAGATGAGCAAGCATGGGTTAGAAATGGCCAAAAATGGTTTAAAAGTGCTTAGAGATGTGCAAAAATGGGTTCGAAATGCCAAACATGGCTTTAAAGTGCTTAGAGATTTCCAAAAACGGGTTAGAAATGCCAAAAATGGCTTTAAAGTGCTTAGGGATTTGCAAAAATGGTTAGAAACGGCCAAAAATGCCATTCAAAATTGCTTAGAGATGTGCAAACATGGGTTAGAAATGGACAAAAAATGGTTTAAATGTGCTTAGAGATGTGCAAAAATGGGTTAGGAATGGCCAAAATGGCTTAAAAGTGCATAGAGATGTGCAATAACGAGTTAGAAATGCTGAAAATGGCTTTAAAGTGCTTAGGGATTTGCAAAAATGGGTTAGAAACGGCCAAAAATGCCATTCAAAATTGCTTAGAGATGTGCAAACATGGGTTAGAAACGTCCAAAAATGCCATTCAAAATTGCTTCGAGATGTGCAAACATGGGTTAGAAATGCTAAAAATGGCTTGAAAGTGCTTAGACATTAGCAAAAAAGGGTTAGAAATGGCCAAAAATGGCTTTGAAATGGGTAGAGATGTGCAAACTGGAAAGAAAAAGCCAAAAAAGGCTTTAAAGTGCTTAGGGATTTGCAAAAATGGGTTAGAAACGGCCAAAAATGCCATTCAAAATTGCTTAGAGATGTGCAAACATGGGTTAGAAACGTCCAAAAATGCCATTCAAAATTGCTTAGAGATGTGCAAACATGGGTTAGAAATGCTAAAAATGGCTTGAAAGTGCTTAGAGATTTGCAAAAATGGGTTAGAAATGCTAAAAACGGCTTTAAAGTGCTTAGAGATTTGCAAAAAAGGGTTAGAAATGGCCAAAAATGGCTTCAAAATGGTTAGAGATGTGCAAACTGGATAGAAAAGGCCAAAAAAGGCATAAAAGTTCGTAGAGATCTGCAAAAATGGGATAGAAACAGCGAAAAATGCAATTCAGAATTGCTTAGGGATGAGCAAACATGAGTTAGAAATGGCCAAAAATGGCTTCAAAATTGTTAGAGATGTGCAGACGGGATAGAAAAGGCCAAAAAAGGCTTAAAAGTTCGTAGAGATCGGCAAAAATGGGTTAGAAATGGCCAAAAATGTCATTCAAAATTGCTTAGAGATGAGCAAGCATGGGTTAGAAAAGGCCAAAAATGGTTTAAAAGTGCTTAGAGATGTGCAAAAATGGGTTCGAAATGCCAAACATGGCTTTAAAGTGCTTAGAGATTTCCAAAAACGGGTTAGAAATGCCAAAAATGGCTTTAAAGTGCTTAGGGATTTGCAAAAATGGTTAGAAACGGCCAAAAATGCCATTCAAAATTGCTTAGAGATGTGCAAACATGGGTTAGAAATGGACAAAAAATGGTTTAAAAGTGCTTAGAGATGTGCAAAAATGGGTTAGGAATGGCCAAAATGGCTTAAAAGTGCATAGAGATGTGCAATAACGAGTTAGAAATGCTGAAAATGGCTTTAAAGTGCTTAGGGATTTGCAAAAATGGGTTAGAAACGGCCAAAAATGCCATTCAAAATTGCTTAGAGATGTGCAAACATGGGTTAGAAACGTCCAAAAATGCCATTCAAAATTGCTTCGAGATGTGCAAACATGGGTTAGAAATGCTAAAAATGGCTTGAAAGTGCTTAGACATTAGCAAAAAAGGGTTAGAAATGGCCAAAAATGGCTTCAAAATGGTTAGAGATGCACAAACTGCATAGAAAAGGACAAAAAAGTCTTAAAAATGCTTAGAGATCTGCAACAATGGGTTAGAAACGGCCAAAAATGCCATTCAAAATTGCTTAGAGATGTGCAAACATGGGTTACAAATGCCAAAAATGGCTTTAAAGTGCTTTGGGATCTGCAAAAATTGGTTAGAAATTGCTAAAATGGCTTTAAAGTGCTTAGACGTTAGCAAAAAAGGGTTAGAAATGGCCAAAAATGGCTTTAAAATGGGTAGAGATGTGCAAACTGGAAAGAAAAAGCCAAAAAAGGCTTTAAAGTGCTTAGGGATTTGCAAAAATGGGTTAGAAACGGCCAAAAATGCCATTCAAAATTGCTTAGAGATGTGCAAACAAGGGTTAGAAACGTCCAAAAATGCCATTCAAAATTGCTTAGAGATGTGCAAACATGGGTTAGAAATGCTAAAAATGGCTTGAAAGTGCTTAGAGATTTGAAAAAATGGGTTAGAAATGCTAAAAATGGCTTTAAAGTTTTTAGAGATTTGCAAAAAAGGGTTAGAAATGGCCAAAAATGGCTTCAAAATGGTTAGAGATGTGCAGACGGGATAGAAAAGGCCAAAAAAGGCATAAAAGTTCGTAGAGATCTGCAAAAATGGGATAGAAACAGCGAAAAATGCAATTCAGAATTGCTTAGGGATGAGCAAACATGAGTTAGAAATGGCCAAAAATGGCTTCAAAATTGTTAGAGATGTGCAGACGGGATAGAAAAGGCCAAAAAAGGCTTAAAAGTTCGTAGAGATCGGCAAAAATGGGTTAGAAATGGCCAAAAATGTCATTCCAAATTGCTTAGAGATGAGCAAGCATGGGTTAGAAATGGCCAAAAATGGTTTAAAAGTGCTTAGAGATGTGCAAAAATGGGTTCGAAATGCCAAACATGGCTTTAAAGTGCTTAGAGATTTCCAAAAACGGGTTAGAAATGCCAAAAATGGCTTTAAAGTGCTTAGGGATTTGCAAAAATGGTTAGAAACGGCCAAAAATGCCATTCAAAATTGCTTAGAGATGTGCAAACATGGGTTAGAAATGGACAAAAAATGGTTTAAATGTGCTTAGAGATGTGCAAAAATGGGTTAGGAATGGCCAAAATGGCTTAAAAGTGCATAGAGATGTGCAATAACGAGTTAGAAATGCTGAAAATGGCTTTAAAGTGCTTAGGGATTTGCAAAAATGGGTTAGAAACGGCCAAAAATGCCATTCAAAATTGCTTAGAGATGTGCAAACATGGGTTAGAAACGTCCAAAAATGCCATTCAAAATTGCTTCGAGATGTGCAAACATGGGTTAGAAATGCTAAAAATGGCTTGAAAGTGCTTAGACATTAGCAAAAAAGGGTTAGAAATGGCCAAAAATGGCTTTGAAATGGGTAGAGATGTGCAAACTGGAAAGAAAAAGCCAAAAAAGGCTTTAAAGTGCTTAGGGATTTGCAAAAATGGGTTAGAAACGGCCAAAAATGCCATTCAAAATTGCTTAGAGATGTGCAAACATGGGTTAGAAACGTCCAAAAATGCCATTCAAAATTGCTTAGAGATGTGCAAACATGGGTTAGAAATGCTAAAAATGGCTTGAAAGTGCTTAGAGATTTGCAAAAATGGGTTAGAAATGCTAAAAACGGCTTTAAAGTGCTTAGAGATTTGCAAAAAAGGGTTAGAAATGGCCAAAAATGGCTTCAAAATGGTTAGAGATGTGCAAACTGGATAGAAAAGGCCAAAAAAGGCATAAAAGTTCGTAGAGATCTGCAAAAATGGGATAGAAACAGCGAAAAATGCAATTCAGAATTGCTTAGGGATGAGCAAACATGAGTTAGAAATGGCCAAAAATGGCTTCAAAATTGTTAGAGATGTGCAGACGGGATAGAAAAGGCCAAAAAAGGCTTAAAAGTTCGTAGAGATCGGCAAAAATGGGTTAGAAATGGCCAAAAATGTCATTCAAAATTGCTTAGAGATGAGCAAGCATGGGTTAGAAAAGGCCAAAAATGGTTTAAAAGTGCTTAGAGATGTGCAAAAATGGGTTCGAAATGCCAAACATGGCTTTAAAGTGCTTAGAGATTTCCAAAAACGGGTTAGAAATGCCAAAAATGGCTTTAAAGTGCTTAGGGATTTGCAAAAATGGTTAGAAACGGCCAAAAATGCCATTCAAAATTGCTTAGAGATGTGCAAACATGGGTTAGAAATGGACAAAAAATGGTTTAAAAGTGCTTAGAGATGTGCAAAAATGGGTTAGGAATGGCCAAAATGGCTTAAAAGTGCATAGAGATGTGCAATAACGAGTTAGAAATGCTGAAAATGGCTTTAAAGTGCTTAGGGATTTGCAAAAATGGGTTAGAAACGGCCAAAAATGCCATTCAAAATTGCTTAGAGATGTGCAAACATGGGTTAGAAACGTCCAAAAATGCCATTCAAAATTGCTTCGAGATGTGCAAACATGGGTTA